>NC_050456.1:70998761-71298761 GCF_903995425.1 Onychomys torridus | reverse complement strand
GAAACCCTAAGACAGAAAAAGTAGTACCAGGAGTGGGGTATTTCTGTGATTAGGCCTGACCATTTTTTTTTTTTTTTTTTTTAAAGGAATGTGGACCCTGGGACTATGGATTAAAAAAGCAATTGAATGCTTTAAGTGCTGCTTAATGGCCATCTTGGTAGGAACATGGAAAACAGTGGTGCTGAGTATGATTTGAACTGTGGATGCTGGATCAAGGGGTTTCAGAGGAGAAGAATGTTAGTATGTGGCTTAGAGACTGATCCTGTAATATTTTGGTGAAGAATGTGGTGAAGAATTTTTGCCCTTGTCTGAAAAGTCTGACAGAGGCTAAAGAGAAGAGTTTTGGATTAATTCTGTTGGCAGCAGAACAGCCTAGCCTAGACTCTGTCATGTGATTATTAATGCTAACTCTAATGAAGTTAATAGTGAAAAGGAGCAGGCTGTGATAGGAAAAATACAAACTGTAAAATTTGAGGAGAAAAGGAGCACCAGGAAGTAGAATGGAACTAAGTCCTGTGTTCAAGGACATAAACAGATTAAAAAATGGCATAAAGGGAGTGATGACCTCAGGGCAAGCTAAGTTTCCAGCTTGTGAAGAGAAATTAAAGAGAAGCTTAGAGCAGGGTTGGTGGCACGCCTTTAGTCCCAGCACCCGGAAGGCAGAGGCTGGCAGATCTCTGAGTTTGGGGCCAGCCTGGTTTACAGAGCAAGTTCCAAGACAGTCAAGCTAAGGCAGTGGAGGAAACCATGGAAAACAGAAAGCTAGTGAAGATGTAATTGAAGGAAGGAGCCTTGTTCCAGCCCCAGCAAGCAGCAGAACTTGGCAGCTTCAGCCATGTGGTCCTGGCTTTAGAGTCAAGGATAGAAGAAAGGCGTTATGCAAACTTCCTCTGCAACTAAGGAAAGATCCTGAAGCCAGGTATGTGTCGGGTATCCCTGAATGGAGGCCGAGAGAGGCCATTGTGTGAAGCTGTGAAGTTGAAGCCTGGATTGCCTTGGAGACCCCAAGATGCTGTAGTATTAATGTAACATTTTAATTTTTTGGCTAAATCCACATATTGTATTTGCAACCTAATATTGTTTAAGAATCTGCAGGGCTGTCATAACCTGCTACTTTGGGGGTTGTAAAATATACTCCCCCGCCCCAAGCTTTGGGAGTCCACAGCTGCTCTCAGGGTACTAAAGGGCAGGAGGAAGCTCAGAGCTGGGAACCCGCTGCAGAGCAGTAGAGTGGCAGAAGCCCCTGAGGGGCCTGGGTCCCGGGAATACCCCAGTGATATCGCCTCCCTTCTGTGCTGGAGAATGCTGCCAACGCGGGGCTGTCTTAGCACAGGGTGCCATCTAATATTGAGTCAGGGATGCAGAAGAGGAAGACTTCAAGAGCACAGTGGGTTATTTGCTCAAGAGTGAATCTGCAGTACCAGTTTGAAGTATTCAAAAGGGCCTCAATTCTGAGACAGCAGTGCTGAGAGGAAGTTAGTGAGTGACACAGGAAGTGCCATGAGTAAGGGTGAATGAAGTAAGTTCCTTTCCGGAAGTGAGATTTTGTTGCTTGGTCAAAGGCCACACATGGCTATGGTGGGGAGAGAGGAGTGGGGTCTTTTGTGGCTCTACACAGAAGAATCACAGTTCAGTATTTTCTTAGGGAAGCTGAGGCAAGGTGATCCCATGGGGCAACCATTTCTCTTCCTTAAAATGGAGATTTAGAGATGTAGGGTTGTTGGGCTCCTCTAGGAGTGGGCCTGAATGAAGGCAACATTCAGGACAGCATTGAAGGCTCTTGATTTAGATCTAGATGCATGGGTCCAGCAAAGAGGGTGAGACTTTCCCAGGGTGCAGGAGAGCAAGACACATCATCCTCAGGGACAGAGACAGCAGAAAGGCAGTGATAAATGGGTACATTCACTTTGGAATGGGTCTCAGACTGAAAGCAAGTGGGGAGGAGAATGAGGGGCCTTGTTCAGAAGGAGGAAGGAATGAGGTGCCAAGTGGCCAGCAGGATACAATCCAGAGCTCCAAGGAGGATGAATGATTCAAATCTCACAGTGTCATCCATGTAGAGGCAGATGCAGAATGGAATGGGGCTCTCCCAGAGAGGCAGAAATCCTGGGATTCTGCACCTTGTGGACTCAACATTGAATCTTCAGATTCTAAGGCTCCTTCTCCCCATACATGGCTCTTCTAGAACGAACAGTGCAGGGGCTGAGATGGACCTTTGTCTCCACCCCAGAGGCAGCATCGCCAGTCCCAGACATGGCACTGTCAAGCTTCCACAGGATCTCAGATGTTTCTCACCGTGAAATTAATGATGTCAGAAAACAGAAAGGCTCTCCCTCGGGCAAAGACCACCCTTCACTTATTTCCATAAGAAAGCAGCTGGGAGCATGATCTTCATGGGACCCCCACCGAAGATAAGAGGATGGAAAGTATTCTTGCCCTCTGGAGCAACTGGACAGCTTTAGTCAGAAAACAAACAAGGGAAATGCTCTCTGAGGAAATAGAATCTTCAGATATCCTTCAGAAATGCATAAAAACTCAGCGCAGCAGGATTGGTGGCCAATGGCTCAAACCTTCTCAGTATGAGATTCAGCTGTGTCTAGGATTACCTAATTGTTTTCAGTACTTGGGAATACACTAACACTATTTCATTGTTTAATGTACCCCCGTCATGGCCTCCTATCCATGCTAGTTACATTCTGAGAGTTTGAATTCTCTGTTTGACTTGAAACTATGAAGGTTTTGTTTGGTTTTGTCACTGTCTTTGAGACAGGGTCTTACGTAGCGCTGGCTATCCTTGAACTCACCATGTAACTGAGAGTGACCTTGAACTCCTCCTGCTGCCTCCACCTTCCAAATTCCAAGATTACAGTTTTTTGTTTTGTTGAGACAGGATCTTCCTCACAGAACCCTGGTGGGCATGAAACAGCTATGTAGACCAGGCTGGCTTCCAGGTAATCCCTTGTCCCCACTTCCAAAGTGCTGGGAATGATAGGCATGTATGACTCTACCCAGCTTAAAAGCTGGGTTTTGAATAGGTCAGAATCTTCCTCCACGATAGAGCAGGACATTCGATGTCCTCCTCTGGCTCTTGGAGCTCACTAGTGTGTGCTGTCTATCTTTTTCTTTTGTTTTTGCAATTTCAAGTGATGCCGCAATGACTGTCCTCCTGTGCATATCATTTCTTACCCGTCAGTACACCTAGGATAAATCCCAAGACAAAAAAAAAAAAATAGGATAACACCCCTGTGAAGTCTGTGACCTCTACAGCCACAGGTTTTGCCCTGACTTACAGTGTCAGGTGTGAATTTCCTCCTGTGGAGAGGGCCTTAAATTCTATCAGAAAGCAACCAGCTACATTCATAGCAGCTGCGTTTCTATGCAATGGCTGGCACATCTTCTCTGTTGCATCAGTACTATGACATGCAGGGACCATGGCTGAGTCCAATTCTTCCATAGCCATTTCACAGCACCTTCCAACACTACGAAAGCCTGCCAGCAGGAAGAGCTACCAGTTCAGCCCAGCTTGACTCTCCATGACCCGTGCCAAAGCATTCAGTGTCTACAGAAATAGAGATGTGCCATCTAGCTCTGGCATGCAACCAGCAGCACTGGCAATAACTATTATGGTTTGTTAGACCTCAGGCCTCCCTGGACAACAGCCCATTGGAAGGCAGTCCACTCTGTCACTGGGAGTCTCATTCAACAAGCTTGTGGTTTCTGGGAGAGCCTTTGCCCATTCATATAGAGTACCTCTGTTTAATCCTTAATGGCTGGCTTTACTAGTCTCCAAGATACTTTATATGTCTTTCACGACACTCAGGTTAGCATTGTATATATAAAAAAACTTTTTAGAAACAGTGGGCAGGATCTCTGAAAATCTACTGTCATCCATTTCATGCAATTACCAGTTGGTCTTGGGTGGCTAAGGGGGCGTGGCTAAGGGGGCGTGGCTAGGGGAGTGGCTAAGGGGATGCTAAAACAGAAGTGTCAGCAAGGTCCAAGGCAACGTGAAAGGAGCCCATCATTTGCATCAGTTATTTCTCAAAGGGTAGTCATGTACCCCTCACCATGTTGGGTACAACAACATGGTGTGGGGACACATGACTACCTAATCTAGCCCTCTATAGATCACTGTCATTTTCCGTGAATCATCTGATCTCCTCATCCTGACAGGCTGCTGTTGTGGTACAGCCACTGGACATTTCCCTACTTTTGATGGTCGCAGCTGTGCTAACTTGCACAGCTTGGCTGGGAGCAAGCCCAGGGCTGCACTATAGTTGGCTGTCCATGAGCCTGGAGCCAGCTCCTTGGTTTTAATAGGTTCCATGCCAGCACTGTGGCCCTTGCCTTCCTATAGCCACACCTGGTTTCTGAAAGAGCCCTGGGCTTGGGGATTCTCTACCCCATGTATACATTCTTCCAGGGAAGAACTGTGCAGCCTGTATTCTGTGGGGGATGATTGCCTACCCTGGGTCAGATGTAATTTTTTTTTTTTAACCACTCTATCTTCTGTGAACTGCCCCATAGCCTTTACAGCCTTCTAGAAGCTCATCATTTGGCTTTCTGTAATTTCTTCCCCCAAGGAGTCAGGCTCTTCACAAATCCTGTGGAATTTGCCTTCAAATGGTCCAGACAGACCCCTTTGTCTTCACTGTCCTTCTCCCATCCCCTTGGGTAGGTGGCCTTGTAAATCCTGTAAGTTTCAGAAATATTCTGAGTCTTGTGAGTTGTTTTAATTCTCGTCTTTATTTTATCCTACATGATAATTGACAGGTGACTTCAAAGCAAAGTTTGCAAACTTCAAATAGGAATCCTCAAAAGAGTTAATCAGTTCCACAAATCTACAAAAAAAGATTTAATCAGCTTCTCCCCTTCCTCATGTCATTCCTTTTGAGGTAATGGGGGCAAGAACATCTAATACCTGCCATTCAAAACATGTTACCTCACCAGCAACCTCAGTATCACTGGGGCCTTGTGGGAAACATAAGCCTGCAGCCCCACCCCAGAGTTGTTGAATCAAAATCTACTTTTGAGCAAGCCCCCATTTGTGTGCAGTCATGTTTGAGAACCACCAGCATTTCAAACAGATGAAACAGAAAAGCCAAGGCTTTGTGAGAAAACACACCTGAATACTTGCTCTGCTGCACTCTACCTGGGTAACCTTGTCCACATCTCTCAATTTTTATGATCCTCAACTATGAAAGGGAAAAATAACATTAGGTTGAATCAACCATCCATGTGTCTCTCTACATATTATTTCATTAATATATCACCACAGTTCACCTAGACATTCGTTTAACTACTCATCTATTTAAATTTTCACAGATTCCATCTGTGTGACACTGGTTGTGATATATTTTGAACGTCACGCCGGGCTCTATCCATCCACTTATCTATGCATCCCACTGACCACTCTTTCACCCAATCACAATAGACTCACTTCATCTTGATAATTCATTTTCATTCCTCCCGTCACTCACCATCCAAGGATTATTCAGTATGCGTTTATAGGGTGCCCATTACAGAAAATCCACTGTGCCAGGCACAGCCGGGGCCATGAGGTGAATTGCAATGACTCTCATGGAGCTCATGGTTCGACAGAGAAGAGTGGATATTAAGGGGATTGTTTACCGAGAGACTTACTTCTGCATCTGGTGCAGGGGTGAGAGATAACGTGACAGGAAGCATCTCAGAGAAGGGAACACACATCTTCACAGGATCTTGAAGGATGTGTGGAATTCGTATATTTAGAGATGGGGGGAACATTCTGGCCTGTTTCAAACAGTCTGAGCCAAGGCCAGGAAGGGAAAGGTACTGGATGTGCAGGATACCTGTGGGATCAGCGCAGCAATAGAAGGAAGGTGGGAGACAAGGCTTGACAAAGAGGTTAGGATGGCACCAAGGGAGCAGGGTGAGAATGCCTTTTAGAGGAATTGGATTTTTATCTTGTATTTGGCAGGAAGCAATGAAGGAACACAGGGAATAGAATGCTTAAGAAAATGAGATACAGGCTGGTCGATTAGTGCATGCTTTTAATCCCAACACTTTAGAGGCAGAGACTGGGGGATCTCTTTGGGTTTGAGTTTGAGGCCAGCCTGGTCTAAAAAGTGAGTTCCAGGACAGCAGGGTGGTTACACAGAGGAACCCTATCTCAAAAGACTGAGGTGGGTGTGTGGGGGTCTATGGTAGATAAGCAAGATGCTGGGAGGCCACCCGAGTAAGGTGGGGGTCTGGCTGTTCAGTTTACCTTCACCTCATAGCAGTGATGGCAGCAGTAGTACCTACCTAGTATTCACAGATGAGGATGTATAAAAATAAATTTCTCTTCCGTGAGCACATGGATGGAGAAATGATGTGGGATATTTTGATTGCACTCTGACCCTCCCGAGACTGCCAATAAAGTTTACCTTGGATCAGAGAGCAGAGATAGCTGCTAGCTGACTAAAATTAGCCATAGAGTTATTGGTGGACCTAGGATATATGAAGAGACACAGGAAATAGTAGGGAGAGATGTAGAGAAAGGCTTGGCCCTTTTGGATTGAGGGAGGAGAGAGAGAAGGGGTCACTGTTTGCTTCTCAATCCAGTTCTTACCCTGATATCTGACTCCTGAGTTTTTATTAATAAAGAGTAATTAGAGACATGCTTCAGAGAAAGAACCCCAAAATTTGGATGCAGGAAGCAGTGTATTGGGGAGGATGAGAGCCAGACTCACCAACACAGCCAGCCCTCCAGCCAGCCTCCAAGGGGCCATATGGACTGCTGGTATGACAAGCATGTACTGGGAAACTGGTCTGCCTTCAGTTCTGACCCCCAGATCTACGTTTCCCCAAATGTGTCCCCTTGTCCTTTTCCTGGCAGTGTCTCCTGGATGGTGTTCTGTTCTGACAGCTCTATAGTCCATCATTATTTTCTACATGGTGACCATCCCATAGAACTTACAGACTCTCCTCTAACTCCCCCCCTCCCCGCTGTCCCAGTTAGCTTGGTTTTCATGCCGCCCCTGCACTAGAATAGACATATCCATGCCACAGGGCCTTCGCTGCCAGCATTTTTTCCTTGGTAGCTGTGACTTCTTCCCTCAGCCCAATCAGGTCCTTGTGCAAAACCCACGTTCCCATCAAGACCTCCAAAGACTAGTGATCGTGGGACACATCTGTCCCCCGACACATCTGTCCCCCTTGCCATGCTGTGCTTTTTTGACAGAGAGGTACCCAGTGCTGTTCAAGGAAAAGAATGCAGGTCAAGGTGACAAATGAGTTGACTTGGGCTCAGATATGGCTAACCAGCACTGTGGAGAGAGGTCATTTTCTTAGCCTCTCTGCTATGGCTGCAATGTCCCCTCAAAGGCTCATGTTGAGGTTTTCATTGTCAATGGAACAATACCAAGAGGTGGAACCTTGGAGAGACTATGAGGGCTGTGCCTTCACAAGTGAACTAACTTTTGGACCAATGAGATGGGTTAGTCACCTCAGGAGAGGGCTAGTTACCACAGAATGGGGGAGTTATCATGTGAGTGGGTTAGTTACCACAAGAGTGGGTTTAGTGTCCATGGTAGTGGGTTAGTAGCTGAAAGAGTAGGCTAGTGACTGGAGAAATGGCTTCTCAATGAAAAGGATCAGTTTGGTCTATTTTTCTTTCTCCTCTTATGCAAGCCCACCTGTACTAGTACCACGCTGTGACAGAACAGGAAGACCCTCATCCAGTGCATACCCTCCATCTGGACGCCCAGCCTCCACAACCATGAGCTAAATGAAATCCTAGAGATGTCCAAGCTTTTTTTAAAAAAATATTTATTTACTTTATGTATATGAATGACCAGTCTTCATGCGCACCAGAAGAGAGAATCAGATCCTGTAACAGATGGTTGTGAGCCACCATGTGGTTGCTGGGAATTGAACTCAGGACTTCTGGAAGAGCAGCCAGTGCTCTTAACCACTGAGCCATTTCTACAGCACCAAGGTTGTCCAAACTTTTGGTTTCTTTGAACTACTTTAGACATACAAGAATTGTCTTTGGCCTCATGTTAAATGCAGGGGGTATCTAGCTGGCAATCCTTGGGTTGTGAGAGCATGCATATATTTTGCCTGATACTGCAGCATGAGGCACACTGTAAAGATGTGTTTCTGCCAAGGCACCTTTTGATTGGTTTAAGAAAAAGCTGAACAACCAATAGCTAGGCAGGAGAGGATAGGTAGGACTTCTGGGCAGAGATAGGAACTCTGGGAAGGAATCAGAGAGGCAGAGATTCACCAGTCAGACACAGAGGAAGTGGGATGCACAGTCTGATCAGAGGCAATGAGACATGTAGCAGAACATAGATGAATATAAATGGGTTAATTTGAGTTTAAGAGCTAGGTGGGAACAAGCTTAAGCTAAGGCCAAGCTTTTGTAATTAATAATAAATCTTTGTGCCATTATTTGGGAGCTGGTGGTCCAAAGAAAGACTGGCTTCATTCCCATTCAGTTCCTAATGGAGAGCTGGAGGGAGAGCTCCTCAAATGTCCATCTTCCCCAGGCAGCCTCAGCCTGCCCCAGGCTCCCTTCATCTTGGGCTCCTTTGGGATCAGAGCTCTACCTCCTGCTACTTTCCTGTCCCCATTCCTCTTCCCTCCTGAGTCCCCATCCCCTGTCTGCTCAGGGAACACACTGAGGTCCTTAGATTACCCAGGCTGCTCCCTGTTCAGGATATGTGCTGTTTCTTCCCTGGGGCACCCTCTTCCAGGCAGTGTTTTCTGTCTTTCTCTACCACAGCACTGGCATGGGAGGCAGGATGGACCCGATGTGGCACTCTGCCACCTGCTATGAGAATACAGAACAGGTCCCCTTCTCAAGGGTCTCCTGTCCCCATAATGACAGCACGCTTCTACTCTGGCTCCCAGAGAGGGTCACCCTTACCTAGCTTGTCACCAAGTCTGCAAGAGGGCCAGGATAAGTTCCCAACTAATGGTCGCAAACGAATTCCTTCAGAGGGGCTGGGGGTCGGGGAGGACAAGGTTCAGCAGTGGCCATGCTCTGAGTTCATGGGAGTGACTGCATTCTAGGGATGGGTGTGTCCTGAGGGTGACAGGACCTTGGGGAGTGACAGTGACCAAGGGATAATAACGTTCTAAGAGTGGCAGTGACTGGGGGATGAAGAGCCTGATGGCGACATACTGAGAGGTCACTGAGAAGTGACAGTAGCCTTGGTGGTGACAGTACACTAAAATGGGACAGAGCCCAGGGGAGATGACAGTTCTCTGGAGATCTTAGAGCTCTGCAGAGAGCAGACTGCCTAGCCTTAGTGGACTGTCCCACTCAGTCAGCATCTCTGACAGCAGCTCCCCCTCCAGCGGCCTCATCTTGCCCAGCTTGGGAAGACGGAGAAGGTGGTGGTGTTGCCAGCAGACTTCATCTGTGGCACTGTGCACCATGGCTGTGGGGCATGGAGGAAGCAGTAGAGAGCTGTCTACTTCACCACGGGGACCAGCATGGCACTGTGTTCATCCACAAAGAACTCCCTAGGCTGGAGGCACTTAGGCCTAAGGGATGTGTTCACATTGCTCACTCGGGGAGGGAGAAACACCACTGTTAACCTTTTGGGGAACCATGAAGGGTCCAGGTCACCCTCCTTGTAGGCTGCAGGGATGGAGGAAGGCAGCCTGGCCGAGGCTGCTGAGTACACACCTGCATGTAAGCCTGGCACGATGACTCATGTCTGACCTGTCCTTATGGCTTGGGGGATCCTGGGGCTGAGCTCCCCATGTTCTGTCTCCTCGTTTACAGAGTGGGTTAGTGAGGAAAGCCTGGCCCAACAGTATAACAGCATCAAACAAACATTGACACGCGTGTGTGACAGCTTGGTCTTTAGGGTGGTGGTACTGGGAGATGGTGAGGTTGGGGGCAGTTTTTCAAGTCACCGGTGGTGTGCCATGGAGGGAGATTGTGGGGGCCCCAGTCTCTTCCCCTCCTTGCTGCCTCCTGGTTATGGTTATGGATTTTTAAAAATCATTTTCCTCCGCTATAACTGCTGCATCCCGAGAGTCCGAAGCCACAGGGCCTACTGCTCGGGTGGAAATGTCCACCCGTGAGTCATGGGAACCTCTTCTCCCTGCAAGTCAATTGTCCTGGTTATGTTTTCCATCAGTGGAAAGCACAACACCCTCCTACCATCTCCATCATGTCCCTGGGAGGTAGTGAATTCTAAGACAATTGTGTCACTGTGGAGCCGGCTCCTCTGAAGCAGGTGGAGATGACCTGAGGTTCCTAGGACCTATTTGTCAGACCTCAGTTTCCTTATTTTTCAAATGGAAATAACACTCTCTCCCTCTTTAGGGTTTGATAAGAAATACAGATTTGCCAGGTGTAATGGGACACACCTTTAGTCCCAGTACTCAGGAGGCAGAGGCAGGGGGATCTTTGTGAGTTCAAGGCCAGGTGGGTGTGCTTAGTAATTTCCAGACTAGCAGAACTCCACAGTGAGACAGAAAATTCCATATGCCTAGAGCCAGCACATAAGAGTTTCACTGTGAATGTAGTGTGCGTGTGCGAGCAAGCTTCAACGTGAGTCCCACGAATATCCATAGGTACACACTTGAGTGATACTTAATAGGATGAGTGAACTCTCTCTCTGTCTCAAATTCTGTGTTCTAGAGCCAGAAAAATGGCCCAATAGGCAAAAGTACTTGTTATACAAGCCCGAAAACCTGAGTTCGATCCCTGAAACCTCAAAAAGCCTCATGTTTCTACAATCCTCGCACTCCTGAGAAAAGATAGGGGTGGAGCTAGGAGACTCTGATGGACGCGCTGGGCCAGATAGCCTGGAGTACTGTGTGCAGTGGTAGACACCGGAGACCCTGTACAACAAGGTGGGTGGTGAGAACCGACTCTCAAAAGCTGTCCTCTGACTTCCACATACTTGCCATGAAAGGTGAATGTGCGTGTGTGTGCACGTGCACGCGCAGGCGCGCCTACACACACACACACACACACACACACACACACACACAATCTGTTGTTTTTTAAGAAAGAAAAAAATTGCTTTCTGTCTGGGCATGGTGGCTTGCATCTATAATTCAGCTCTCAGAAGGCAGAGTCAGGCAGATGGAGATTTGGGGACACCTTACATGGGTGGCATCTCATGGCCCTGTCTCAAAACAAGGACAATAAAATCTATTCTCTTATCTGTGAGTTGGGAGCGTCAGTGTAGGCCTTCTCTGCTGAGATGTACATTGCTTCGCTAGGGTGACAGGGTCGAAGACAGCTAGGGCCCGAGTGACTGAGACCCACGGCTGATGAGCACACAGCGTGGCAGGGCTCTCTCACCCTTAGGGAGCAAACCAGGGAAAACCAGCACCTGCCACTGTCTTCTCCCAAATGGCCACTAGAGGGCCTGCGAGGCTGGCGGATCACTCCAAGCCAGGCAAGAGTGGAAACAGACAGCCTGCTTTACTGAGAGACGTCCAGTTAGTTTTGTTTTCTGTCTGGTGCCCTCCCTGCTCCTCTATTTAAGACCCTTCCTGTTTCCATACACACTTCCCAGACTTTCTGGAGGGAGGGAGTTCACGCTGTCTGTAACTCAGGGTCCTGGGGTTGTTTATAGTGCTCCTCAAAGTGAAGGTCATAGCCCGGCCCTCCACCCCCGCCACAGGCAGAAAAACCTGTGAGGGAAAGGAGAAGATCTTCCAGTGCAGGGGCTTGGGTCCTGGACTTTCCCGGCCCCTGATTCAGAATCACCTAGGATTGGTGTGGGACCTGCTTTTCAAACAAGATCCCCCAGCAGTGCACATAACTCACCAAGTAGCATTACAATGTGGTAGGTGGTGAGTCCCCTGTCACTGGTGGCATTCAAACAGAGGATCGAGGACACAGCCACCACATTTACTGAATGACTTCGCGTTGTCAATCAGCACAGGAACTTCCATTTGCTGCAGGGAGTGAGGCTGGAGTGTGAGTGGGGGTTGATGTCGGAGACCTACCTTTTACCTCTGAAGAACACATGATTCACCACAACTGCTGCCAGTGTCCTGGCTGAGGTTCTCATTCTAGGCCCAGAACCTCTCCTGGGTCTGCTTCTGTGTGTACATGACCACACATGTCTGGGCCTCCCTTCAGGTCCTGAGTGGTCTGGGGGCCCAGGCCAATGAGCCCGTACTGGCCAGCATGAAAAGTAGCTGGGAATTCCACTCTGGCAGCTGGATCAGCAAATCATATATACCCAGTCCAGACCTCAGCTTCAGCACTATGGAGAGGTTGAAGTCTCCATCAACCAACAGCTGAGTTCTCCTGGCTGCTGTGGTCTCCAGGGGAAGTGTGTCCAAGGCCAAGGAGATGCTGGCTAGAGAGAGGAGAATGTTTTCTCCTGGAGCAGGAAGGGCCAGCTTCCTCTAATGGCTGAAAGCAAAGTCTATGTTGCTCACAGGGACTTTGTGGCAGGGCAGAGCAGGCCTAGACGAGCCATCCTGGGGGCAAAGGTCCATGGCATCAGAAGCTCCTTGGTCAACCAGGGCCAGTGAGGCACAGCCGTGAGTACAGTCATCAACAGATCCCCCATCCTCCATGTTCCTTGCTGCAGTGTCCTGGCTGAGATTCTCAGCAGTGGCCTGGAAGACAAGTATAATGACAAGAACACATAGGCTTCCCAGAGCACCTGCTCTGGGCCAGGCCCTGTACCAGTGCTTCCTGGGTGTCCTCTGGTGACCTCACCTAGCCCTCCTGGGGATGGTGTTCTTCCATCTTGATTCCACAGATGAGCAGATGGGAAAGCTAAGTAGGGCCATCAAACTAAGCAAGAGGTGGGAGTGGAGGCTGGACTTGATACCAGGTGGAGCAGGTCATCAAGAGAGGTGGGGAACATTCTGTCTGGAACACACACACACACACACACACACACACACACACACACACACACACAGAGTGAGATCTGCTAGGAGTGCCCTATGGTCAGAGTGTACCCAAAACTCGACTATGGGCCACCAGGGCGCTCATGCCTCCTCCATGCCTGTCCCTGGATTTGGGAGTGGCTAAGCCTCTGCAGTTCTCCTGACCCAGGAGGACCTCCTGCTGACACTTGTCCAAATCACAGGGGGCAGGTGTGTGTGTGTGTGGGTTGTCCCATCTGGTGGCTCTAGTTCCTCTACCAGTGGACCCTCCTGTGAATCCTGGTTCCACCTGACCCCAGATATTGGGCCTCTTCTCTGGCCTCAGGACCTTGGCATTTGCTGTCAGCTGCGTGGAGCCCAGGTTCTGAGGCCGTTTGCACAGCTCAGTTGCTCACTTCCTAGAACTCTCTGCTCCTCTGAAGCTGCCTCAACTCACCTCTGGCCCTCCCCCTCTGTTTGCTTGTCCTACCTGCTGCTGGAATGCCATGCCCTGTTGGTTTAGCTTCCCCAGCAAGAAGTTAACTTCACAGGGATGTATTCTGCTGCCTCACACACTGTTTATTCCCAGTGCTTGGCACTGAGTGGATGCAGATATCCCAGCTGGCTCATACACTCCACCTTGGGGACCTCATCCTGGAGATCCAGGCCCCTGCCTCAGATCACAGACATTTCCCTGACCCATCTCTGTCTCCCATTGTGATCAACTACTTTCCTCTGCTCACTCTGTGTTTGGGTTAATCTTTAGCAAAATTTGTCATCATGCCACCATATGCCCTGATGTCATTTCCCCATGTGGCCTTGGACGGTCTGGAACTTTCTGAACTCCAGTTCAGTGTCTGTGAAGGAGGAGTCAAGAGAATGCCCACCTTCCAGGAGGCTGAGGCTGAACCTGCTGGGAAACCTCTTGTCAGCAAAGCCTCCTCCACAAAGAGGACCAGCCTGTTCTCTTCTGCACATGGCCATCTGCCTTGGTGAATGTCCTGGTTTGCTGATAACACCAAGGCTTCATTCTCATTATAGTTAACATTCATACGTTCATTATACATACATGCATGCATGCATTCATTCACACATTCACACATTCATTGTTGCTGTGAATCAGGACTTGAACTGTATGCAGAGGATAGGCTATAGGCCATAGCTGCTGGCCTGGTGGCTTGGGTCTGGGGGGAGGGGGCAGACACCATGGAGATTGTGGTGGTGCAGTACCTGTTGTTTGGCTAGAAGGATGACAGACCATCTCAAGTCCAGTGTCCTGCTCAGCAGTCCTATTCTCTTGCTTCACTGTGATATAGATATAATAGGATGAAAGGGTAGATTAAGGAAGGAACTTACTTCTAAAAAGCAACAACTTGTTTAAAATGTTTTACATTGGTATAGATTTTAGTCTATTGATACAAACTTAAAGTTAATTTTGTTATACTATGTATATATTTCTACTCATGTTTAAGGTATTGTGTTTGTATAGCTCATTTAAAATTGTAATGGATAATTAAAAATAGATTAATAATTAATCATCTGTGATAATCATACTCATAGCCATGTTAGTTAAGTCTTCTAGGTATACATAGAGATATTTCAGATAGATAGGTAATCTTCAAATACTTCAAAGACCTTCAGAATATGGCATTTTAAATATTTTTAAAATTTAGACTTTCTGGACAGTGAGACATGTCTGCTCCTGGCAGCACCGATTTACTTCAGAGAGGAGAATGGGCATTGAAGACACTTCATATGGAGTTTATCTTCACCCTGGCAAAAATAGCCATTTGGGCAAGAAACTGTTCTTGCCTGAACTGCTCGATCAACTGGACATGCAGGACCCATAGAAAGGTGACCACTGAACTTTGCTTGACAAAATGGTCCTTCAGGTTACTGCTTCGCAGAGGAAACTGCCAAGAGACTCTAGCCCTGTGGGCTGAAGACAAATGCCCCAACTTTACAAAGGAACATTAGGTGACTGTCCAGGCTGCCAGCTGTCTCTGTCTACCCTGCAAGACTCCCGAAAGTTGCTTGCATCCTTCTCCCGGTTCTCAGGTTATATTATATCCTTCTGAGTTCTTTGATGTGGTTGAAGACTAGATAGTTATAATTTTCTCAGTTATGATAAAAGATAAGTTAGATATAAAACCTTGGACTCACAAATATAAGATAGATAGGATATCTTCTTTCATATTGTAACTGTAATTCTTGCTTGATAATTGTTTTGTTATATGTAATTTTACTATGTAAAAGTTAAAACCTCCCTTAAAAAAAAAAAGAAAAGGGGAAGTGCTGTGGATATCGCTCTGTGTAAATAAAATTCTGATTGGCCAGTGGCCAGGCAGGAAGTATAGGCAGGACAAAAGAGAAGAGAATTCTGGGAAGCAGAAGGCTGGGGGGAGACACCGCCAGCTGCTGCCATGGAAAGCAACATGTAAAGACACTGGTAAGCCACAAGCCATGTGGCAAAGTATAGACTAACAGAAATGGGTTAATTTAAGATAGAAGAAGTAGATAACAAGAAGCCTGCCACAGCCATACAGTTTGTAAATCATATAAGTCTCTGTGTGCTTTCTTGGTTGGGTCTGAGCGACTGTGGGACTGGCAGGTAAGAGAGATTTGTCCTGACTGGGCCAGGCAGGAAAACTCTAACTACATCACTGTGTCTTGTTGGTAAGGTCGATGCGTTCTCCAAGGTCCCCCAACCTCAGAACTTTTGAGCTGAACCTGCCTCATGGAGTGAAGGGCAGTGAAAAGCTGCTCCATCCCCCACTGAGCCCCTCCTTAAAGGGATCACCCGCAGGCAGGACAGGATGCATAGCAGCCTGCATCTTCTTGCCCAGTTGCCTAATGCAGGAAAGGAAATCTACGGATTACTGATAATGAATCTATTTATTAGGGGATTATATGGAGTATCAACTCACTGATATTCGATATGGCAGTTTCAGTCCCAGAGTCCCTGGGAGGCTGGGATCCGGTCCCACACTGTTTCATGCCGCCTGGCCCAGTCTTCACCATCCAAGAGCAAAGGGTCCCTCGTACGTGCTCCTTAGGTCTTAAGCTAGCCAAAAGGCTACACTCTGGGGGCTGGTACCCCGATGTCATAGGTGGAATGAATACCCACTACATTTCCCCTTTTGTCTAAATAAGAAAGTTCTAAACCTAATACAAAGTTACAGTTGACTGACATCTGCTCCAGGGTTGGAGGTGGCAGAGGGCTGATCAGCACTCTGTGAGGGGAAGGCAAAGGGAGGTGTCCTGAGAGAAGACTGCAGAGGCATGGGGGGGGGGGGGGGAGCTCCAGAAGGCTGCAGAGGAGGATCCGCTCTGCTGAGAAGAGAGGAAGGAAGGGGCGGGGCTTTGGAAGATACGAGTATGCTGGAGGTCACTGGGCAGGGTGAGTCTGCATCACTGCCCCCACCTCCCACTGCCTATGGTGTACAGTAGGAGGAGTGCACCCCCCCCCCCCCGTGTGTGTGTAGGAGAGTGAGTTGTGGTGGACTGTTTGACTGTGTCATGATAGGCAAGCTGATTGGGCAGCCCTGGCACCACATTCCCTTGAAATGAGACTCAACAAATCAACGTGGCCCTGGCACAGGAGTTTGTCCTCGCAGGGAGGACAATGGCAGGCTGGACTTTGGCACATGCACAGGCTGAGCCAAAGTCACACTGGGCTCAGTGTCCACAGCCCAAAGATACACAGGACAGCAGCCCTGCCCTGCCCATTCAGACGACAAGTGGGGAGCATGGATACTTTTGGAACACAGTGCGAGTTTAGGATAAGGCCCAGAACCACCTCTTATTTGCTGTTTAATACTCTCTTGAGCCTCAGTTTCTCCTCCTGCCCTCCTTTCAGCTCCAGGCTTGCCATGAAGGTTACATCTAGTGACACATGAATGCCACTAGGCCACTAGGAAATACAGAGTGCCATCTTCCTCTAGTGCCATCCATTTCTGCACATTGTGGAACAGACACACATGAGTCCCTGTTCTCCTCTCCAGAGAGTTCCATGATTATTAAAAACATGTCCTAATGGCTGATCCACGAAGGCTCTGGTGTTTTTAACACTGTGATGGTGGGTGATGGAAAACAACCAGTCCCTAGGATTTGACACTCAGATGCTTTAGAAATGTGAGGATTCACTTTGAGGAAGAGGATTTGCTAAACCTTAGCAACTGCATCCCTGGTCCTTCCTCAGCTGGCTTGGGGCCAAGGATGGCATAAAAGTGACTGGCTGACTAAGTGTGGGGAGAAGTCTATGAGCCAGGTGTCCTTCCCCAGCCCTCTTGCTATGGTTTTATTTGTGCCCTGCTCTTCCTGCTCTTCCTGCAAGCAGTACCCACACAGTTCTGCCGAGTCCCAGCAGTCTCAGTACTTTCTCTTGGAAACATGGGGTTTGCTGTGAGAGTCCTGTATCTACTCCTTCCTTTGCTTCTGCTTACTGCACCTTGAAGGGCTCATGTTCGAGGCCTAGGAGCAAGCCCAAATGGTCCCCTGTTGAAATCAGACTTGCACAGAACTCGAAGGAACATGAACACCCTTACACCCATCAGCAGATTCCTCCATTTCAACACATCACATCACACACACACACACACACACACACACACACACACACACACACACACACACACACTTCTTTTCCCCTCTGGAATGTTTTGAAGTGAATTCTATGCCTTCTTGTTTTCTAAGAATTTTTCCTCTCCCCCACCATATAGACTCATGTGACATAAAAGCAGACATTCTGAATTGTTCAGCATGGTAGCATTTAGTTCTGTGAGTTCCCAATGCTGTGCAGCTCTTGGATATGAATGAGCTGGAGCGGGTTAGGTTTCCAAGCACTGGCCTTTCCTCAAACAACAAAAATCCCTCTAAGTGTTTACCAGGAGAGCAAAGCCAAAAGGCACACCAAGGACAACAATAAAATATCATTAATTATGTCAGAATCCTCATGAGATGGGTTTGCCTTTCTGGGGAGGGCATTGGAACTTGAACTCAGAGCATAACAAATACTCAGAAAACTCTCTCACACTGAGTCACCCCAGCCCTTTTATTACATTTCTGCTTTGACACAGTGCCTCACTAGGTTGCCCTGATTAAACTCACTATCATATAGTTCCTCCTTGGCCCCAAAGAAGGAGCAGATGAAATGACATGAAAACATGCTTCTTTGTCTCCTCACTGTGGGAGGGCAAAGCCAGTGAACTGGCAAGGAGAGTCCACAGCTGGAAAAGTCCTCCTCAGCAGGCCTGGGGAAGGCACAGAGGAGCACTGCTCTCCACTCCCAAAGACTCTGGGTGGAACCTGCTCCCCCCCCCCCCCCCCCCCGCGCGCGCCTTGGCCCCCTACTTCACTAAAGTTCCAGTGAACAAAGACACAGCAGCTGGGCCTTCCCTCTGCCCGGCCTGGCCTTTCCCATCATTGGAGTTCAGAAAACCTCCCCTCGGGTCTCACATTTCCTTCCTGCCCGGGCCTAGAATAGTTTTTATTCACCAACACGACTTTCCAGTTGGTCTAGCTTCAAACTATTTCAGTCCCTTCTGAATGGATTCCAGAGTCCCTGATGAGTCACCCCCATTGCCCCTCTCCATAGCTCCCGACAATCCTACACACCATCATTAATTCCTTTTATGGATGAGGAAAAATCCAGATGTGTGGCTCCCAAAGGGGGTAACCACTGGGAACTGCCTGATCCTCACTGAGCTTTCTGCCCCTAAGACCATCACAGCCAGACTCCAGAGCCTTCTGAGAGGATGACCATGGATTGACACTTTGAGAAGGTTGGGTGAGCTAGCCTTTTGTCACCGGGACAGTGCATTTGAGATAGCCCACTGAGGGAAGTAAAGGTTTGGTTTGATCACAGTTTCAGAGACTTCGGGCTGGGGTCTGCTGGATTCTCTGCTTTTGGCCTGAGGCAAGTCAAGCTTTGTGCATCTCAAGACACTATCAAGAGGCTGGGGCCTGGGGACAAGGCCAGGTGGGTAAAGTGCTGGTCTCACATGCATGAGGACTTGAGATATATTCCCTGAAATAGAAACAAAAAAGCCCAAAGTAACATGAACTTATGATCCCAACTCTGGAGAGGTAGGAGCAGGTGGATCCCTGAGAGTCCCTGGCCAGCCACTCTAGCTAGGCAATTTGGTGACTTCCAGGCCTATGAAGAAACCCCATTCTGAAAACTAAATGGATGGCACCTGAAAATGAATGACAGCTGAGGTTGACCTTTGACCTCCCTATGGGTATGCACATGGATACACACATACACATTCATAAACACATAGACACACATTAAATAACTGTTCAAGAATATCTTAGTCAAGGTTCTGCTGTTGTGAAGAGCCACCATGACCACAGCAACTCTCATAAAGGAAAACATTTAATTGGGCCTGGCTTAACAGTCTCAGAGGTTTAGTCCATTGTCAGCATGGTGGGAAGCATGGTAGCATGCAGGCAGACATGGTGCTGGAGAAGGAGCTGAGAGTTCCACATCAGGTTTTGCACAGCAGGAAGAGAGAGCCACTGGGCCTAGTTTGAGCTTTCCAAAGCTCAAAGCCCACCCTCAGTGACAAAGTTGCTCTAATAAGGTCACACTTCCTAATCCTTTCAAATGCTGCTACTCCCTAAGCATTTAAATACATGAACCTCTGGGGCCATTCTTATTCAAACCACCACAAAAGAGAAAGAAAGTAAGAGCTGGGGTGGAATTTGGTGGTAGAATGCCGCCTTGCCTTGAATATGCAAAGTTCTGGGTCCCAGTACTGTGAGACTGAGGAAACAACACACCAGATGGGAGGAAATGTTTGCACCTCAGGCATCAGTACCTAGAATTCTAAAGAACTCAAACAGTTGGATGACAAAGTCACCACTCACACCCACTGGTCAGGAGCACTATACCTTCCTAAAGGTACCTATCATGCAAGAAGCCATGGGTTTTATCCCCCACATCACACACACACACACAAATCACCAAATACATAAATGTGAGCTGATGAATTCATTAAAAATGTAAAAGGAAGGTAATTAGTGTCTTCAAGAGTAGGTAGAATTCAAAGCCTTCTTACACAGCCAGTAGGAATGTAGCAAGGGGTGAGGTCTTTGGAAAGGTTGACAGTCCCATGATGCAGCTCTTCCCCTGTAGGTATGTCCTCAGAGGAACAGGAACTAAGGACTTGACAAGTGCTGCAGCCAGTCCCCATGACGGTTCTTCATCATCAGCTAAGGGCTTACAACTCAAGGGCCTACCAACCAATGAACGGATGAGCAGCCTGCTCTAGCCAAACAGTGTTAGTATGCTAAACAAGGGAAGGAGATGCCATTTCCTGTTGCAGTGTGTGCGAGCCCACCATGAGCTTAGTGGAAGCCAGACACAGTAGGGTCTGTGTGATGTGACTCCATCACAGAGCATGCAATATGCAGAACATGGGAATTAATATGTATGTGAAGTGTAACGATTGTCGGGAGCTATGGAGAGGGGCAATGGGGGTGACTCATCAGGGACTCTGGAACCCATTCAGAAGGGACTGAAATAGTTTGAAGCTAGACCAACTGGAAAGTCGTGTTGGTGAATAAAAACTATTCTAGGCCCGGACAGGAAGGAAATGTGAGACCCGAGGGGAGGTTTTCTGAACTCCAATGATGGGAAAGGCCAGGCCGGGCAGAGGGAAGGCCCAGCTGCTGTGTCTTTGTTCACTGGAACTTTAGTGAAGTAGGGGGCCAAGGCGCGCGGGGGGGGGGGGGGGGGGAGCAGGTTCCACCCAGAGTCTTTGGGAGTGGAGAGCAGTGCTCCTCTGTGCCTTCCCCAGGCCTGCTGAGGAGGACTTTTCCAGCTGTGGACTCTCCTTGCCAGTTCACTGGCTTTGCCCTCCCACAGTGAGGAGACAAAGAAGCATGTTTTCATGTCATTTCATCTGCTCCTTCTTTGGGGCCAAGGAGGAACTATATGATAGTGAGTTTAATCAGGGCAACCTAGTGAGGCACTGTGTCAAAGCAGAAATGTAATAAAAGGGCTGGGGTGACTCAGTGTGAGAGAGTTTTCTGAGTATTTGTTATGCTCTGAGTTCAAGTTCCAATGCCCTCCCCAGAAAGGCAAACCCATCTCATGAGGATTCTGACATAATTAATGACATTTTATTGTTGTCCTTGGTGTGCCTTTTGGCTTTGCTCTCCTGGCAAACACTTAGAGGGATTTTTGTTGTTTGAGGAAAGGCCAGTGCTTGGAAACCTAACCCGCTCCAGCTCATTCATATCCAAGAGCTGCACAGCATTGGGAACTCACAGAACTAAATGCCACCATGCTGAACAATTCAGAATGTCTGCTTTTATGTCACATGAGTCTATATGGTGGGGGAGAGGAAAAATTCTTAGAAAACAAGAAGGCATAGAATTCACTTCAAAACATTCCAGAGGGGAAAAGAAATTGTGTGTGTGTGTATGTGTGTTATGTGTGTGTGTGTGTGTGTGTGTGTGTGTGTGTGTGTGTGTGTGTGTGTGTATGTGTGTGTGTGTGCGTGTGTGTGCGTGTGTATACAGATGGGTGTGTATATATGAACATATATGTGTGCACACATGTATACCATGTGTTGAAAATGAACGAATCTGCTGATGGGTATAAGGGTGTTCATATAACTTCTAGTTTGGTACAAATTTGACTTTAACAAGGGGACATTTGGGCTTGATCCTAGGCCTTGACCACAAGCCCTTTAGGTGCAATAAGCATGTAAGTTAGAGGTCCAACACAGGAGTCACAGACTGTGAGTGACAATCTCTACTACCCTGTGGTCACTAGAAGCCACATCCCTGCCAATAGGAGCTGAGTGAACATGGCCTGGACACTTTTTGTGCATTTATACGTTTATTGTTCCTTTGCTCAAGCCCTGCATTTTGGGTGAGGAAGGTGGAGGCAGCCATCTGTTGTGTGAGGTTGGTCAGCGGGGAACCTAGAAAAAGGCTCCTGTATCCTAAGTAGGTGTACTGGGGGAAAGGAGCTGGTCTATCCAATGGACTCCATGAGCTATAGGAAAGAGTGTTCCAACACTGTGCCAGATGTGGGCAGGGTCAGGAGCCCCTGCAAGGGACACAGGAAGAGGCAGGAACTGGGCACACAGTGGGCCCACATGTTGGAAGAAGACTCCAGGCTGCAGGTGCCCTTCTCAGTGCTGGGGCTGAGGTTCACATGATTGATCTATAAGTTTGCATTGTCCCATCAAGCCTGTGGAAGCTGAAGGCAGACATCACCAGAGCCTAGCTAGGGACTGAGGCTATCCGCCAGGGCCCAGGCTTTTGGGTAGAGGCAGACATAGGAATGGCAGAAGGGAGGGCAACCAAGACAGAATCAGGTTCAGGATCATGAACCAGTGCTGCCAGGAGGACTGGAAGCCTGACACTGACTGATCAGGTCCCCTGTGCATGTTTGAGTCATACAGCTAGTCACTGTCACTGTCCAGTCCAGGCAAGCCACAGCCAACCAGAGCATGGAAGCCAAAATGCACATAGAGATCCACATACAGGCTCAATTCCTGGCTCCCAGGAAGAAGGCTCACCACTTGGGAAGTTCTAGCCTTTCTTGGGGTTTGTGATCTTGGCCAAAAAGAGTGGAGTCTGAGTATTTGTGTCAAAGATAATCATCAGGAATGACCTGTCAAAACTCAAAGTAAATGGGTTCAATTTTGCAGACAAGAAGACGAATTTGACTCCTGTGGCGGCAGCTGCTTCTGTGCCTGTCTCAGCCACATCCAGCACAGCCTTGTGGACCACCTGTAGGAGAAAGACATCACTCATTGAAGTCAGGGAGGACAGGAGAGGAGATCCACTGCTGGCCTCATCTGCTGGTGAAGTTGTTTGTTCCTACACTGAGCTCCACCCCTGGTGTTTCTGTTCAGGGTGTGAGATGAGGCGTGCCTTGGGTCTCATAAGTCTCTGAGAATCTGTGTTGCCCTCAAACCCATCCTCAAACTGGAGGATGGGAGTAGGAAACTCCTGTCCTTACTCCACAGGCAACTTTTCAGGAGACCCAGAGGGAAAAAGCCAGGGTGCTGAAAGCCAGTGTAGCTACAGCATCCCTCCTGCTCAAGCCTCCTTGGGACATACATCAGAAATGCACAAGGCATGGCTTCTCATTTCCAGACTGCCATGCCCTGCTGGTATAGAGCTGAGCCCAGGCCTCAGAGTGGGCACTGGACTGAACACCAGAAATGCCAGATTCTGCAACTGGGAAGATAGTGTGGGGTTCCTAAGGCATCTTCTCACCTATTCTTAATCTTTTCATCTCAACTGCCAATCATTCCTTGATATTTCCTCTACTGCTACTGTTCTGTGTGCTCATCAAGAAGTACTGGCCAGCTCTGCAGTGAAAAAGCTGAGGCTGGAAGTGCATTTGCCCTGCAGCAGATTGTGGTTGGCATCTGCACTATAACAGAAGTTGGTGCCTATGCTGGTCTAACACTAAGCACTGGGCTCCTAGGAGAGATTATGTTCAGGGTGTAGACAAGGGACTGGCTGCATGGTATACAGCAGAAGTATCTAGGCTGTAATCCAGCTCTCCCAGGATGAAAATCTCAGAATTGCAGGCTTTCTCACACATTTTCCATTTCCCACACCACTTGACTTTCACAACCGACATTCCCGCACCAAGGCGAACTACCCAGAGTGTCTTGGCTTACCTGAGAGACTTTCAGGTCCTTGGCCCCTGTGATCCCAGACAGATCAGCCTGTGAGGAGAAGACTTTCCTGATGCCCAGCTGTGGAAGGATGTTCTCCAGGCTGTAGTCAGTGGAGATGGAGAACTTGGGCATGTAGAGCTCATCAATCTTCCTGAGAATGGAAAAGAGAAATATAAATGTCAATGGACCCTGTTGCTCCATTAATGTATCTTAAAGCTGGGTAACCAGAGACAGCCCTCTCACTGGAGAGCAGCCCTCTTTCCATCCATGCCTAGAGCATTTGATTTTCCTCTTCCTAATGCATTAATTACCCATCAGTGCCTGAGAGTGTTTACAGGGGCCAGGCAATGGGGCTTGGTACTTCCTGTTCCTCTGCCAAGAATACTTTCCTCCAAGATCCACAAAATGGAGCCCTTCCCTTGACCTGTAGACCCTCAGACATCTCCTAATGATCCTACTATATTAAATTTCACACTGCATCTGACTCCAGCGTTCCTTATCCTTGAACCCCTTCTCAATCTCATCCCTTGTCATCTTTTAACTAATCAAATAATAATTAGTTGCATTTCTATCTCCCCACTCTCTCTTCCTCATTCCAAGAGGAGCCCTCAAGAGTAAGAAATTTTGTGCTGAGTCTCTGATAAACTCTCAGGGTCTAAGTCAGAAAACGGCACATAGTAGGTATTCAAGTCATCATTCCATGAATGGTGAATGAATTAGGGGATGAGATGGCTACACAAGGCAGAGTTAATTCTCAGAGCTCACTCAACCTCACTCCCCTCTGCCTTCAAAACCCATTCAAGATTCCCTGTAATTACAGACTGTTAGACACAGAGGAATCCTCAGCAGAGGGAAATTCACCACCACTCTGCCTGTCCCTGTTGTCTCTCTAATCATTACATTGGATGCTAGTGAGACTTTGAGGGACGTGGACACAGGGCCATGGTGGACAACAGGATGGGGAGCCAGGCTACCTCTGGTTCCTGTGGACTCTCACCTGGGCCTCAGAGAGTCCTTCCACTTCCTCAGGGTCTCTGGTTGCAAGCTGGCTTCCACCTGCTGCATCCTGCCCTCATCAGGGAGGATGAACAGGGCGCTGGCATTGCCTGTGTACTTCAGCTCCACTACAGTGCAGGACAGCTCCTCATCCCGGAAGTAGGGTGTGGTCAGGTCCTCAATGTTCATCATGGGCACCCTCACAGTCCTCTTCTTGTCCAGATGGAACTCAGACTCGAATGTGTCACGAGGATCAAATGATGTCTTCCATTTCCCTAAATGTGGTGCAGGACATCAGAATGTAACAGCACAGGAGAGACCCCACCTCTGTCCCATTTCTGTCCATCTCCTGTGTTGTGACAGCCATCAATCCAACTTCAACAACACAGAGTGTCCTTTAGGTTGCATAGTCTGGATTGGGGGAAAAAAAACCCTTGTAGATGAGAAGAGACTCCAAGCTCAGTTTGGAAAGGGGAACCTGAAACCAAAGCCTGGCTACTTGAGCTCCTGAGCAACTGTTAGGTTTCTGGGCATGAGATGTGTAACAGACAGATGAGATTCAAAGTGGGAAGACTGGAGCCTGGGGAGTATTGAGGATCCCTTCTTGCTCAGGAGGAGCCATGTCTAGAAGGCAATGTCTTGTGGGACAGGTTTTAGGGGAAACAAGACAAGAGAGACTGAATTCTCCCACACTGAGCATTCCATGATCCCATAGATTGTGGACTAAAGTGAGTAAGAAGTCCTCAGCTCACAAATGGGCTATGGCCACCTCTACAAATCACAGATATCCCATTCAGACTTATCCTGGATCCCTACAGAACTTGGTACTGAAACAGTTTCTTGGGCTTGGAATCTAGCAGCCTCAACATGCATCCCCACCTCACAGCCAAGCAGCAATGGAGCTTGGGTCCTGAGGCTAGAGAGCCATGCCCAGCCATCCTTCAGGCCATCACTCTGCTTCCACCATTCCCAGCCCACAGCAGCTCTGCAGCCATCCTGTCCTCTGTCCTCCTGTCATCCTGTCCTTCTGTTCTCCTGTCCTCTGTCCTCCTGGACTCTTTTTCTGTCCATGGCAACCTTGAGATTTTGCCCATGGTCTCAGACCCTGCCCTCCCTCTGCCCTGGACAATCCTTAATT
Source organism: Onychomys torridus (assembly GCF_903995425.1). Taxonomy (NCBI): domain Eukaryota; kingdom Metazoa; phylum Chordata; class Mammalia; order Rodentia; family Cricetidae; genus Onychomys; species Onychomys torridus. The sequence goes on along the minus strand of NC_050456.1, from coordinate 71,273,129 downwards.
CAACCCAGATCTGATTTCATCATGACTTCTGTCAGGCACCAAGTTCTGGGCTGTCTCCTAACTCGCTGGTCTCTGTCAGGCAGGGTGTTGTGGGTGTGGGCTCTGGAAGTCCCCCCACTACCTTTACCGATTACATCTTAGGCTGAGTCTCCCAACTCTCTTGCACCCAACTCTCATCAGACTCACTGGCCCTGGAGTGTGTGTCTTTGGAATTCTAACCTTCAGGATGTTTGGGCTAGTAATTTTACAGAAGCAAAATCCCGTGAGGCAGCCATACCCTAAACACAGAACACTGCATGGCTGACACCTCCCTCTCATTAGTGTCTGCTCCTGCATCCCTGCTTTTCCAAGTCCAGGTCCAGCTCATTACCAAAATGGCTCAAGGGAGAGGTCCTGAATAGGAATTGCCCACAGGGCTCTTCAGTAGTTATGGGGCATGCTACTTTCCCCATAAGATGGTTAGGCAGACTCCTTAGATCAAGGGGTCCTCAGTCCACCTGGAGTCTCCTGGAGGCAGAGGTTCTCCAGTAGGGATGGACACCTTCTACAGGAGCAGATTAGAAATGTTGGACTGAGCAGACTAAGGGACCTGGTCTCTGTAGGGAGCAGCCCTGGCTTCTCCCAACTCAGGTAGGACCATACACACAACCTATGCATTCTGCTAGTTTATAAGTTTAAGTCACAGCCAGAAGGAGCTGTCTTAGACCGAGAGCACAGGGGTTGTGTGCCGTAGGTGCCAGGAACCATGACTATAACCAAAAAGTCCTAGGGGAGAAATAGGGCCTGTGCATAGAAAGGAAGCCGGGGTTGTGAGCACCACCTTTCCAGTGGTCAGCATAAGGATACAGGGTTCCTTCCCAGTTACCATTTTTTCTCTCTACTCCCAAAACAGTGAACAGCCTCACCTTTAAAGTAGATGTAATTCACCAGCACCATTACTGTACTCTCATCTAGGTCTGAGATCAGTTCTTCAATCTTCCCCTGGGTCTGATTCCTTACATAGTCATTGATAATCTTTTTGGCCTCATGAGGATGCTGGAAATCAGCTGTGGAGGCCTCAGCCTGGTACAGTGCCCTTGCCTTCTCCTTGAACTCTGCCAGGATCTGCAGGCGCTTTTCAACAAACATCATGCTGCCTATGCTGATCTTCACCTGGTCCCCTGGCTGGCTGAGCATGTGGAGGAGATGCCCAAAGCCCTGGTGGATGTCTGCCTCAGGGGTCTCTGTGAGATTGAACTTGAGACCTTCTAGAATCTCTTCCAGGGTATTGCTGCTTGCTCCCAAGGACAAGACGGCCAAGGCAGCTGAGATGCTGAGTGGGGAGAAGACGACATTTTTATGTGGATTCTTCGACACCAGCTCCTTGTAGAGGCTGAAGGCAAAGTCATTGTGGATGGAGGCCAGTGTCAGACTGTCCCCACGTGTCCCATTGTTTGGGTCTTCCTGGACTTCGGTGTCCCTTCCCAATGTGCCATCTGGTTCGCAGAGGACAGTGGGGCAGAACCCGGCCATCAAGAGCCCCAGAGCTACAAGGAGGGCCATCTTCTCTTCTCTGCAGGCTGAAAAGTAAAGATTCTTTGAGTCATGAAGGGCCAGGTGGTGTCCTTGACCTTCCACAGGGCTGCACTGTGTCTCTGCTCTGCTGTCCTTTGCTGCCTCTGTGACCATGCACAGGAGGTGCTCTGGTCACTCAGATGGCAGTCCCACAGTATGTGCTCCTGTTATCAACACAGGAGGGCGTTGCAGTAGCCAGTTCTCCTCACAGAGAACCAAGACCCAGAGAGGGGAATGGACACACCAGGTCCACAGAGAAGCCAGAAGAGGAGTGGAGGGATGGGATGAGCCCTGTCTGATCAGGTTGTCTCCTCTCATTCTCTCCTGCAGAAGGATTCATTAGAAGGCTGGGAACACTCTTCGTTTGTACTCACCCCCACACCCCTACACACACCCTGGAGACAGAACTTAGGGTCCTTGGAGTAGTTGCTAGCACTGTCCCTAAATTTGCTTCTTGATGACAAGTCTGGGAAATCTCAAGGCTCTTGACTTAATCTGGTGCATGAAGCTGGTCCTGGGGAGGAATAATTGAGAGGCAGCACAAGAGACATCTGGTGTCATGCCAGGGCCATGGCACCCCCAGAACAGGTCATGTAAAAACAAACAGGGCAAGGTGCTTTCAGTCCTGCCAGGGCACCACATGATGATTTTCACCTCAGGCTTGGGAGGCCTTCTAGTGGGAAGAAAGGTGAGTGGTGTCAATCTCTGACACCTGGACCAGATTTTGTTTTGGCTCTTGGGATGGCTGTGTGGTAGCAAGCAAATGGGCAAACCTCTCTGGGAAGCTTGGCGAGTGACCCAGGTTTCATTATTGTTAAGTGTCTGGCTTATTATGGGGCCAACGGAGGTTAGTTGTAGAGAATGTCTAGAGGGCTATCTCTTCCATCCACCTCTGGAGCACAAGCATCCTAAAGGACTACAGTTGAGGGTTTGTGATCATGGTAAACACAGGCACCCACAACCAGCTTTGAATATTTGTTCAGGTGTCCAAAGGTGAAAGTGGATGGTAAATGAGTGGGAGGGAAAGGGAGAGGAGGGAGGGGACAGCAGGGGGTTGGAGAGATCAAGAAGGAGTGAGAAAATGGAAGAGCAGGAGCAGGGAGATGGGAGGAGGGAGGGATAGAGAAAGGAGGAGGAGCCAAGGGGAAGACAGAGGGGAAAGAAGAACAGAAGAAAATAGAAGGAGAATGGAGGGAGAAGGGGAGGGAGGTGCTGGAGTTGAGCCACATGTTCCCAGGCTTGTGACATGCTTGCAGAGGGGCCAGGGATCTCGGTGAGTTGGCTGCTTTATGCTGTATTTTCTTTCAGACTGATGCAACTATTTCTCTGGAAAAGCACTGAGCAATATTTTGTGCCAGGATAGTTTCCAGAGGAAAGGGGCTGCAAGGTGTGTGCATCAGGAGACCTGGCTCAGTGGCTGAGCTATTGCCTATTTTGCTCCCCTAGTTGAGGGTGAAGCAGATCTGCTCAGCCACGGATCTATGAGGGAAGTGGGTCCCTGACCCCTAATCAACTCTTGTCAGCTGTAAGCATGGCAGGGCTGCCACCTCCTCCAGAGGGACCTTGGAGCCCTCCTGTCTCCCCCTAGCAGCTCATTGGCTACACAAGGTCTCAATACTTCTTCCCTGTGGAGGGTCAGAAGGAACAGGCTCCATTAACTCTCTAGGAGCATAGCCCGTGGCATCCACCTCTTTATACACATGAAAACCCAGATTGGAAAGGAGATTCATATGCACCCCAGAAATATCCCCTGATTCCAGTCTAGTGTCCCAGGAACAATTCATCATCCCTCCTTCAAACCAAGACTTCAGGTACCTCACAGTCCTAGGAAGGTTCTAACTCTGTCCCCAGAGGGTAGGAATCCTGGGTATTACCTGAAGAGCTGATGCCCGCTGCCAGTGTCTATGACAGCTGAGTTCTGATGATCTGGGTTGCTGCTTGCCTGGTGTGTTGTTCTCCCTAGCACACTAATGCTTATTTATCTCCACTGGGGACTCCTCCCTCTTCTTAGGAAATGCTAGCGTGGACAAGCTGTTCTCTGTGCTCAGATCGGAAGTGGGCAGACAGAATGATTTCTGGTAATGTGGATTTATAGGCTTCTGCTAGCAGAACATTCTGACGGGAAATTGCCCAAAATGTTCTAAAAAAGACTGCTAGATATTCTGGGCATGCCAGAAGCAAACAGAGTGTGCATAATCCCTGCCCTACTTGTCACCAGATAGAGCTGCAACTAACATTTATCCTGCACTTTCTAATCTCTTCCAAAAGAACACAGCAACTCTATGTGCATGATCTCTGGTTTCTTTAGGGAAACTCACACATTATTAAACACATGCCTCGATCCTGACAGATCCCCACCTGCATCTGTGTAACCAACTGTCCTGTCTGGCAGCAACGGGCATATTCTCAACAGAGACTCACTCTCCCCCTTTGGCTCTCAGACTTCTGAAGGGAAGCTGCCTTATCTGGCAGTGAAGGAAAACTCCTAAAGGAACTGGTGTCTGCAGAGCCTGGCTGGCTGATCTGAATTTCAGTCCTGTAGAGAGATGGGAATACTCCAGATCAGAGGTTAATGAACTTCTCATGGTATAAGTGCTGCTCTCTGGAACAGCCAAGTTTCCTCCCTCAGTGTCAGAACTAAACCTTGTGACTATAGAGTCTATTAACTTAGCAGACAACCAGCTTCAATCCAAAAGCTAAGAATGCCAGCAGGTAACATCTTGAGCCTGTGGAGAAGCTCCCCCATCTTGATGATGCACCTGCCTCCCTGAGGTTCCCAACCCTGCATTTTCATCTTGCCTTGATTTGTGACTTTGGTTAAACTATCAAGTTTTCATGAAACTGTTTCCATATTGGAACATGGAATTTGGGTACTTAAATCTATGTTCTCAGCTCATTGTCACTCAAAATGGCTCTTTAAAGTGTCTGTTATTCCCTTTAGGAAGAGCTGTGGTGTTTGTGTCAACAATGTGGTTAGAGACTCCACAGGCAGGGTTGGGTCTAAAGCTGCTGTCCTTGAAATGGAGGCACTGATCTTAACAAGAAGGATTTCGGCCAAATAAACAGAAGCCTAAAAGCAGGTCTCTGTGTTTCAGATAAGCAGTTCACCCATGGTGCATTTCTGTTTGCCAAAAGCTACCCTAATCTTCCCACAAATGTCAGCTACCCCAGGCAAGGACACTCAGAGCCTCTTCAATCCAGACAGGCTGAATCAGCTCAAAGATCCCTACCTCGCTGTCATATAAAATGTTTTCTGCCATTTTTCTCCACATGGACGCTTATCAAGTCTTTAAACTTCCCTCTGAAACTTCAGAAGCCTGACCTCTATTCTCTGCACAGCTCTCCACATTCTTGTCTTCCAAGCTCCCACCGAGCATCCCACTGAGCTCCCAACACTCAATGGCTTTTCTATCCTAAAGTCCCAAAGTCCTTATATGATCCTTCCCAAAATATAGTAGATCTGCCACAGCAATACCCCACTACACTGGTACTCTCTTGTCATACATAGGGTGTTCTGTGGCTGTGACAAAACACTATGACCAAAAAGCAAGTTGGGAAGAAAAAGGTATATTTGGCTTTTACCTCTATATTGCTGTTTGTTATTGAAGAAAGTTAGGAGAGAAACTCAAAAGGGAAAGAACATGGAGCCAAGAGCTGAATCAGAGGTTCTGGAGGGATGACTTGCTCCCCTGGCTTGCTTAGTTTGCTTTCTTATAGAACCACCAGGCCAGGAATGCAACCAGCCACAGTGGGCTGGGCCCTCTTTCATCAATAACTAATTAAGAAAAAATTAAGAAAAAATCCTTAGAGACAGATCTTATGGAAGCATATGCTAAATTAAGGTTTCATTCTTTAATTTAACTGTTTGTGTGCCAAGTTGACATAAGACCAGCCAGCGTGGGGCCTATGAACAAACTGGTCATGGTAATAGAGATGAGAGCTATACATAGGTATGACTACATGGACCACCAGTCTGCAAGGCTGACCTGGCTACATTTGCCACATATACCAACACTGAGCCCTAGATATGGCAGATATGGCACCATTTTCCTGGATAACTAGCAATGACCTGGTGGCAGGTTGACCACATTGGACCACTTTTTTCTTGAATAGAAAAATGGCTTTTCCTCACTGAATGCTGGCCCAATGGGCTCGTGTGTGAATGCTTGGCCTACAGGGAGTGGCACTATGAAGAGGTATGGCCTTATTGAAGTATGTGTGCCATTGCTGGAGGAAGTGTGTCTCAGTTCACTTCCTGTTGCCTGCAGATCAAGATCTAGAACTGTAGCTGAATGTTTTTCTGTGCCCTCCTGGCTCCTGTGGCCTTGCGGTCCTGTATCCACTCAGACCCAAATGAACACACAGAGGCTTATATTAATTAAAACTGCTCTGCCATTAGCTCAGACTCACTACTGACTAACCCATTTCTGTTAACATATATGTTGCCATGTTTTCTGTGGCTTTACCTGTGTGCCATTACATGCTGCTCCCTGGGTGGCAGGCTAGCATCTCCTGACTCAGCCTTCCTCTACACAGAATTCTCCTTGTCTGCTTGTTCTGCCTATACTTCCTGCCTGGCTACTGGCCAATTAGTGTTTTATTTATCAACCAATCAGAGCAACACATATTCACAGCATACAGAGCATTCCACAGCATAGAACTCTCAGCTCCTCTCCAGTACAATGTCTGTCTGAATGCTGCCATGCTTTCCTGACATGCTGATAAGAGATTGAACCTCTGATCTGTAAGCCAAGGTCCAATTAAGTGTTTTCCTATGAGAGTTACTGTGGTCATGGTGCCTCTTCACATTAATAGAACACTAAGACACCCAAGTAGGTACTTATTTTGGTTATGGATTTTCCTTTCTTGTGTGGACTGCTTCTGTCAAAACCATCATCCGTGGACTTACAGAATTTCTTAATAACCATGATGTCAATCCACACAGTATTGCTTATGATCAAGGAATTCACTTCAGAGTCCAAGAATTACAAATTCATTGATCTTACTCTGTTCCCCACCATCCTGAAGCAGCTTGCCTGATAGCAAAATGGGATGGCCTAATGAAGACAGTTACAGTGCCAATTATGTGGCAACAGTCCAGAGGGCTGTGGTAGCATTCTCCTGAAAGTGATACATGCTGCAAATCATTGGCAAATATATGGTATGTTTTCTCCCATAGGTACGACCCACAGGTCCAGAAGGTAAGAGGTGAAAATTAAGTGGCTCTACTCACTATCACCCCTAGTCATCTAAGTGAAGGTTTGTGACTCCTATTCCCATGACCTAAATGCTGCTGGCCTAGAAGTCGTGCTTCTAGAGGTTGGATTGCTTCTGCCAAGGAACACAACAAACATTCCACTGAACTGAAAGGTCAGACTTTCCCTTGGCTATTTGGGTTTCTGATGCCTTTTATCCAACATTCTAATAATGGAATGAATCTGTTAGGTGGAGTGGTTGGTACAGATTCCCAAGTAGAATTAGTTTGCTTCTCCATAGTGGAAGGAAGGTAGATTATGTCTAGAGGTCAGGTGATCCTTTAGGGAGTATCTTTGTGTTATTGTGTCCTGAGATTAAAGTCATAAGAAACTATAAGAACCTAATCCAGCCAGGGTGACAAAGGGCAAGAAGGCATGGGTCACTTCTCCAGGAAAGAGCAAAGACCTGGTGAGGTGCTTGCTGAGTGTGGAAGAATGTGTAGAAGAGGAACATAGGTATAAATACAAGCTGAGGCTCGGTGACCAGTTCCAGAGACTAGGATTATAATAGACATAAGTGTTTCTGTCATTTTTTGGTTAAGAATGTTTTTGTAGAGATATTAGTATTTCTTTTCCTCAGTTTCTTTATCATGCAATGTAACATCAATTCAGAGAATATCAGAGGATATAATATTCTTGTAGACACACTAAAAGAATGACTCTTAAGGAACACTACTACCTGTTATAAAATTAATAATGTATTTGTGGTCAGATGAAGGATAGTTATATCATGTTAGTTATGATTTTGACCTGTTAGATATGATTTTGACCTGTATTTGCAATTGTACATAGGATTGTTAACCTATGTAAGACGTAGCTAAGATCTGATTGTTACTTTCAGTCTGAAGTTAAGCATGAATTAAGGAGACATGATATGTGTTAAGTTGACAAGGCGTGAACTTGTGACGGCTACTATTGACTGTCAACTTGACTCCATCTGGAATTAAGTAAAACTCAAGCATCAGGCTGTACCTGTCAAGAAATGTTCCTTAAATCATAATTTTAAATAGAGAGAGCCACATTTCTTTTGAGGTAGGAAGATCTACCTGTAATCAAGAACACACCTTCTGCTGGCAGCCCATATAAAGGACATGGAAGAAGGAAGCTTGCTTTCTTTGCCTGCTTACTCACATTCTTCCTGACAAGTCCATTCCTTATCTGGCATTAGGACCTGCTTCTTCAGGTTCCAGCATATACTGAAGACCAGGTGAGACATTTAGGCCTGTGGACTGAACTATTGCATTCATGGACCTTCTATTGGCAGACAGCCATTTTTGGACCAATTGGACTACACCTTTTAAGTCATTCCAATCAATCCACTTTCTTTATATAGAATCATTGTATGACTTTTGTTCCTCTAGAGAACCCTAACAGCTGAAATTTAATGGCCCATTCACTTCATATATTCAATGATGAATGGGTATTTCTGGGGACTAAGTCATAACCCATGATAATTTAGATCTATATAGCAATGTTCCACTCTGCACAATCATGAGGTTTTCATCAATAAGCCATGTAAACTCTTCATTGAGGTGGTGGCTTTCTCTGTGAGAGTGTCAGTTAACACTTTCATCTTATGGGTAGAATGTGAGCAGCAAACATGAGGGAGACACAGGCTTGAGTTATGAAATGTCAGGTTCACCTTTTGCTCCTACCCACCAGTTGTTCAGTTTTGCTTTAGGAAATAAAACCTTGCTATGTAGTGAAGGGTTATAGTTTGAATATGAAATGATCCCCAGAGGCTCATGGTTTGAATTCTTGTCCTCCTATTGATGACACTGCTTTGGCAGTCCTGTGGATAACTTTTGACTAATGTGGTGAGTTAGAGGGATTTAACTGGTTGAAATCTGACCAAGTTTTCTATTTCCTGATTCTTTAGATGGGACCAGCTGATCCCCCTCTGGAGCCTTATACTGAAACTCGGCTTGCCATCCTGCCTGTCCTGTCAAGAACTCAAGTGTATCTGGAGTTTTCTCCAGTCCCGTCTGGAGCCAACAGCCACTCAGACTCAAATAAACACAAAGAGGCTTATATTAATTAAAACAGTATAGCCTAATGGCTCAGGATTCTTGCTAGCTAGATCTTACATCTTAAATTAACCAATTTCTATAAATCTATACCTTGCCACTTGGCTCATGGCTTACTGGTATCTTTACATCTTGCTTCTCATGGCTGAGGCTGGCAGTGTCTTCTGACTCAGCCTTCCTCTTCCCAGAATTCTCTACTCTGCTTACTCTACCTATACTATACTTCTGGCCTGGCTACTGGCCATTCAACATTATATTTATCAACCAAATCAGAGCAATACATTAATAACATACAGAGCAATATCCACAGCACTCAAGTGTTGAAACTAATCCTTCTACATTCAGGTTGCTTCTGTTGGGTATTGAAACCCTTCAATAAGGATAACAACTAACATACCCAGGCTGTCCTCACACTCCTGGTCTCCCTGGTCTCCCTGTCTCAGCCTTTCTAGTGCTGGTATTACATGTGTGTACAGCCTCAGCTCTGGCAGTTCTTTCCAAGGTCCATCCCCAGCCCCACCTGTCCTCTCTCCTCCCATCTCCCCTCACTTCCTTCTCTTCTCTCCTGATTTTCCCTCCTCCTTTTTCCTCTTCTGCTTCTTCTCTTTTCCCTCTCTCCTTATGTCTCTTGATCCTATTTCAGAAGTTATTTCTGAGAAGCCCTTTGAATAGGCCCAGAGAGATTTCCCATCAAAAGTCATGAGAGGGCTGGAGGTTAGCTCTGTGGTAGGGAGCTTGTACAGCAAGCACAAGACCTTGGGTTCAGTCCACAGTACAAGAGGAAAAAGAAAAAGAAAAAGGTCTTGAGAGTGATCTTGGATATGGAAACTCTGTCACTTGTCAAGTCTTCAGCCAACTCATGAGTGACCCTGAGGAGGAGCCACCCTGCCTGGCTCCTCATGAGTGCCTGACTCTGATAGATATTCCATGTTTATTGTTTCAAGTTTTACATTTTGGGGCAATTTATTCTGCATCAGCATATGCAAGAAAAGGTCAGTCTCCCTCTTAGTCCTTAGGACCAAGGGAGACAGTAAAGACAGACATGTCACAAGACAACATGCAGGCTCACACAGAAATGTCTGAAGTAAGTCCTTCATGCTGACTCCATCTTGTATTTGCTCACACAGTTCTCAACCCTCTCTGTTCCCCACCACAGTCATGTCAGCCTTCACATGTGTTTGAGAGTTCCATGGACATGTCCGTGGTACACAGAATTAACCAGAATATTCAAGGAAAACACAATAAATAAAGAAGCTGTAACCCAAAATTATTATTCATGTTGTGATTGAAATAGTAACTCTGCCCTGTCAGGAAAGAATATTTTAAATTAATATGAACTTCATCTAATGTATATATTATATAAATTATGGTCTTTGTGTCTTTTGCCTATAAACATGTTGTATTCCTGAGCTTGGGAACCTACAGATTTTTTGTAGTCATGAGCTCATTCTTTGTCTGACCATTAATAAAAGTATTTAAGCCATTGATTTTCTTAATATTATTGTTGTTAATAACTATCTCATGTGTATCATTTCAACACCTCAGCAGCATCTCATGGTGGATTCTTCCCTAGGCAGAAGTCTGTCTTCCTGCTCTTCTTTTTCTCTCCCAACAGTGACCACAAAGGTCACCACTGTTGCTCTGTCCTTCATGCCTAAGACCCTGTTGCATCCTCACCAGTACTTGCTGAGGTGAGTCCCAGTGTGATGACCTACTCTATAGGATTCCAGGACCAGACACTGGTTGATGCTGAGTCAGGCCAGGAGTGTGATCCAGATTAGTTCGAGGGTGTCCATCCTCTGCATCAATACAGCTTTAGTCCCTGCTGACTCATACTCAGTCTGACTGTGAGGACTCACGAATCTAACAGATAAGCAAGGTGTATCCTTCTTGGTGGTGTGAAGGATGGCTTTGTGATCTAACTGTCTGAGTTCATCAGAATTCTATGTACAGAATCCTGAGCTACAAACATTTCCTCCCATCCTGGGGGTTGTCTCCCCTCTCTCACAGTCCTGGGGACATTAAACTTCACATACACAATCCAGGCCAGTGTTCTACCACTAAGCTAGCTCCCTAGGTCTCTTCTCTTTCTCCTTGAACATTTATTTTATGTAGTTCTGTGTGTTTGTGAATGTGTATGTGTGCATCCATGTGCACATCTACATGAAGGTCAGAGGTCAACCTCAACTGTCATTCCTTATCCACCTTGGTTTTAGAATAGCATCTCGTTATAGGCCTGGAAGTCACTGAATTGCATAGGTTGGCTCCCCAGGGAGTCCCAGGGATCCACCTATCTCCACCTCTCCAGAGATGGGATCACAAGTTCATGTGACCACACTTGGCTTTTTTACTTTTGTATCTGGGCATAAAAATTTGACCCTTATATGTATTATTAGGGGGTGGAGTGGGAACACTCTTCCCACCTACATCTGTTTTCAGCCCTTATCCCCTTGATAGGTTCTTTACGTAACTAAGCTTGACTTGCCTCAGGCCCAAATCAGAGGAGCCGGAAGACCATAGCCTGAACTCTCTGAAACTGTGATTCAAACCAAACCTTTGCTTCCCTCAGTGGGTTGTCTCAGATGTGCTGTCCCAGTGACATAAGGCTAACTGACACACCCCTCTGTCCACTGTCTGCTCTGTGGACTCAGTAACAACAGAGAACAGATGGAGGCAGCTAGCTGGATGGCAGCTCAATATCCTTCCAGAAGGCCCTGGAATCATGCTATGATCTGCAAATCAGGCACTTCACAGTGGCTACTCCTTGAGGGTCCTCACATCTAGGAGGCTTATCCTTAGGTACCTTATCCTGGTTTGAGTTCGGTGCACAGGTGTCTGAGATCACTACTGTAAACCTCTTCCCCTCACAGTCTGCTACCTCTATTGCACACTGAGGTGGTCTCTGCAGGGGGTTCATCAGCAGGGCAACATTTGGTGGTCAGGTCCTGGGACCCTCATAGAATGGGTGAAAGTGTAACCCTCATAGCTGTGTCCTACTCCAGTGAGAGGTGTACTCAGACTTTGCCAACACTTCTGGAAACAGCTCATGGGCAATACGAGATGTAGTCAGCACCAGGCTCCTTAGATTCTGAAGCCATGAAAAATGGAGTGATGCAGCTGAGGTATGTCAGTGCTCATGGAGTGCATGGGTCTCGACCTCATTACTTTGAAAAACACTGCTGGACACATTGGATTTGCTGGGACATGGCTGTTTTCAATACTTGGGTCCTGTTCTTATCTCCCCATGGTCCTCATGGAGTAATACCTTAGTGTACACTGTGGAAGGGAATCCTGTGTGTGATCCTTCAGGCTGTAATTCTCGGTCACCATGTGTCCACCTGTTCATTGTGTGTTCTTAGTAGCCTCAAGACTCAAGTGTGTCTCAAATTAAATGAAGAACTTTCCCTGCTTGTTCAGGCCTCCAGCAGTGTTGCAGAGGTCACAGATTCTCCATGCACACTCAACACCCTAACCTAAATGTACACTGTGCTCCCTTCATCCTCCATCTAGGCACCAAACCGGTCAATCCTTGAGCTAAATCACCCACTCTCTTCTCCTATATGGCTTGATGTTCCATGAAACTGCCTTCAGTGAAAATCCCCATATTTACCCAGAGCAGTTCCCTGCTTTATATCCCCACAGAGTTACGGGTTTCCCAATACAGGAACAGTAATTATCCCTTCAAAGTTCCCTGAAGTTCTGAGTCATTTGAGAATCCTCACAGACCCAAGATCTTGACAATCCAATGGCTGTTTTGTTCTTTTTCTTAAACCTACCAAGATTCCTAAAATACCTCCATTGTTCTTTGCCCTGCCCAAAGCTTTCTTTCTGGTCACCTGACCGTCTTCTCATCCAACTCAGACCACAGCACAGAGGTCACATGATCCATAGACTGTTTTGGAGCCTCTCTGTGAAGCACCCAGAGCCTTGTTTTATGATGCACCTGCACACCACCATGGTGATGCCTGTGCACAGAACCCTGGCTTGGTGAAAACTGTTCCTCTGACATCAGGACACTTGAAGAACATCCCACCAGTCATAATGTCTAGCTGTGCAGGCATGAAAATGACTAAGTTTCTCTGTGCCTCAGTTTCCTGTTCCATAAAAAGGACTGATAACAACATGTAGGTCAGAGGTCCATCACAGGAGTCACAGACTGTGAGTGACAATCTCTACTATCCTGTGGTCACTAGAGGCCACACCCCTGCCCACAGGAGCTGAGTGAACACTGACTAGACACTTCCTGTGCAGTAATACGTTTATTGATCCTTCGCTCCAAACCCTACATTTTTGGTGAGGAAGGTGGACGTGTCCATCTGTTGTGTGATGTTGTTCAGTGGAGAACCTAGAAAAAGGCTCCTCTGCTCTTTAAGTGTACTGGGGGAAAGGAGCTGTTCTGATGAACCAGCTCCATGCAGCTGCAGGAATGAGTGCTCCAACAAGGTGCCAGATGTGGACAGGGTCAGGAGCCCCTGTAAGGGACATTGGTGGCAAAGCCTGGAAGAGGGAAAGTGTGGGGCAGGAACAGGGCACACAGTGGCCCTGGATGCTGGAAATAGAGTCATGGTGGCAGGTTTCCTTCTCAGTGCTGGGGTGAGGTCCACATGATTGGCGTATAAGTTTGCATAATTCATCAAGCCTGGTGAAGCTGAAGGCAGACATAACCAGAGCCTAGATATGGACTGAGCCTATCTGCCAGGGCCCAGGCTTTTGAGTAGAAGCAGACACATGAGAGGCAGCAGGAAGGAACACAAAGACAGAGCTCAGGCTCAGGATCATGAGTCAGTGCTGCCAAGAGGACTGGGAGCTTGACACTAACTGTCCTCATTCCCCTGTGGATGTGGGAGTCATTCAGTTAGTCATTGCTACTGTCTAATCCACTCACGCCACAGTCAATCAGAGCATGGGGGCCAAAATGCACATAGAGACCCACATATAGGCTCACTTCATGGCTCCTATGAACAAACCCCACCACTTGGGAAGTTCTATTTTCCCTTGGGATTTGTGACTTTGGCCATTATTTTCCCTTGGGATTTGTGACTTTGGCCATAAAGAGTGGAGTCTGAGTATTTGTGTCAGAGATCATCATCAAGAATGGCCTGTTGAATTCTATTTTCAGAGGGTTCAAAATTAGAGCCGATCCCAAAAGACCCCATCCCGTGGCAACAGCTGCTTCTGTGCCTGTCTCAGCCACATCCAGCACAGCCTTGTGGACCACCTGTAGGAGAAAGACATCACTCACTGGAGACCAGGGAGGACAGGAGAGGAGATTCCTGGAGCAAGCATCCTCTGCTGGCTTCAGTTTCTGATGAAGATGTTTGTTTTACCATGAGCTCCACCCCTGATGTTTCCAAGTGTCTGCTCAGGGTGTGAGATGAGGCATGCCCTAGGTCTGCTCATTCTCTGGGAATCTGTGTTGTTCTCAAAACCCCTACAAACTGGAAGATAGGTGTAGGTGGAACCAGTCATCATCCCCAAGACAGCTTCTCAGGAGATCCACAGTGAACAGCAGGGGTGCTAGCAGCCAGTGCAGGCTTCCACATCCTTCCTACTCCATATATCCTTCCTACTTCCTACAACAGCGCTGCATAGGACATGGCTTCCCATTTCCAGAATGCCATGCCCTGCTGGTACAGATCTGAGCCCAGGCCTCTGTGGGCACTGGGCAGAGCATTAGGCATTCCCAGGCTGTGTGTCTAGGAATGTAAGGTGTGATCCCACAGCATCTTCTCTCCTATTCTTAATCTTTTCATCCCAACTGCCATCCATCCCTTGTTTTTTCTTTCACTGCTACTGCTCTGTGGGCTAGTCAAGAAGTACTGGCCAGCCAGCAGTGAAGAAGTTGAGGCTAGAAGTGCATTTGCCCTGCAGCAGATTGTGGGTGGTATATGCACTGCAGCACAGGGTGGTGCCTATGGTGGTCTAAGACTAAGCACAGGCTCTTGTCTGCCATGAGCTCCTAGGCGAGATTATGTTCAGAGGGTAGAGGAGGGCCTGGCTGTATGGTATCCAGCAGGAGTATCTAGGCTGTAATCCAGCTTTCCCAGGATTAGGGAATCTCAGAAATACAGGCTTTCTCACACATTTGCCATTTCCCCACACACCTCTTGGCCTTCACCATCCACAATCTGGCACCACGATGAACTACCCAGTGTATCTAGGCTTACCTGAGAGACTCTCAGGTCCTTGGCCCCTGCAATTCCAGACAGGTCAGCCTGTGTGGAGAAGAGTTCCCTGATACCCAGCTGTGGAAGGATGTTCTCCAGGCTGTAGTCACTGGAGATAGAGAACTTGGGCATGTAGAGATCATCGATTTTCCTAAGAATGAAAAAGAGAAATATAAAAGTCGATGGACTCTCTTGCTCCATCAATGCACCTTATAGCTGGGGAACCAGAGACAGCCCTCTCCCTGGAGAGCATCCCTCTTTCCATCCATGCCTAGACCATGTAATTTGCTCTTCCTAATGCATTAATTATCTATCAGTGCCCAATAGTGTTTACAGGGGCCATACAACATGGGTTGGTACTTCCTGTTCTTCTAAGGAGAATGTTTTTCTCCCAGATGCACAAAAGGGAGCCCTTCCTCTGTCCTGTGGACCCTCAGACATCTCCTAATGACACTACTATATTAAATTTCACTCTGCATCTGACTCCAGCTTTCCTTAACCTTGAACACTCCCCTTCTAAATCTTACCCCTCCTTACCTTTTAACTAATCAATTGATGATTAGTTACATTTTCATGTCCCCAATCTCTTCATCATTACAAGATAGATGAGCCCTCTGGGTAAGAAATTTTGTTTGTGAGTCTCAGAACATTGCACTTCTTCAAGTCATCATTCTATGAATGGTGAATGAATGAGTGATGAGGGGATGAGATGGCTACACAGGGCACAGCTGATTATCAGAGTTGATCTCACTTCCCTCTGCCTTCCAAAACCCATTCAAGATTCCTTGTAATTATAGACTGTTAGAAACAAAGGAATCCTCAGCAGAGAGATACTCACCTTTGCTATACCAGTCCCTGCAGATGCTCCAATCATTACACTGGGTGCTAGTGAGACTCTGAGGGACAGAGACACTGGGCTTCAGGCCAACAGCGGGTGGGGAGCCAGACCAGCTCTGCTTTCTGTGGACTCTCACCTGTGCATCAGGGAGTCCTTCCACTTCCTCAGGGTCTCTGGTTGCAAGCTGGCTTCCACCTGCTGCATCCTGCCCTCAATCAGGGAGGATGAACAGGGTGCTGGCATTGCCTGTGTACTTCAGCTCCACCACAGAGCAGGACAGCTCCTCATCCCGGAAGTAGGGTGTGGTCAGAAATTTATGGTGCATCATGGGCACCTTCACAGACCTCTTCTTGTCCAAGTGGAAGTCAGATTCATGTGTGAAATGAGGCTCAAAGGGTCTCTTCCATTTCCCTAAATGTGGAGCAGGTCATCAGATTGAACCATCAGCAGAGAGACGCCACCTCCACCCCATTTCTGCCTAGATTTTCAGTTTTGACAGAAATCAATCTGTCCTCAGCAGCATAGAGTGTTACTTACTGGTTGCATAATCTAGATTAGAAAAAACCTTAGCAGATGTAGAACTATGAATGAGAAGTGATCCACAGGGTTGGTTTGGAAAGGGGAACTGAAAACCAAAGCTTCCATACATGAGATATCTGAAAAACAGCCAGGGATCTGAGGGTGGGGTGTATAACAGTAGATGAGTGTGAAAGTGGGGAGACTGGAGACTGGGGAGAGTTGAGGCTCCCTTCTTCTTCAGGAGATGCCATGTCTAGAAGGTTATGCTTGTAGGACAGGTTTTAGGGAAAACAAGTGAGACTGTGTTCTCCCACACCATGATCTGTCCATGGTGCCCCTCAGTGTGAACCACCTTAATAGAATTCAGTTCCCAGAGCCATGAGTGGGTTTTAATTGAAATGCGTGAAGTCTACAACTTCCCAGAGTTGGGTTACCAAATCCCACAGTTTCAGGTAGAAAGAGATGGGTAATGAGAACTATTCTCCCATGTGGGCTACGTTCACCTTCATGAATCAAAGACATTGTATTTAGACTTTGCGTACATCCCAAGTGCATATGGCCATCTGCAATATAACCTGTGGGGCATGGTGCTTTGACAATTTCTTGGGCTCAGGATCCAGCAGCATAAACATACATCCCAACCTCAGGGTCAAGCAGCCTTGGTGCTTGGGATCTGGACCCAGCAGAGAGAGCCAAACCCTGCAGTCTAATCCTTAGGGACATCACTCTGCTTCCCCTCTCTTCAGAGCACAGCTGCTCTTTGGACATCCTGAACTCCTGTCCTCTGTCCTTCATCCTCTTCTGTCTATGGCCAATTGGTTTTCTGTCTATAGTCTCAGAGCCTACCCCCCTGTACTCTTGCCTAGCCAGAGTCCAGAGTCCCAAATACATCCCAGATCTAGCCACATCAAAATTTTATCAGGAACCATTCTGTGGGCCATTGCCTCACTCCTTGGTTTATCAGGCAGAGTTTTGTGTGTGTGTGAGCTATGGATGTCTCCCTACTAACCCTTACCTGTGGTGATATTATGTTCCCCAGTATATTGTGCACCCTAATAAACTTATCTGGGGTCAGAGAACAGAACAGCCATACTATTAAACATAGAGGTTAGGCAGTGGTAGCACACACCTTTAATCCTAGCATTCCAGAGGCAGAGATCCACCTGGATCTCTGTGAGTTCAAGGCCACACTGGAAACAGCTAGGCATGGTAACAAGAGCCTTTTATCCCAGGAAGTGATGACGGGAAGCAGAAAGGTATTTAAGGTGTGAGCATCAGAAACTAGAAGCTTTTGGCCTGGTTAAGCTTTCAGGCTTTGGAGAAGCAGTTCAGCTGAGATCCATTCAGATATGGGGACATAGAAGCTTTCAGTCTGAGGAAACAGGATCAGCTGAAGAACTGGCAAGGTGAGGAAGCTGTGGCTTGTTCTGCTTCTCTAATCTTTCAGCATTGACCCCAGTACCTGGCTCCAGGTTTGTTTTTATTAATAAGATCTTTTAAGATTCGTGCAACACTTACCCACTGAAATTCCAACCCATTTTCCAAACTCTCCTTCACCTTAACCCCAGACTCCTTGTCCCAGAATTGTGTATTCAGCATTGTGACCCTGCAGGCTGCCTTAACTACTAATTTAACAAAAACAAATTCCACAAAGGAGCCAGACTCTAAACACAGAACACTTCCTGGATGATACTTCCCTCTCACTAATGGCTTCTCCTCAGTCCTTGCTTTTTCACGTCCATGTCTAGCATTACAGAGAAGGCTCAGGTAGAGGTCCTGCAGAGAAACCTCCCACAGAGCACTTCAATAATTGTCAGCCATACTTCTTTCCCCTCAAGATTGGGGTAGCCAGACTCCTTAGGTCAAGAAGTCCTCAGACCACCCATGTCCTGCTAGAGATGGAGGTTTTCTAGCAGATGTATTCTATAGGAACATGTCAGAAATGCTGGAGTGGCATGAATGAGGGTCTCCTCTTAGGGTAGTTTAAATGTAATTGGGCCCCATAAACTCTTAGGGAGTGGCATTATTAGGAGGTGTGGCTTTGTTAGAGTAGTTGTGACCATGTTGGAGGAAGTGTGTCACAACTGAGGCAGACTATGAGGTCTCATAAGTGCTCAAGATACTGCCCAGAGTATCACACAACATCATATAGCCTGAAAGATATAGGATTCTCAGATACCACTTTAGCATCATGTCTGCCTGCACACTGCCATGTCCCACCATGATGATAATGGACTGAACCTCTTCATTGTAAAAAAGCCAACACAATTAAATGTTTTCATTCATAAGAGTTGCCATGGTCATGGTGTCTCTTCACAGCAATAAAACACTGGCCACGACACCATCTTAGCATTGCTTCTGCACACACAGGTAGGACTGGGTACATAATATGTGCATTCTGCTAGTCAGTAAGTTTAAGTCACAGCCAAATTATTCTCTCTTATACTGAGAACTCAGGGGTTCCGTGCAGTATGAAGGAACTGTAACCATTATATAGAATACCCCAGAGGAGAAGTAATGTCTGTTAGTATAAAGAAGTGAGGCACCCATGTCTCCAAGGCAGTGGTCAGTTTATGGACACAAGATGCACAGCCAGCACCTTCTCTATCAACCCCTGAAACAGTGACCATCCTCACCTTTAAAGTAGATGTAATTCACCAGCACCATTACTGTCCTCTCATCCAAGTCTGAGATCAATTCCTTGATCTTCCCCTGGGTCTGTTTCCTCACATAGTCATTGATGATCTTTTTGGCCTCATGAGGATGCTGGAAGTCAGCTGTGGAGGCCTCAGCCTGGTACAGCACCCTTGCCTTCTCCTTGAACTCTGCCAGGATCTGCAGGTGCTTTTCAACAAACATCATGCTGCCTATGCTGATCTTCACCTGGTCCCCTGGCTGACTGAGCATGTTGAGGAGGTGCCCAAAGCCCTGGTGGATGTCTGCCTCAGGGGTCTCTGTGAGACTGAACTTGAGACCTTCTAGAATTTCTTCCAGGATTTTGCTCCTTGCTCCCAGAGACAGGACAGACAAGGCTATTGAGATGCTGAATGGAGAGAAGACGACATTTCTATCTGGATTCTTCAAAGCCAGTTCCTGGTAGAGGCTGAAGGCAAAGTCGGTGTTGGTGGAGATCAGTGCTAGATTGTCCACTGGTGTCCTGTTTTTCTAGTTTTCCTGGACTCCAGTGTCCCTTCCCAATGTGCCATCTGGTTGGCAGAGGACATCAGGGGAGAGCTCAGCCATTACTCTGTTCTCCTGGTTGAAAAGAAAAGATCCTTTTGTTAGGGAGGGTCACGTAGTTCCATGACTACCTCCTAGTACTCCCACATGGCCAGGACTGTGTCCATGCTCTGCTGCCTCTGTGACTGTGCATGGGAGGTGCTCTGGCCACTCAGCTGATAGTACCACAGCCTCTGCTCCTTTTCACTACAGGAGGAAGAGCTGATGCAGTAACCCATATTCCTAATAGAGATTCAAAACCCAGAGGGATGAAGAGATTTCTAGGGCCATAGGGTAAGGAAGAGAAGAACCTGAGGATGGACTTAAGCCTGGTGAAATCTGAATGTCTCCTCTTCTCTTCTAAATTTGTATAAGGACTCATTAGAAAGCAGGGGATCTCCTCTTTGCCTTTGTATCCTCTACCCTATAACTGATCTCTGTTCAGGACTCAGGGAAGGATCCTTAGACCAGTCATGTAGCATAGCACCCACCCCAACCTGCAGCAGACATGACCAAGACATCCCACAGCCCTAAGCTGAACCTAGTGCACATTTCTGGGAGTATGAAGGATTAATAGAGGGCAGCACTGGAGAGGACTGGTGCAATTCCAAAACCTTGGGACCCCTGAGAACAAGTACCAGAGGAACCAATAGGGAAAGGTTTTCTCAGCCCTGCCAGCATACCACATGGACGTTTGTATCTCAACTCAGACGGCCTCCTGATGGGAAGGCAATTGAATGGTGTCTGTGTCTCCAAGACCTGGACCAGATTTCATATTAGCTGTCAGGATCTGTGTGGGGCAAAGAAATGGGTGGGCCTGTCTGGCAATTTGTTGACCCAGGGTACCCAATTAGTAAAAGTGTATGGCTTATTACGGGCATTGTGGATATTTGTAGGGAACGCACAGCAGGCCATCCTCTCCATACACCCCTGAACTGGGGCACAAGCATTCTTAAAAATACAGTTGATTGTTTCACTCTGAAATTTCTTCTCAGTTTCAGAGACTATGCGGACTTGAGAGAACCTGACAAAGCTCATGAACACAACACACAGGTCAAGAAACCAAGTGCTTGACGTCCATGTGAATCTTTTTTTTTTCTTTGTGGCGGGGGGAGCTGATGATTGAACCCAGGGCCTTGTGCTTGCTAGGCAAGTGCTCTACCACTGAGAGAGATGGCTCAGAGGTTAAGAGCACCAACTGCTTTTCCAGAGGTCCTGAGTTCAATTCCCAGCAACCACGTGGCTCAGAACCGTCTATAATGAGATCTGGTGAGGTGCCCTCTTCTGGCCTGCAGGGTTACATGCAAACAGAACACTATACATAATAAATAAATCTTTAAAAAAATACAGTTGAAGGTTTATGATCATGGTAAACACTGCCCCCCACCTTAGCCTCTGTCCACACTGTAGAGGAGTTCAGAAGAGAAAGTAGATTCTAGAGGAAGAGGAAGGTGAGGAAGAAGAACAGAGGAGGGAGGACCAGGTGGGAAAAGAAGCTGGAATGAGAAAGTGGAGGAAGAGGAGGGAGTGGGGAGGACAGGAAGACAGAGCCAAGGGGAAGACGGAGGGGAGAGAAGACCAGAAAAGTGTAGGAGGAGAATGGAGGGAGCAGGGGAGGGAGGTGTTGGAGCTGAGCCACATGTGCCCAGGGCCATGACATCCCTGCAGAGGGGCCAGGGACTTCAGCTGCCTTTACCCTGTGGTTATTGTTAGACTGTTGCAACCATTTCTTTGGAAAGTATTCAAACATATTTTACATCAAAATTATTTCCACAGAAAACAAGCTAGTCTGTTTGTGGAGGAGACCTGGCTCAGTGACTGAGCTGTAGTCTTCTTTTCCATATTAGGAGAGGGTGTGGTCCCTTTTCTTGGCCATGGGATCTGTTGGAGAAGTTGGGTCCCCGACTCCAAGGCATCTCCTGTGGCTCTAAGTATGACAGTGATGTCACGTCCCCCATAGGCTCTCTGTAACTTTTGTGTCTCCCTCTGGTCCCTACAGCTACACCTGAACCATTCAAGGTCTCAGTATTTCTTCCCCAGGAGGGTCAGAAGGAGCAGGCTCCATTCACTCCCCAGAAGCATAGTTCATGGCTCCTTCTGCACTGTTCATTGACAGAAATAACCAGACTGGAGAAAAGATTCATATGATCCCCAGAAACGTTCCCTGATTCTAGCCCAGTGCTGTAGGGTCAACTCCTCAGCCCTCCAAACCAAGACTTTAGATCATTACCAGTACCACACAGTCCTGCAAAGGCACCTTTTCTGTCCCCAGAGAGAAAGAATCCTAGGCATTACCTGCAGAGCTGATGCCCACTGTCAGTGTCTGTGATAGCTGAGTTCTGATGTTCGTGGTGGCTGCCTGTCTGGTGTGTTATCTCCACTGCACACTGATGCCTATTTATCCCCACCAGGAACTCCTCCCTCTTCTTAGGAAATGCTGCCCTGAACAAGTTGTGCTCTGTGCTTAGTCTGGAAGTGTGCAGATGGGAGGATGTCTGGTAATGTGCATTTAGAAGCCCCTGGAGGTAGAACCAATTCCCGAAGGTTGTAAACAACAAGCCCAATGGATTGTGTTTGTAGCTTTCTGTTTCTCTAATCATTTAATGGTCAATGTGGAACAGGGGATAAGTTAGAGTTAAAAAGACAGGGTACAAGCCCTACTTGTCACTGGGTAAGGTTGTCCCTAACATTTGACCTATACTTTCTAAGTCATTTTGAAAAGAACACATCTCTATGTATGTCCTCCCAGATTTCTTTACAGAAACTCACACATTATTAAACACATGCCTCGATGCTGACAGATCCGCACCTGCATCTGTGTAACCATTTTGTCTGGCAGCAATGGACGTGTTCTCAACAGAGACCCACTCTCCCCTCTTTACCTCTCAGACTTCTGGAGGGAAGCTGCCTTGTCTGGAAGTGAAGGAAAACTCCTAAAGGAATTCGTGTCTGCAGAGCCTGGCTGGCTGATCTGAATTTCAGTCCTGTAGAGAGATGGGAACACTGCAGGTCAGAGGCTAATGACCTCTCATGGGCTGAGTGCTGCTTTCTGGAACAGCCATGTTTCCTCCCTCTGTGTCATAACCAAACCTTGTGACAATAGTATCTGTTCATTTAGCAGACAACCAGCTTCAATCCAAAAGCTAAGAATGCCAGCAGGTAGCATCTTGAGCCTGTGGAGAAGCTCCCCCATCTTGATGATGCATCTGCCTCCCTGAGGTTCCCACCCCTGCATTTTCAACTTGCCTTGATTTGTGACTTTGTTTGATTAAGCTATCAAGTTTTCATGAAACTATTTCCATATTTGGAACATGGAATTTGGGTGCTAGAAATCTATGTTCTCAGCTTATTGTCACTCACAATGACTCTTATAAAGTGTCTGTTTTTCTCTTTAGGATGAGAGCTGTGGTGTTTGTGTCAAGGATGGGGAGGTATTAGGCAGGCACTGAGCAGGCACGTGTTAGGTCCAAAGCTGCTGTCCCCCTAATGGCAGTGCTGGTCCTAACAAGATGGATTTTGGCTCAGTAAACAGAAGCCTCAAGGCAGGTCTCTGTGTAACAGAGAAGCAGATTGCCCATGGTGCATTTCTGTTTGCCAGGAGCCATCCAAATCTTCCCACAAATGTCATCTACCTCTGGCAAGATCACCCAGTTCCCCTTCAATCTAGACAGACTGAATTAGCTCAAATATCCCTACCCTGCTGTCATATAAAATAATTTTTTTTTGATATTATGCATCTCTCTGGCCTCACTCTCCAGAGAGCTGTAGCTTTGGCAGTTTGATCCCCAATAAGTATATCTTTCTATCCATGGAGTAGTGTAGTTTGATGATTTTACTGTTTCATGTCTTACATTTGGTGGTGAAACCAGGAAGAGAAACCTGGGCACCACTGAAGGGGCCCTATATGCCTTAAATGAACAGAAGTATTGATTTTGCGCTCCCCTCAGTCAGTATCACTATGCTGGCGCCTCCCTTACCATATTCAACTCCAAATTTTAGAGTTGGCCTATCCAGCGGTTTCTCTCCTCCACTGTGCTGTGCATATCAAGTTTGGGTATGTAGTACATTCCTTTTCATTGAACTGTAGAAAGTTTTTATTTTCTTTCTTTATTTTTTCTTTGACCCATTGGTGATTCAGTTGAGCATTATTTAGTTTCCATGAGATTGTAGGTTTTCTATAATTTTTGTTGTTGTTGACATCTAACTTTAAGCCATTGTGGTCTGACAGAACATAGGAGGTTATTTCAATTTTTTTTTAAATCTGTTGAGATTTGCTTTGTGACCGAGTATGTGGTTGATTTTAGAGAAAGTTCCATGGGGTGTTGAGAAGAAGGTATATTCTTTTTTGTTAGGGTAGGATGTTCTGTAAATATTGATTAAGTCCATTTAAGTCATATCATCAGTTAGGTCCCTTATTTCTCTGTTAAGTTTCAATCTGGCAGATCTGTTCAGTGGTAAGAGTGGGGTGTTAAAGTTTCCCACTGTTATTGTGTTGGGTGTTATATGTGATTTAAGCTTTAGTAATGTTTCTTTTACATATGTGGGTGCCCTTGTATTTGGTGCATAAATGTTCAGAATGATCTTGTTGGATCATTCCTGTGATGAGTATGTAATGTTCTTCTCAATCTCTTTTGATTGATTTTAGTTTGAAGTCTATTTTGTTAGATATTAGGATAGCTGCACCAGCTTGCTTCTTAAGTCCATTTTATTGGAAAGTCTTTTCCCAGTCTTTTACTCTGAGGTAGTGTCTGTCTTTGAAGTTGAGATGTGTTTCTTGTATTCAGCAGAAAGTTGGGTCCTGTTTTCATATCCATTCTGTTTGCCTGTGTCTTTTTATAGGTTAATTAAGGTTGTTGATACTAAGGGATATTAATTACCAGTGATTGTTAGTTTCTGTTATCTTTTGGTGTTAGTGTGTATGTATTTTTCTTCTTTGGGAATTACTGCTGTGAGGTCATCTATTGCCTGTGTTTTCTTGGGTGTATCTGCCTTCCTTAGGTTGGAATTATCCTTCTAGTGCTTTCTGTAGGCCTGGATTTGTGGATAGATATTGTTTAAATCTGGTTTTGTCTTGGAATGTCTTATTCACTCTGTCTATGGTGATTGAAAGTTTTGCTGGGTATATTAGTCTATGCTGGCATCCATGTCTCTTAGTGTCTGCAGGTCCTGTTCTTATCTATCCATTGTCCTCATGGAGTGGTACCTTGATGTACACTGGTGAAGGGAATCCTGCATGTTATCAGAGAGTATGGGTGTTCAGCCTCTCAGTATCCCCACTCAGGGTCAGGGAAGAATCTACAACCAGCTGATAATTAATCTCTGAAGAAAATAAATGAATCTATATACACAAAACTCCTTAGTCCATACACTTTATTATTTTTGTGTCTGTTCTCTCTCTACAAGCTTATACTCTGCTCTCATTTTTAGCTCCTTTCTTGCCCAATTTCTTTTTACATATATCTGCTGTCCCCTCTAGGTTCTATCTTAATTCTTTCATCTAGTTCTGCCCCTTTTAGGGTCTCATCCATCTAGTTCTTTCCTATATCAGTTCCTCTCCCATATCCTCTCCCATCTGTTTCTTCTTCATCTTGTACTTCCTCATCTGGCTCTTCCTCATCTCGTTCCTCTAGTACTCTCTTCTAGTCCTTCAATCTAGTTCTTTCCCATCTCTGTTCCTCTCAAGTTCTTATCCATCTAGTGCTTTCCTTCTCTTTTCTTTCATCCACCTCCTCGTGCCCTGGAAGTTCTGGTATACATACAATTACAAGCAGTAATCCATGGGCAATGCAAAGCCAGGCTTCCAGGGTCAAATGGAGAGGTGATAAGAATCACATAGAGAGACAGTAATTGTGAATTATTATTTGCAATCCAAAAGGGAAGTGACTAATGGGGAAATGAATTAACTAAAGGCTAAACTCGGGTAATATCTAAGAAGAGGGATCTTATGTGCTCCATTATATTCTTAAATGTGATTGGTAGAAGACTCTATAAGTTGCTAGGTCAATGGGAGAAAATAAAACTGCCTTTTTTCCTGTGGCTCCTATCTGTCCAAGCTATCTGCCATTTATCTGCAGGGTGGGAAAGTTGATAGGCAACCTATGTACAGCTAGATGCCTCTGGTGATAGTTCAAGGGAGATCTGGAACTAGAGGTAAGGTTTGGGAAAGGAGGAAGTAAAGCTTAATTGGCACATCTGCCAAGCCTTCTCAAATAGGTAGCCTGGATGCTTAAGTCTGTTCTTAGAGAGTACAGAGGTATCTTTGATAAGGTACTTTCCTGCATCTGGGGATGGACCTGGCCAGATGCTGCCAAAGATGATAATTACAGGGAGGCTTGAACTTGGGTTCTGGTGGAGCATAGCTGTCAGCACAGAAGATTATCTAAATATTCCTAGAAGTGGTTAGGTAAGGAGTTAAAGTTCTATAAAGTTAGAAAGGCTGTAAGAAAGGAGAGTCTGGGCTAATGTGTAAAGCTATTACTTAACGTCCACCTGACCTAGGTGGTGTCTCCTTGTGGAATTTAGCTTAAATCAGGAGACTTTCATGTGGACTGTTACTATTGCTAGTCCTTGAAAGTGGCTAAGAAAGATATCTGATTCCAGAGAAAGCCTTTCCTGAGGCTGTTCTCCAAATACCTGGAATGTGTATGTCCAGAGAGTGATCAGTCTACACTGTTAGCCCTTCTTAGGGAAAAGTCAATTGGGAAAACTATGAAGGCACACATGATTTTCATAACAGAATACAGCTGATATATAACAAGCCAAATAATACCAAAAGCTCCTTGGAATTTGGCTTCCTCTGGAGGAATTCCTTGATCCCTCCAGGTAGTGATTTTTGCCACAACCAGCTGAATTCTTATGATATATTCCTGTGGTCCCTATCAGTGTGTGATTCTCCAGGCTGTAATTCTCTGCAACTACATGTCCACCTGCTCAATGTGTACTATTAGGAGTCTTGAGACTAAAGTGTATCTCCAATTGTTGGTCCCTGAACTGATGTTCCCTGAACTTGTCCTCAGTGACAATCCCCACATTCGCCTAGAGCAGCTTTCTGCTTTATAGCCAAATAAGGTTATGAGGTTCCCAAGAAAGGAACAATGTTTCACTACTCCAAAGCTCTCTGTAGTTCTGAGTCCTTTGAGAATCCTCACAGGGCCAGGTGCACTGATATCTGGCGACTTTTCTTTTCCTAAACACCCATGATTCTTAGAGATGTCTCCATTGCTGTATGCTCTGCCAAATGTTTTTTGGTCATCTGACCATCTTCTCATCCTCCGCTGACCTAAGCACAGAGGTCACATGAACCATAGACTCATCCCGGTGCTTGATATAAAGGATTCAGAGCCTTGTTTAATGATACACCTGCACACCACCATGGTGATACCTGTGCAAAGAACCCAGCTTGATGGAAACTGTTCCTCTGTCAGCAGGGCACTTGGAGAACATCCTGCCAGTCATAATGTCTAGCTGTGAGGTCACAGGAAAGAACTCAGTTTCTCTGTGCCTCAGTTTCCTCACCCATTAAAAAGGACTGATAATAACATGTAGGTCAGAGGTCCATCACAGGAGTACAGAGTGTGAGTGACAATCTCTATTACCCTATGGTCACTAGAGGCCACACCCCTGCCAACAGTTGCTGAGTGAACACTGTTTGGACACTTTCTGTGCAGTTATATGTTTATTGATCCTTTGCTCAAAGCCCTGCATTTTTAGTAAGGAAGGTGGAGGTGTCCATCTATTGTGTAAGGTTGGTCAGCGGGGAGCCTAAAAAAGGGTCCTCTACCCTAAGTAGGTGTACTAGGGGAAAAGGAGCTGGTCTGACCAGAAAATTCTGTGAGCTGCAGAAATTTGGGATCCAACAATGTGCCAGATGTGGGCAGGGTCAGAAGCCCCTGCAAGGGACAGTGGATGGCAAAGCCTGACGGAGGGAAAGCTTGAGGCAGGAACTAGGTACATAGTGGTCCCAGATGCTGAAAATAGATTCAGGGCAGAAAGTTCCCATTTCAGTCCTGGGATCGAGGTCTACATGATTGGCCTACAAGGCTGTATAATTCAATCAAGCCTGCTGACGCTGAAGGCAGGCATAACCAGAGCCTAGCTAGGGACTGAACCTATCTGCCAGGGCCCAGGCTTTTGGGTAGAGGCAGATACAGGAATGGCAGCAGAGAGGGCCACAAAGACAGATTTCAAGCTCAGGAACATGAACCAGTGCTGCCAAGAGGACTGGGAGCCTGATGCTGATTGTCCAGGTCCCTTGTGCATGTTTGAGTCATACAGTTAGTCACTGTCACTGTCCAATCCAGGCATGCCACAGCCATGGCATGGAAGCCAAAATGCACATAGAGATACAGGATTAAACCCTGCCTTCTAGGAACAAGCCTCACCACTTGGGAAGTTCTAGTTTTCCTTGGGGTTTGTCACTTTGGCCATAAAGAGTGGAGTCTGAGTATTTGTGTCAGAGATCATCACCAGGAATGGCCTGTTGAAACATATTTTCAGAGGGTCCAAAATTAGAGCTGATCCCACAGGACAATATCCTGTGGCAGCAGCTGCTTCTGTGCCTGTCTCAGCCACATCGAGTACAGCCTTGTGGACCACCTGTAGGAGAAAGACATCACTCATTGGAGACCAGGGAGGGCAGGAGAGAAGATTCCTGAAGCAACATTGACTGCTGGCCTCACCTGCTGGTGAAGTGATTTGTTCCTACAGTGAGCTCTACCCCATGTGTTTCCAAGTCTCTCCTCAGGGTGTGAGATGAGGCATGCCCTGGGTCTGCTCAGTCTCTGAGGATCTGTGTTGCCCTCAAACCCATCCTCCAACTGGAGGTTGGGTGTAGGCAACGCCAGTCCTTACTCCACAGGCGGCTTCTTAGGAGACCCACAGAGAAAAAGCCAGGGTGCTGAAAGCCAGTGTGGGCTACAGCATCCCACCTGCTCCAGCCTCCTTGGGACATACAATCTCAATGCACAAGGCATGGCTTCTCATTACCAGACTGCCATGCCCTGCTGGGACAGATCTTAGCCCAGGCCTCTGAGTGGGCACTGGACAGAACACCAGAAATGCCAGACTCTGTATCTGGCAATGCAGTGTGGGGTCCTAAGGCATCTTCCCACCTATTCTTAAGCTTTTCATCCCAATTGAATTCACCCCTTGTTATTTCCCTTACTGCTGCTGTTCTGTGTGCTAATCAAGAAATACTGGACCAGCTCCACAGTAAAGAAACTGAGGCTGAAATGCTTTGCCCTGCAGTGGATTGTGGGTGGTATTTGCAATACAGCAAAGGTCGGTGCCTATCATTGTCAAAGACCAAGCACAGGTTCATTCCCACCATGTGCTCCAGTGTGAGATTATGTTCAGAGGGTAGAGGAGAGATTGGTGATATTGTATCCAGGAGGAATATCTAGGCTGTAATCCAGCTCTCCCAGGATGAGGAAATGTCAGAAGTTCAGGATTTCCCACACATTTGCCACCCCCCCCCCCGACTACTTGACTTTCACCTCCTACATTCAGGCACCAAGGTGTTTTTTGGCTTACCTGAGAGACACTCAGGTCCTTGGCCCCTGTGATCCTAGACAGATCAGCTTGTTTGGAGAAGACTTTCCTGATGCCCAGCTGTGGAAGGATGTTCTCCAGGCTGTAGTCACTGGAGATGGAGAACTTGGGCATGTAGAGATCATCAATCTTCCTAAGAATGAAAAGGGGAAATGTAAGAGTCACTGGGCTCTATTGCCCTATCAACCCACTTTATAGCTGGGGAACCAGAGACAGCCCTCTCACTGGAAAGCAGCCCTCTTTCCATCCATGCCTAGATCACTTGATTTCCATTAGCTCCTGAGAGTGTTTACAGGGCAAGGAAGCTTGATACTTCCTATTCCTCTGCCAAGAATACATTTCTCCAAGATCCACAAAATGGAGCCCTTCCTGTGACCTGTAGTCCCTCACATATCTCCTAATGATACTAGTATATTAAATTTCATACTGCATCTGACTCCAGCGTTCCTAAACTTTGAACACTTCCCTCAATCTCACCCTTCCTCACCTTTTTACTAATCAAATAATGATTAGTTGTATTTTCATGTCACCATTCTCACTTCCTCATTACAAGAGGAACCCTCAAGGGTAAGAGATTTTATTCTTGCATCTCTAATAACCTCTTAGGGTCTTAATCAGAGCACAGCACATAGTAGGTCTTCAAGTCATCATCCCATGAATGGTGAATGAATGAGGGGATGAGATGGCTACACAGGGCACAGCTGATTCTCAGAGCTGATCTTATCTCAACCTCACTTCCCTCTGCCTTCAAAACCCATTCTAGATTTCCTATAATTACAGCCTGTTTGACACAGAGGGGTCCACAGCTCCTAATCTAGCTGATGTCATCTTGTGAACAATAAAATGACAGTAAAATCTGTCCAAAAACTCCTGAGTCAACAGAGAGAAAGTCACCTCTGCTCCACCAGTCCCTGCTGACTCTTCAACCATTATTCTGGGTGCTCCTGACACTCTGAGGTACAGGGATACTGGACTTCAGACCAACTGCAGGGTGGGGAGCCAGACCAGCTCTGCTTCCTGTGGATATGACCCTGGACCTCAGAGAGTCCTTCCACTTCCTCAGGGTCTCTGGTTGCAAGCTGACTTCCACCTGCTGCATCCTGCCCTCATCAGGGAGGATGAACAGGGCGCTGGCATTGCCTGTGTACTTCAGCTCCACCACAGAGCAGGACAGCTCCTCATCCCGGAAGTAGGGTGTGGTCAGAAATTTATGTTGCCTCATGGGCACCTTCACAGACCTCTTGTTGTCCAAGTTGAAGTCAGACTCAAGTGTGAAATGAGGCTCAAAGGGCCTCTTCCATTTCCCTAAATGTGGAGCAGGTCATCAAATTGTACCATCAGCAGAGAGACCCCACCTCCATCCCATTTCTGCCCAGATTCTCAGTCTAGACAGGATTCAATCAATCTTCAACAGCATAGAGTGACCCTTACTGGTTGCATAATCTAGATGAGGAAAAACCTCAGCAGATGTAGAACTATGCATGAGAAATTATCTATAGGCTTAGTTTAGAAAGGGGAACTCAAAACCAAAGCTTCCCTACATGAGATAATTGAAAAATAGCCAGGGATCTGAAAGTGGGGTAGTGTAACAGAGAGATATGATTGAAATTGGGACGTCTGGAGCTTGAGGGAGTTGAGGATCTCTTCTTCCCCCTTAGGAGCCATGTAGAGAAGGTTATGTCTTGTGGGACTGGTTATAGGAAAAACAGGACAAGAGAGATTTTGTTCTCCAATACTGTGATCTGTCCATGGTGCCCCTCAGTGTGAACCACCTTAATAGAAGTCAGTGCTCAGAGCTATGAGTGTGTTTACATTGAAGCTAATGAGATCTTCAACTTCCCAGAGTTGGATTACCAGGATCCCATAGTTGACTGATGAAGCTATGGGTAATGAGACTTCTTCTCCCATATCATCCATTTCACCTCCATGAATCAAAGATATCCTACTTAGACTTACCCAATATTTCAAGTGTATGTGACCATCTGCAATACACCCTTGGGACATGATACTTTAACAATTTCTTGGCCTCAGGATCCAGGAGCATAAAGATTCATAGCCAGCTCACAGCCAATCAGCCTTGGAGTTGAGGTCCTGGCCCAGCAGAGAGAGCCATGCCCTGCAGTCTAATCCTTCAGGCCATCACTCTGCTTCCCCTCTCCAGAGAACAGTTGATCTGGGGTCATCTTGCACTCTTGTCTTCTGTCCTCCTATACTCTTCTGTTCATGGCCAGTTGGTTTTCTGTGTATAGTCTCAGACCCTATCCTCCTCTGCTCTGGCCTGTCCAGAGTCCAGAGTCCCAAATCCACTCCATATCCAGCAACATCAAGATATTTTTTTAAATCAGGAATCATTTTGTGGGCCGTTGTCTCACTCCTTGGTCTACCAGACAGGGATTATTTGGGTGTGGGCTCTGGATGTGTTCCCACTAAAAATTACCCACAACAATTCTAGTCCAGTCTCCAAACACTCTTGCCTGCCAACCCCAGACTCCCTGTCCCAGGAGTATGTCTTCAGCACTGGGACCCCGCAGGCTGCCTTGGCTACTAATTTTACAAACTAAAATTCCATTATTCAGCCAGACACTAAACACAGAACACTGCCTGGCTGACACCTCCCTCTCACTAATGGCTTTTCCTCAGTCCCTGGTTTTCCATGTCCAAGTGGAGCATTACAGAAAAGGCTCAGGGAGAGGTCCTGCATAGATATGTGTGACAGACTCTGCAGCAGTTATGGCACTTGCTGCTTTCCCCCTTTAAGATTGGGTAGCCAGGCTCCTTAGGTCAAGAAGTCCCAGACCACCTGAAACCTCCTAAAGACATAGATTCCATAGCAGTTGGATTCTCTAGGAGCATTTCAGAAATGCTGGAACAGGCTGAATGAGGGATTTCTTTTGATGTAATTTGAATGCACTTGGCCCCCATGAGCTCATAGGGAGTGGCATTATTGGGAGGTGTGGTTTTGTTAGAGTAGGTGTGGTCTTGTTGGAGGAAGTGTGTTACTGTTGAGGCAGGCTTTGAGGTTTCATAATTGCTCAAGATACTGACCAGATTCCCAGACCACTTCCTCTTTTCTGAAAGTTGTTAGACTCTCAGATACCACTCTAGCATCATGTATGCCAGCCCACTGCCATGTCCCTCCATGATGGTAATGGACTGAAACTCTGAACTGTAAGTGAGCCACCCCAATGAAATATTTTTCTTTATAAGAGTTGCCATGGACATGGTGTCTCTTCATAGCAATAGAACACTGACTAAGACACCTTCTCTGTAGGGAGAAAGCCATGGCTACTCCCCATTCTTGTAGGATGCACATGTCATTTATGCATTCTGCTAGTCAATAAGCTTAAGTCACAGCCAAACTCAGCTGTGTTAGCCTGAGAGTACAGGGGTTCTGTTGCATATGTACCAGGAACTGTAACTTTATATAGAATACCCCAGAGGAGAAATAAGGCCTGTTAGTAATGAGAAGTGAGGCTCCCAAGTTTCAAGGCCATGAGCACCTCCTTTCCAATGGGCAGAATATTAGCACAAAGTGCCCATCCAGCACCTTCTCCATCAAGCTCTGAAACAGCGACCTTCCTCACCTTTAAAGTAGATGTAACTCACCAGCACCATTAATGTCTGAACATCCAGTCCTGAGATCAGTTCCTTGATCTTCCCCTGGGTCTGTTTTCTCACATAGTCATTGATGAGCTTTTTGGCCTCATGAGGATGCTAGAAGTCAGCTGTGGAGACCTCAGCCTGGTACAGAGCCCTTGCCTTCTCCTTGAACTCTGTCAGGATCTCTAAGTGCTTTTCAATAAACATGGTACTACCTGTTCTGATCTGCACCTGGTCCCCTGGCTGGCTGAGCATGTGGAGGAGGTACCCAAAGCCCTGGTGGATGTCTGCCTCAGAGGTCTCTGTGAGATTGAACTTGAGACCTTCTAGAATCTCTTCCAGGGTTTTGCTCCTTGCTCCCAGGGTCAGGATGGCCAAGGCTGTTGAGATGCTGAATGGAGAGAAAACAATATTTTTATCTGGATTCTTCAAAGCCAGTTCCTTGTAGAGGCTGAAGGCAAAGTCGGTGTTGGTGGAGGTCAGTGTTAGATTGTCCACTGGTGTCCTGTTGTTTTGGTTTTCCTGGACAGCAATGTCCCTTCCCAATGTGCCATCTTGTTGGCAGAGGACATCAGGGGAGAGCTCAGCCATTACTCTGTTCTCCTGGTTGAAAAGAAAAGATCCTTTTGTTAGGGAGGGTCACGTGTTTCCCTGACTACCTCCTTGTCCTCCCACTGTGTCCCTGCTCTTCTGTGCCTTTGATGCCCTTGTGACTGTGCAAGGGAGGTTCTCTGGACACTCAGATGGTAGTACCACAGCCTCTGCTCCCTTTACTCCAGGAAGAATTGCTATTGCAGCAACCAGTATTCCTAACAGAGAAACTAGACCCAGAGGGATGAAGAGATTTTCCAGGGTCACATGGGAAGGAAGAGAACTTGGGGATGGTCTCAAGCCTTGTGTAATCTGAATGTCTTTTCTCTTCTTCTATATTGGTATAAGAGCTCATTGGAAAGCAGGGATCTCCTCCTTTGCATTTGTGTCCTCTACCCCATCACCAATCTCTGTTCATGACTCAGGGAAGGATCCTTAGATGAGTTATTTAGCACAGTACCCAACCCAACCTACAGAAGATACATCCAAGTAATCCCACAGCCATGGACTGAACCTAGTGCCTGTTTCTGAGAGTGTGAAGGGTTAATTGAGGGCAGCGCTAGAGACAACTGCTGCAGTGCCAAAGCCTTGGGACCCCTGACCACAGGTATTAGTAGGACCAATAGAGGAAGGTGCTCTCAGCCCTGCCAGGATAGCACATGGAGGTTTGTATCACAGCTTGGAAGGCCTCCTGATGGGAAGGAACTTGAGTGGTGTTTGTGTCTCTGAGATCTGGACCATATTTCATTTTGACTGTTAGGATGTCTGCGTTGGGCAAAATTATAGGTGGACCTCCATGGACAGCTTGTTGAGTGAGCTAAGGTACACTATTTGTAAAAGTCTATGGCTTATTAGGAACACTGTGGGTATTTGTGGTGAATGTCCAGAGGTCCATCTCCTCCATACACCCCTGCACGGGAGCACAAGCATCATCAAAACTACAGTTGAAGGTTTATGGTCATGGTAAACACTGCCACCCTCCTTTAGCCTCTGTCCACACTGTAGATGAGTTCAGAGGAGAATGTAGATGCTAGAGGAAGAGGAAGGTGAGGAAGAAGAACAGAGGAGGGAGGACCAGGTGGGAAAAGAAGCTGGAGTGAGAAAGTGGAGGAAGAGGAGGGAGTGGGGAGGACAGGAAGACAGAGCCAAGGGGAAGATGGAGGGGAGAGAAGACCAGAAAAGTGTAGGAGGAGAATGGAGGGAGCAGGGGAGGGAGGTGTTGGAGCTGAGCCACATGTGCCCAGGGCCATGACATCCCTGCAGAGGGGCCAGGGACTTCAGCTGCCTTTACCCTGTGGTTATTGTCAGACTGTTGCAACCATTTCTTTGGAAAGTATTCAAACATATTTTACATCAAAATTATTTCCACAGAAAACAAGCTAGTCTGTTTGTGGAGGAGACCCAGCTCAGTGACTGAGCTGTAGCCTTCTTTTCCATATTAGGAGAGGGTGTGGTCCCTTTTCTTGGCCCTGGGATCTGTTGGGGAAGTGGGGTACCTGACCCCATGACATGCCCTCTCTGCTGTAAGTACCACAGGGATGTCACCACCCCCACAAGGACTCTGTAACTGTCCTCCCTCCCTCTGGTTCCTACAGCTGCGACTGGGATAGTCAAGGTCTTAATACTTCCTTCCCCATGGAGGGTCAGAAGGAGCAGGCTCCATTCTCTCTCCAGGAGCATAGCCCATGGTACCCGCATCTTCATACTCATGGAGACCCAGACTAGAGAGAAGATTCATATGCACCCAAGAAATGTCCAGTGATTTCAACCCAGTGCCCCAGGAACAACTTCTTACCCCTCCAAACCAGAAACTCAGGTCATTTCCAGTACCACACAGTCCTGCAAAGGCACTTATCCTGTCCCCAGAGAGAAAGAATCCTGAGCATTACCTGCAGAGCTGAAGCCTGATGCCAGAGCCTGTGATAGCTGAGTTCTGAGGTTTGGGGTGGCTGCCTGCCTGGTGTGTTGTTATCTCCACAAGCACACTGATGCCTATTTATTCCCACCAGGGACTCCTCCCTCTTCTTAGGAAATGCTGGCACAGATAAGTTGTGCTCTGTGCTCAATTTGGAAATGTACACATGGGATGATTTCTAGTAATGTGCATTTAGAACTCCAGGAAGCAGAACCACATCCTGATGGGAAATCCCCTAACTTTGTTCTAAATGACAAGTCCACTGGATTGCCATTCTGGCTATCTGTTTCTCTAATTGTTTAATGGTCAATGTGGAACAAGGGAGAAGTCAGAGTTAAAGACAGGGTGCAAGTCGAACTTGTCATCAGGTCAGGCTGGAGATAATAGTTGTCCTAGACTTTCTAAGTCACTTCAAAAAGATTACAATAACTTTATGTCCATGCTACCCAATTTTCTTAAGTAAACTCACACATTAATAAACACAAGCCTTGATGCTTATAGAACCCCACATGCATCTGAGTAACCATCCTGTCTGGCAGCAATGACCATATTCTCAACAGAGATTTGCTGTCCTCTCTTTGGCTCTCAGACTTCTGGAGGGAAGCTGACATGTCTGGCAGTGAAGGAAAACTCCTAAAGGAATCGGTGTCTGCAGAACCTGGCTGGATGATCTGAATTTCAGTCCTGTAGAGAGATGGAAACACTCCGGGTCAGAGGCTAATGAACTTCTCTCATGGTGTAAGTGCTGCTCTCTGGAAAAGCCATGTTTCCTCCCTCTGTGTCAGAACTAAACCTTGTGATAATAGAGTCTATTAACATAGCAGACAACTAGCTTCATTCCAGAAGCTAAAAATGCCAGCAGATAACTTCTTGAACCTGAGGAGAAGCTCCCTGATCTTGATGATGCATCTGCCTCCCTGAGGTTCCCACCCCTGCATTTTCAACTTGCCTTGATTTGTGACTTTGTTTGGTTAGGCTACCAAGTTTTCATGAAACTGCTTCCACACTAGAATATGCAATTTGAGTAACCTAAATTTGTGTTCTCAGATCCTGTCACTCAAAATTGTTCTTATAAAGTATCTGTTATTCCCTTTAGGATGAGAACTGTGGTATTTGTGTCAACAGTGTGGTCAAACTCAGCAGGCTGGTGTTTGGTCAAAAGCTGTTGTCCCCAAAATGATGGAGGTGCTGGTCCTAACAAGAAGGATTTTGGCTGAGTAAACAGTAGCTTAAGATCTCTGTGTTCCAGAGAAGCAGATCACCCAAGGTGCATTTCTGTTTATCAGGAACCATCCTAACCTTCCCAAAACACAACTGCTACTTCAGGCACAGACACCCAGTTCCCTTCAATCCAGACAGGCTGAATCAGCTCAAATTTCCCTACCCCACTGTCATAAAAAAGTGTCTTTTTCTGGCATTTTGCTTATTTTCTCTGCCACCCCAGAGAGAGAAACCTTGATAGTTTAATCCTCAATGAATCTTTGTTTCTCCCCACACTGGCTTCTTACATTTGGTTCTGTAATCATGGAGAGAGCACTGGGCACCTTGGAAAGGGCCCTATCCACCCCACCTGAATAGAAGTGTCTATGTTTTGACACTCCTGTGTGCCAATCACTTGCTTCTGCTGCCTCCTGCCACTCCCCCGCCCACGCACCCTCAATCTAGTTGAAGTCTAAATTTTAGAGTCTGCCTTTCCAGCTGTTTCTCTTCTCTACTGGCCAGATTTATGTCAACTTGACACCATCTATAGCCATGTGTGAGGAGGGACCCCCGATTGAGAAAATGCCTCCATCAGTGGGGACTACAGTTGTGGGAATTCTGCCATTCAGTCCAATGACCAATTGTATGGAGCGGTTTTTTGGTCCAACGGGTGTTGTCTTTTCTCAAGATGTGTGAGCCCTTAAGAACTGTGGGGAAATGGTGCTGCCCATTGTTGGGCTGGTTGGAGCAGAGAGTGAGGGACAGAAGAGCATGGCTTGCAGATTGGTTCCCATCGCACTTGAGCGGAATGGCAGGACATCAGCAGCTGAACCAGTGGCTCCACTTCAGCTTTGTTCTGTGCCATGAGTGGACCTTATTGATTCACATGGTAATAAACCTGATTTGAACCCAGAATTCTGTCCTGCAATACCTGGCACCCAGTGTGTTAATGGTTAGAGGCAATCTCTTTCTAGAGAAGAAAGGGGGATATGATATATTAATGATGGGGAAAGGGTAGATTATTATGAGGACAAGAAAAGGTAGATTATTGCATCTACTTTATGCAAAACAACAACTGTTTATCTCAAATATTTTACATTGGTTTGAATTTTAGGCTATTGATAAAAATTTAAAGTCAATTTTGTTACACTGTATGTATATTTTTACTCTTTTTAAGGTTATGTTTATGCAGCTCATTTAAAAATGTGATGTATAATTATAAAACCCAGATTAATAGTCATCTATAATAGTCAAATTTATAGCCATATAGGTTAGGTTTTCTAGGTATACAAAGATATATTTCCATTAGAAACCTTGTGACAATAAAGTCTATTAACTTAGCAGACAACTAATTTGAATCCCAAAACTAAGAATGCCAGCAGATAACATCTTGAACCTGTGGAGAAGCTCTCCCAATTGATGCACCTGCCTTCCTGAGCAGCCCTTTGAGTGGGCCAGAGAGATTTCCCATTATAAGCCGTGAGAAGGCTGGGAGTTAGCTCAGCGGTAGGGGGTAGCCCAG
The DNA here is from genome assembly GCF_903995425.1 of Onychomys torridus. Lineage (NCBI taxonomy): Eukaryota > Metazoa > Chordata > Mammalia > Rodentia > Cricetidae > Onychomys > Onychomys torridus. The sequence continues at coordinate 71,235,173 of NC_050456.1, read as the reverse complement.
AAAACACTAGACATTGGTTCAGTTTATAGCACCAGAGGAAAAAGAAAGTCATGAGAGCAAACTTGGACACGGAACTTCCAGCACGTGTCAAGTCTTCATCCAACAGAATGACTCACGAGAGGCCCTGAGGAAGAACCACCCAGCCTGGCTCCTCATGGTTGCCTGACACTGTGAGATATTCCATGGTTTTTCAAGTTGTGCATTTATTTGTGGGCAATTAATTCTGCATCAGCAGACATGTGACAAGACCAGTTGTCTCCCTCTTAGTCCTTAGGACCAAGGGAGAGAGTAAGGACAGACAAGTCAGAAGACAACCTGCAGGCTCTCACTGAAATGACCAAGGGAAGTCCTTCATGCTCTGACTCCATCTTGTGTTTCCTCACAGATTTCTCAGTCCTCTCGGTTCCCCACCACAGTCAAGTCTGCCTTCACATGTACTTGAGAGTCCAGGGACATGTCCATGGTGCACAGAATATACCAAATAACTAAAGAAAATCACAATAAAAAAGAAAATATAACTCAAAATTATTATTCACATTATGATTGAAATAGTAACTCTGCTCTGTCAGGAAAAAACAATTTAAATTATTCTGACATACAATTGAATTGTTTGTAAATTGTGATATTTGTAGTTTTTTTCCTTTAAACATGCTGTGTCCCTAAGCTAGGGCAACTACAGACTTTTTGGAGGCATAAGCTTATTTTTGGTCTCATCATTAATAAAAGTACTTAAACCATGAATTGGCTTAATATTATTGATTTCTGTAACTATCTCATGAGGATCATTTCAACACCACAGCAGTGTCTCTCAGCAGATTCTTTCTTAGGCAGAAGCCCCTCTTCCTGATCTTCTTTCTCTCTCCCCACAGAGACAATGATGGCCACCACTGTTGCTCTGTCCTTCATGCTTAAGACCTTGTTGCATCCTCAGAGCCCCTGCTGAGGTGAGCCCCATTGTTGACTGTCTACTCTGAAGGATCCCAGGACCAGACACTAGTCAATGCTGAATCAATCCAGGAGTGTGATCCTGACCAGCTGGATGGCGTCCATCCTCTCCATCAAAACAGCTTTGGTACCTGCTGACCCATACCCAGCCTGGCTATGAGGACACACTGATGTAACAGCTGAGGAACCATACAGCCTTCCTGGTGGTGTGAAGGATGGCTTTGTTATCCAACTGTTTGAGTTATAAGAATTCCATGCACAGGCACCTGAGCTGCAGACATTTCTTCCCATCTTGGGAGTTGTCTCCTCACACTCACAGTACTGGGGAACCAAACCTTCACATATATAAGCCAACCCAGTATTCCACCACTAAGCTAACTCCATAGCCTTCTTCTCTTTCTCCTTGAGTGTTTACTTTGTGTGGTTCCATGTGATTGTGAATGTGTATGTGTGCATCCATGTTTACATCCACATGAAGGTCAGAGGTCAACTTCAACTGTCATTCTTCCTCCATCTTGGTTTTCGGATAAGGTGTCTCCATAGGCATGGACCATTGAATTGTCAAGGCTGTCTCTCCAGGGAGCCCTGGGATCCACCTGTGTCCACCCCAGAGCTGGGACCACAAGTTCATGTGATCATAGTAGGTTTTTTTGTTTTGTTTTGTTTTTTGTTTTTTTGTTTTTTGTTTTTTAGATCAGGGAATAAACTCAGATCCTCATGTATATGGGACCAGCACTTTACCCACGTGGCCATGTCCTCAGTCCTCATTCCCTTGATAGTGTCTTTAGATACACAAAACTTGACTTGCCTCAGGCCCAAAGCAAAGCCATCAGACCCTGGCCTGAAGTCTCTGAAACTGTAACTCAAACCAAACCTTTGCTTCCCTCAGAGGGTTATATCAGATGTGCTCTCCAAGAGACAAAGGGCTAACAGACACACCTCTCTATCTACTGTCTGCACTGTGGCCTCAGTACCAACAACAGAAAACAGATGGAGGGTGCCTGATGGATGACAGCTCAGCGTCCTCACAGAAGGCCCTGGAGTGGGCTGTGACAGTTTTAGGGGGAGAAAGCTCAGTGAGGATCTGTAGTTCATGCAGTTCACAGTGGTTCCCCCTTGGGATGCTGGCATCTGGTGTAGTTACATTACATACTCTGTCCTGGCCTTAGTTTGGATCACAGGTCTCTGAACTCACTACTGTAAACAAGCTGCAGATTTGTACATGTAGTAAGGTATAGGCTGGAAATGAATGCTCTGTAGTGCACATCTCCTATAGTCTGCTTAGAAAGTTACTATAGCAAACTTCCTGTATTCAGGATTAGTCTCTGAAAGAGATGTTGCTGCCATTCTGGGTGAGCATGGCTACCGTGGGTTCTGATGATGCACAGTGGCTGGCATTGTTCACTGCAGGGAGGTCACCCTCAATTCCTGGTGGCAGCTGCCTCAGTGCCTTCCTGGGCTGTGACAACCACATAATACCTGGAGTGAGAAGTGTTCTTCCCGTGCTTGAATATTGGAGTGGGTTTCTGATGTGAGTGATGGGATGGGAGGAAGAGGCAGCCTGACCATTCTACTACTACTCTTCTCTCTTCCACAGTGCTTCATGGTTGATATTCTCTGATTATTGATGTTTAGACATGAGACCTTGGTAATTACCTCTGACAAGTAATTTGGCCAAGATCATATATGTCAGCCTTTTTTATGATTAAAAATTTTTCTATTCACTTCACATACCAACCACAGATCCCCCTCTTCCCTCCTCCCACCACTCAGTTTCCCCCCAACCCACCCTTCATGCCTACATTTCCCAAGTCAAGGTCTCCCATGGGGAGTCAGCAGAGCCTGACACACTCAGCTGAGGCAGGTCCACACCCCTTTACCCACACCAAGTCTGTGCAAGGAGTTACACCAGAGGCACTGGGCTCCAAAAAGCCTGCCCATGTACCAGGGATGGATCCTGATCCTCCTGCTGGGGGTCCCTCAAACAGTTCCAGCTAAGCAACTGTCTCCCATATCCAGAGAGCCTTGTCTAGTCCTATGGGGGCTCCACAGCTATCAGTCCACAGTTCATGGGCTTCCACTAGTGTGGCTGGTCATCTCTGCACATTTTCCCATCATGGTCTCGATGTCCCCTGCCCACAGAATCCCTCCTCTCTCTCATTGATTGGATTCCTGGAGCTCAGCCTGTCACCCAGCCAGGGGTCTCTGCATCTGCTTCCATCAGTCACTGGATGAAGTCTCTATGATGACAGTTAGGATATTCACTAGTCCGGTCACCAGAGTAGACCAGTCCAGGCACCCTCTTGACCACTGCCAGTAGTCCAAGGTGGGGTCAGTCATCCTTGTGGATTCCTGAGAACTTCCCTGGCACTGTGCCTCTTCCTATTCCTATGATGTCTTCCTTATCATGGTATCTCTTTCCTTGCTCTCCCACTCTGTCCCTGTTCCAGCTCGATCTTCCTGTATCTTTATGTTCTCATCCCCATTTTTTGCCATCCTGTTACCCCCGCCCCCAAACACACACACTCCTAGTTTGCTCATGTAGATCTTATCTATTTCTCTTACACTGGGCTATCTATGTGTTCCCTTGTAGACTCCTCCTTGTTAGCTAGCTTCTCTGGAGCTCTGGGTTGTAGTCTGGTTATCCTTTGCCTTACATCTAGTATCCACTTATGAGTGAGTACATACTGTGTTTGTCCTTTTGAGTCTGGGTTACCTCACTCAGGATGATATTTTCTAGTTCCATCTATTTGGTTGCATATTTCATGATATCATTGTTTTTTTTGTTTTGTTTTGTTTTTTTGCCGAGTAGTATTCCATTGTGTATATGTGTCGCATTTTTCTCTATCCATTCTTTGGTTGAGAGGCATCTAGGTTGTTTCCAGGTTCTGGCTATTATGCAAAATACTGTTATGAACATAGCTGAGCATGTGTCCTTGCCGTAAGATTGAGCACTCCTTGGATATATGCCCAAGAGTGGTATAGCTGGGTACTGAGGTAGATTGATTCCCATTTTTCTGAGAAACTGCCATACTGATTTCCAGAGTGGCTGTACAAATTTGCATTCCCAAAAACAGTGGAGGAGTGTTCCCCTTGCTCCACATCTTCTCCAACATAAGCTGTCTTCAGTGTTTTTGATCATAGCCATTCTGACAGGAGTAAAATGGTATCTCAGTCATTTTGATTTGCTTTTCCCTGAAAACTAAGGATGGTGAGCAATTCCTTAAATGTCTTTCAGCCATTTGAGTTTCTTCTGTTAAGAATTCTCTGTTAAGCTCTCTAACCCATTTTTGCATTGGATTGTTTGAGTTGTTTATATATTTTGGCGATCAGCCCTCTGTCTGATGTGGGGTTAGTGAAGATCTTTTCCCATTCTGTAGGCTATTATTTGGAATAAAGGAAAGCATCTTCAACAAATGGAGCTGCAATAACTGGATGTTGACATGTAGAAAACTTCCAATAGATCAATATCTGTGGCCATGTACAAAACTCACGTCAGAGTGGATCAAAGACCTCATAAATCCAGTTACACTGAACGTCACAGAAGAGAAAGTAGGAAATAGTCTTGAACTCATTGGCACAGGAAATCGCTTCCTAAATGTAACACCAGTAGCACAGACACTGAGAGCAATAATTAATAAATGGGACTTCCTGAAACTGAAAAGATTTTGTAGGGCAAAGGACATGGTCAATAAGACCAAATGACAGCCTACAGAATGTCAGTCTATTATTAGACCTGATGGGCCATGTTGCAAAGCCTGGAAGGAAACATATTGTGCAGTGTTTTTAAGACCACCACTCCACCCAACCTCACTCCACTTCACTCCCCCCCCCCACCTCATCAACCACACAGCCACTTACTGTTGATAAATTTCTATAAGGTGACTGTTCAAAATGTAGAAACCCCTGAGCTAAGCATGGAGTTCCCAGGCCTTCAACCTTAGTAAACTGCAGTTTACAGGTCCTTCCATTACCCCTCCACACTCCATTACCTCCATTGAAAGCTGGACCTGTCCCTGTAGGGAGTTCATCACCAAGGCAATGCTTGATGGCCAAGAAGTGAGAGAATCTTCAGTCCCCAGGGAATGATGAAAAGTGAACCCTGATATCTAGGTCCTAGACTCCCATAAGAGGTGGACTCAGACTTTGTCCACAAGTTCCAGACACAGATCTGGTCAGCTTGAGATGCATTCAGCACCAGGCTCCTTATACACCTGCACTGAATCCAGGAAATTTGTTGGGATACAGCTGGGGCATGTCAGTGCCCATGGAGTGCTGGTAGTGCCTCAGGACCTGCCCTGCTACATGTTGGAAAGATGGTTGGACATTTGTTGGCTTTCAATAGATGGGTACCCTTTTTGTCTCAGTTCACATCCTTCAGGGAATGTTATCCCAGTGATCACTGGGGAAGTGGATTCTTTCAGGACCTCACCAGGCTGCAATTCTCTGCTGATCTCATATCCACCTGTCAAGAGTTTCCTTAGGATCCTTAAGACACAATTAAGTCTCTAACTAAATGTTCAACTTTCCCTCTCTGTACAGGCTGCTGGCTGTGTTTCCAGGCTCAGAGGATTCTCAATGATTACCAGGTACCCTGACCCAAATTTCTAGGCCTCCTATTCTCCTTCTGCATCAACCCACCAAGAAAGCTCATATCTTGATCTGAATCATCAACTCTCCTCTCCAGCTGAAAAATCCCTCAATGATAACCCGACCTCTGAACTACTCAGTTCTCTGCATTGTAACCACACAAAGTAACTTGCCTAAAACACCAATTAACCCCTTGGATGCTCCCTGTGGCTCTGAGGAACTTCAGAATCCTCCCAGAGCCAGGCTGTTGGCCATCATGTGTCTGTAATTGCTTCTTTCTCCCCACCACCCTTCTGTTGTGTTTTCCCAAAGACTCACTTCCCCTCAGATTTATAGAAATGCCTCCATTACTGGGAACCCTGCCCAAGACATTTTTCTGGTCATGTGATGACCTCTCACCCTCTTCTGACCTCAACACATAGGTCACATGAAGCATATGTGCTTTTTTGAGCTCTTTATGAAGTATTGAGAGCCTTGTTTTATGATCCACCTGCACACTACCATGGTGATGCCTGTGCACAGATCCCCATTTGGTAAAAACTGTTCCTCTGGCATCAGGACACTTGAAGCACATCCCACCAATCATAATGTCTAGCTGTGAGGTCATGGGAAATGACTAAGAGTCTCTGTGCCTCAGTTTCCTCATCCATAATAAGAATTGATAATAACATGAGGATCAGAGGTCCATCACAGGAGTCACAGAGTATGAGTGACAATCTCTACTACACTGTGGTCACTAGATGGCACACCACTGCCAACAGGTGCTGAGTGAATTATATTTTTATTGATCATTTACTCCAAACCCTGCACTTTGGGTGATGAAGGTGGAGATGTCTATCATGTCAGGGTCATCAGTTGCCAACCTAGAAAATGGATACTGTGCCCTAAATAGGAGTGCTGGGGAAAAGGAGCTGGTCTGACCAATAGGCCCCTCAAAATGAGTGAAGGCTCCAACAGTGGGCCAGATATGTGCAAGGCCAGCATCTGCAGCAAAGGGCTGTGGGTGGCAGAGTCGAGGGGCTGGAGGAAGGAAAGCACAAGGCAAGAACTTGTCTCCAGGAGGCACCAGATGCAGGAGTGAGATTCGGTGCAGCAGCTTCCCTTCTCAGTCCTGGTCCTGGTCCTTATGGATTGGCCTATGAGCTTGCATGACCCCATCAAGGCTATGGAAGCTGGAGGCGGATGTGTCTAGAGACTATACTGGGACTGAGCCTACTTGATAGTGCCCACATTTGGGGTACAGTCCAATACAGGTGAGTGAGCAGGGAGAGGGCATAAAGATAGATTCCAGGTTCAGAAAAATGAGCAGGTGCTCCCAAGAGGCCTGAGAGCCTGTCACTCACAGTGCAAGCCTCCTTTGTATGTAGGAGTCATGGAGCTAGACAAGGTCACTGTCCAAACCTGGTATACAAAGCCAATCAGAACATGAAGTTCAGGATGTACACATCCATATGCAGGCTTCTGCCCGGGCTCCTGAGCAGAATCCTCTCCACTTGGGAAGCTCTAACCTCACTTAGGATTGGAGATTTTGGCCAGAAAGAGGGTTGTCTGAGTATCTGTTTCAGAGATGAACATCAGGAATGGCCTGTCGAAATGGACTGTCATAGATATAAAATTTGCACAACAAAGGACCTCTTTGAATCCTGTGGCAGCAGCTGCTTCTGTGCCTGTCTCAGCTACATCCAGCACAGCTTTGTGGACCACCTGTAAGAGAAAGACATCACTCACTAAAGAGCAGGGAAGGCAGGGGAGGAGATTCCTGGAGCAAGTATTTGCTGCTGGCCTCAGCTGCTGGTGAAGTTGTTTGTTCCTACAGCGAGCTTTACCCCTTGTGTTTCCAAGTCTCTGCTCAGGGTGTGAGATGAGGCATGCCCTGGGTCTGCTCAGTCTCTGAGAGTCTGTGTTGCCCTCAAACTCACTACAAACAGGAAGATGGCTGTAGGCAATGCCAGTCCTCACTCCACAGGCAGCTTCTCAGGAGACCCACAGTGAACAGCATCCCTGTGTCCTGGAAGCAAGTGCAGGTTTTGGCATCCCTCCTGCTCCAGATCCTTGGTACATACAACCACAATGCACTGGGCATGGCTTCTCTTCATTAAACTGTCATGTCCTATTTGCACAGATTTGCACCCAGGGGTCAGAGTTGGCACTGTACGGACAAGAGACATTGCCTGACTCTACATCAGGGAATGTAGTTTGGGGTCCTAAGGCATCTTCTCCCCTCCTCTTTAGCTTTTCATTACAACTGCCAATCATCTGCTGATTTTTCCTTTACTGCTTCTATTCTGTGTGCTAGTCAGGAAGTACTGGATCAGCTCTGCAGTGAAGAAGCTGAGGCTTAAATGCTTTGCCCTGCAGTGGATTGTGAGTGTTATCTGCACTGTAGCACAGGATGGTGTCTATGGTGCTCTAAGACTACACACAGGCTCTTTCTGCCTTGGACTTCTGGGTGAGATTATGTTCAAAGGAGAGAGGAGGGACTGGCTGCATGCTCTCCAGCAGGAGTGTCTAGGCTGTAAAACAACTCTCCCAGGATGAAGGAATTTCACAGTGCGGGCTTTCTCCCACGTTTACCATCTCCCCTGGCTACCTGGCCTGCACCATACATATACTGGCACCCAGTTAGAACCATCCAGTGTTTCTTGACTAACCTGAGAGACTCTCAAGTCCTTGGCTCCTGTGATCCCAGACAGGTCAGCCTGTTCGGAGAAGACTTCCCTGATGCCTAACTCTGGAAGGATTTTCTCCAGGCTGTAGTCAGTAGAGATGGAGAACTTGGGCATGTAGAGCTCATCAATCTTCCTGAGATTAAAATGAGAAATGTAAGAATCACTGGACTCTCTTGCCAGATCAATCCACCATTTTGCTAGGGCACCTCTCCACAGATGCCCTCACACTAGAGTGCAGCCCTCTTTCCATCCATCCTAGACCACTTGATTTTGCTTTCCTAATGCATGAACTAACCATCAATGTCTGAGAGTTTATAATAAAGGGGCAGGCGATGAGGCTTGGTACTAGCTGTTGGTTCTCTTACCAAGAATGCTTTTCTCCCACAAAATGCATTTCTCCCTGTCATGTGGACCCTCAGACTTCATCTAATGATCACTCTTTTTAAAATTGCTCACTGCATCTGACCACTGGTTTCCTTCCCCGTGGACATTCCCTTTTAACATCACTGCTGCTTGTTTTTTAACTTGTCAAATAATGATTAATTGTATTTTCAATCATCTACTTTTTCTTCCTCAGTTTTAAAGTGAGCCCAAGATCATAAGAAATTATATGCTTGAGTTTCTGATACCCTTTCAGGGTTTAAATTCAAGCACAGCACATAGCATGTCTTCAAGTCATCATCCCATGAATGGTGAATGAATGAGTGACGAGGGGATGAGATGGCTACACAGGGCACAGCTGATTCTCAGAGCTGATCTCATCTCAACCTCACTTCCCTCTGCTTTGCAAAATCCATTCAGGATTCCTTGTAATTACAGCCTGTTAGACACAGAGGAATCCTCAGCTCCTGTTCTACCTGATCTCATCTTGTGAACAACACAAATGGCAATAAAAATCTGTCCAAAAACCATTGAGTTGGGTGTGGGGAAACTCACCTTGAATCCACATGTCTCTGTTGACTCTCCAACCATTATACTGTGTGCTAGTGAGACTCTTAGGTACAGAGACACTGGGCTAACAGCAGTATGGGGAGCCAGATCAGCTCTAGGTACTTTGGACAAACACCTGGGCCTCAGAGAGTCCTTCCATTTCTTCAGGGTCTCTGGTTGCAAGCTGGCTTCCACCTGCTGCATCCTGCCTTCATCAGGGAGGATGAACAGGGCACTGGCATTCCCTATGTATTTTAGCTCCACCACAGAGCAGGACAGCTCCTCATCCCGGAAGTAGGGTGTGGTCAGGTCTTCAATGTTCATCATGGGCACCCTCACAGACCTCTTCTTGTCCAGATGAAACTCAGATTCAAATGTGTCATGAGGGTCAAATGGTCTCTTCCATTTCCCTAAATGTGGTGCAGGACGTCAGAATGTAACAGCACAGGAGAGACACCACCTCCTCCCAATTTCCTGAGTCAAAATAGCAATCAATCCATTTTCACCAAAAGAGAGTGTAGTATTTCTTGGTGGCTACATAGTCTGGATTAGAAAGAAACCTTGCCAGATGCATAACTACGAATGAGAAGAGATCCATAGGATTGGTTTGGAAAGAGAAACTCAAATCTGATGCTTGGCTACTTGAGGGACCTGAGAAACAATCTGGAGTCTCAGAGTGGGGTGATTTAGAGAGAAATGTGAGTGAAAGTAGAGAGACCAGTGCCTGGGGAGAGTTGGGGATCCCTTCTTCCTCAGGAAGAACCCTGTCTAGAAGGCAGTTGTTTGGGGACAGATTTGAAGGAAACAGGAAGAGACTGAACCTCCAGGCAGTGATCTGTTGAGAGTGCTCCTCAATGTGAACAAACAAATGGAAGGTTGAGCCCAGAGCCAAGAGTGGGCTTAGACTCAAGCTCCGGGGACCTGTAACTTCTAGATTTGGATTAAGAGGATCCCATATTAGGTTGACTAAGACATGAGTAATGAGTCCTCTTCTCCCCCATTGGCCATGTTCACCTCCATGAATCACAGATATCCAGCCCAGGCTTTGTGCACATCCCAAGTGCATGTGACCATCTACAATACACCCTGGGGGACTTGGTACTTTGACAACTTCTTGGGCTCAGGATGCAGCTGCATAAACATACAACTCCTCCTCACTGCCAAGCAGCCCTGGAGCTTGGGTTCTGGGCTCAGCAAGAGAGCTTCGCCCTGCAGTAATCCTCCAGCTGCTCACTCTGCTTTCCTTCTCTTCAGTGAAAAGCTGCTCTGGCTCTATCCTGAACAAATATCCTCTGTCCTCCTATCCTCTTCTGTCCATGGCAAATTGGTTTTCTGTCTAGAGTCTCAGAGCCTGTCCTCCTCTGCCTTAGACTGTCCCGTGTCCAGCCTCTAGGTCTAGCCACATCAGGATTTTCTCAGGAATTGTTTTGTGGGCTATTGCCTCAATTCCTGGTCTCTATCAGGCAGGTTTTTGGAGTGTGGGCTCTGGATGTCCACCGCAAAACCATTACCCAATGCAATTCCAGGCCAGTTTCTCAATTCACTAGCTCCCTACCTCCAGATTCCCTGGCTCAGGAGTGAGTGTTGTGCACTGTGACCTCCCAGGCTGCCAGGCTATTATTTTTACAAAAGCAAAATTCCATAAAGCAGCCAGACGCTGAACACAAAGCACTGCATGGCTGGTCTTTCTTCTCACTAATGCTTTCCCCCAGTCTCTGCTTTTCCACACCCATGTCCAGCTTGATGCAGAAAGGATCAGGGGAGAGGTCCCGCATACGAATGCATGAAGGGTCTTCACTAGCTATTGCACACGTTACATTCTCCTTAAGATTGGGTAGCCAGGCCCCTAGATAAAAAGTCTCCAGACCACCTGGACCCTCCTAGGGACAGAGGCTTTCCAGTAGGGATAGCACCTTCTACAGGACAGAGTAGAAATGCTGGATTGGGCGTAATGAGGGACTCTGTCTCTGCAGGAGCAGCCATGGCTTCTCCCGACTCAGGGAAGACTGGACAAGCAAGCAATCCATTCTGCTAGTCACTAAGTTTAAGTCAGTCAAATTGATCCCACTTAGGCTGAGAGCTCAGAGTTTCTGTTTAGTAAGTACTAGGAACCTCAACCATCATCCAGAAAACCACATAGGAGAGGTAAGGCCTGTTAGCAATAAGAAGTTAGGCAGCCATGTCTCCAAGTCATTGTGCACGTCGTTTCCAGTGGTCAGTGAATGGACACAAGGTACCCAGGCAATACCCCCTCCATCCACCCAAGAAATAATGACCATCCTCACCTTTAAAGTAGATGTAATTCACCAGTACCATTACTATGCTCTTATCCAGGTTAGAGATCAGTTCCTTGATCTTCCCCCGAGTCTGTTTCCTTACATAGTCATTGATGAGCTTTTTGGCCTCATGAGGATACTGGAAGTCAGCTGCAGAGGCCTCGGCCTGGTATAGTGCCCTTGCCTTCTCCTTGAACTCTGCCAGGATCTCTAAGTGCTTTTCAATAAACATGGCACTCCCTGTTCTGATCTGCACCTGGTCCCCTGGCTGGCTGAGCCTGTGGAGAAGGTGCCCAAAGCCCTGGTGGATGTCTGCCTCAGAGGTCTCTGTGAGATTGGACTTGAGACCTTCTAGAATCTCTTCCAGGGTTTTGCTCCTTGCTCCCAGGGTCAGGATGGCCAAGGCTGTTGAGATGCTGAACGGAGAGAAGACAATATTTTTATCTGGATTCTTCAAAGCCAGTTCCTTGTAGAGGCTGAAGGCGAAGTCGGTGTTGGTGGAGGTCAGTGTTAGATTGTCCACTGGTGTCCTGTTCTTTTGGTTTTCCTTGACTGCAGTGTCCCTTCTCAATGTACCATCTTGTTGGCAGAGGACATCGGGGCATATCTCAGCCATTACTTTGTTCTCCTGGTTGAAATAAAAGATCCTTTTGTTAAGGAGGGTCACATGGTTCCCTGAGTACCTCCTTTTCTTCCCACTGTGTTCCTGCACTGTGTCCCTGCTCTTCTGACCCCTTGAGGCCCTTGAGAATGTGCATGGGAGTTGCTCTGGACACTCAGATAGTAGTACCACAGCCTCTGTTCCCTTTTACTCCAGGAAGAAGTGCTGTTGCAGCAACCAGTATTCCTAACAGAGAAACAAGACCAAGAGGATTGAAGGGATTTGTCAGGATCACAAGATAAGGAAGAAAAGAACCTGAGCATGGATTCAAGCTTTGTGCAATCTGAAAATGTCTCTCCTCTCCTGGATTGGCTTAAGGACTCATTAGAAAGCAGGGGACCCCTTATTTTGCATTTGAGTCCTCACCCCATCACCAATCTCTATTCCCAATTGAGGGAAGGAACCTAAGACCAGTTGTTCAGGACCCTGCCCACCCCAACCTCCAGCAGACATGTCTAAGAAATCTCACAGCCTTGGGCTGAATCTAGTGCTTGTTTATGGGAGTGTGAAGGGTTAATTGGGGGCACCTCTGGAGACAACTGATGCAGTGACAAAGACTTGTGACACCTCTGAACAGATATTAGAAGAACCAATAGGGAGGTTTGTATCTCATATTGGAAGACTTCCTGATGGGAAGGAAATAGAAGAGTGTCTGTGTCTCTGACACCTGGACCATATTCCATTTTGTCTGTCAGGATGACTGTGTGGTGGTAGGAAGCAAAGGGGTAGACCTCTCTGGACAGCTTGTTAAGTGACCGAGGGTACACTTTTAGTAAAAGTGTGTGGCTTATTAGGAGTTTGTGGGTTTGGTGGGGAGTTTCCAGAGGACAATCTCCTTCTTACACCTTCTTGACTGGGGCACAAGCATCCTAAAAACTTCAGATGAAGGTTTATGTTTATGGCAAACCCTGCCACCCACCTTAGCCTCTGTCCATGTTGTAGATGAGTTCAGAGGAGAACATAGATGCTAAAGGAAGAGGAAGGTGAGGAGGAAAAACAGAGGAGAGAGGACACAGTCCTGCAAAGGTACCTTTTCTGTCTCCAGAGAGAAAGAGTCCTGGGCATTACCTGCAGAGCTGAAGTCCACTGCCAGCGCCTGTGATTGCTGAGTTCTGAGGTTCGGGGTGGCTGCCTGCCTGGTGTGTTGTTATCTCTACAAGCACACTGATGCCTGTTTATTCCCAACAGGGACTCCTCCCTCTTCTTAGGAAATGCTGGCCTGAACAAGTTGTACTCTGCTCAGTTAGGAAATGTACACATGGGATGTATTTAGTGTGTATTTAGAAGCTCCGGGAGGCAGAACAACATCCTGAAGGGAAATCCTCTAACTTTGCTCCAAATGACAAGCCCCCTGGATTGCCATTCTGGATATCACTTTCTCTGATTGTTTAATGGTCAGTATGAAACTGGGAAGAAGTCAGAGTTCAAAACTCAGGACACAGATCTGAGTTGTCCCAGATAGGGGTGCAGATAATAGTTGTCCAAGATTTTCAAAGTAACTTCAAAAAGAATAAAACAACTTTATGTCCATGCTCCCTGATTTTTTTGCGGAAACTCACATATTATTAAACACATGCCTTGATCCTGACAGATCCCACCTGCATCTGTGTAACCGTCCTGTCTGGCAGCAATGGGCATCTCCCTCTCTGGCTATCAGACCTCCGGAGGGAAGCTGACATGTCTGGCAGTGAAAGAAAACTTCTAAAGGAATCTGTGTCTGCAGAGCCTGGCTGGCTGATCTAAATTTCAGTCCTGTAGAGAGATGGGAACACTCCAGATCAGAGGCTAATGACCTCTCACTGACTAAGTGCTGCTCTCTGGAACAGCCATATTTACTCCCTCTGTGTCAGAACTAAACCTTGTGATAATAGAGTCTATTCACTTAGCAGACAACCAGCTTCATTCCAGAAGCTAAGATGCCAGCAGATAACATCGTGATCCTGTGGAGAAGCTCCCTGATCTCAATGATGCATCTGCCTCCCTGAGGTTCCCACCCCTGCATTTTCATCTTGCCTTGATTTGTGACTTTGTTTGGTTAGGCTACCAAGTTTTCATGAAACTGCTTCCACACTAGAATATGCAATTTGAGTAACCTAAATCTGTGTTCTCAGATCCTGTCACTCAAAATTGTTCTTATAAAGTATCTGTTATTCCCTTTAGGATGAGAGCTGTGGTATTTGTGTCAACAGTGTGGTCAAACTCAGCAGGCTGGTGTTTGGTCAAAAGCTGTTGTCCCCAAAATGATGGAGGTGCTGGTCCTAACAAGAAGGATTTTTGGCTGAGTAAACAGTAGCTTAAGATCTCTGTGTTCCAGAGAAGCAGATCACCCAAGGTGCATTTCTGTTTATCAGGAACCATCCTAACCTTCTCAAAAAACAACTGCTACATCAGGTACAGACACCCAGTTCCCTTCAATCCAACAAACTGAATCAGCTCAAATTTCCCTACCCCACTGTCATAAAAAAGTGTCTTTTTCTGCCATTTTGCTTATTTTCTCTGCCACCCCAGAGAGAGAAACCTTGATAGTTTAATCCTCAATGAATCTTTGTATCTCCCCACACTGGCTTCTTACATTTGGTTCTGTAATCATGGAGAGAGCACTGGGCACCTTGGAAAGGGCCCTATCCACCCTACCTGAATAGAAGTGTCTATGTTTTGACACTCCTGTGTGCCAATCACTTGCTTCTGCTGCCTCCTGCCACTCCCCCGGCCACGCACCCTCCACCTAGTTCAAGTCTAAATTTTAGAGTCTGCCTTTCCAGTTGTTTCTCTTCTCTACTGGCCAGATGTATGTCAACTTGACACCATCTATAGCCATGTGAGAGGAGGGAACCCCGATTGAGAAAATGCCTCCATCAATGTGGACTACAGTTGTGGGAATTCTGCCATTCAGTCCAATGACCAATTGTATGGAGGGTTTTTTTTTTTTTTTTTTGGTCCAATGGGTGTTGTCTTTTCTCAAGATGTGTGAGCCCTTAAGAACTGTGGGGAAATGGTACTGCCCACTCTTGGGCTGGTCGGAGCAGAGAGTGAGGGCCAGAAGAGCATGGCTTGCAGTTCGTTTCTCATCGCACTTGAGCGGAATGGCAGGACATCAGCAGCTGAACCAGTGGCTCCACTTCAGCTTTGTTCTGTGTCATGAGTGGACCTCATTGATTTCACACGGTAATAAACCTGATTTGAACCCAGAATTCTGTCCTGCAATACCTGGCACCCAGTGTGTTAATGGCTAGAGGCAATCCCTTTCTAGAGAAGATAGGGGAATATGACATATTAATGAAGGGGAAAAGGGTAGATTATTACAATGAAAAGAAAAGATAGATTATTGCATCTACTTTATGCAAAAAAACAAATGTTAATCTCAAATATTTTACATTGGTTTGAATTTTAGGTTATTGATACAACTTTAAAGTCAATTTTGTTACACAGTATGTATTTTTACTCTTTTTTAAGGTTATGTTTATGCAGCTAATTTAAACATGTGATGTATAATTATAAAGCCCAGATTAATAGTCATCTATAATAGTCAAATTTATAGCCATATTAATTAGGTTTTCTAGGTATACAAAGATATATTTCAATTAGAAACCTTGTGTCTATTAACTTAGCAGACAAGTAACTTGAATCCCAAAACTAAGGAATGCCAGCAGATAACATCTTGAGCCTGTGGAGAAGCTGTCCCAATTGATGCACCTGCCTTCCTGAGCAGCCCTTTCAGTGCGCCAGAGAGATTTCCCGTGATAAGTTGTGAGAGGATTGGGGGTTAGCTCAGCGGTAGGGGATTGCCCAGAAAACACTAGATATTGTATCAGTTTATAGCACCAGAGGAAAAAGAAAGTCACGAGAGCAAACTTGGACATGGAAGCTCCAGCACGTGTCAAGTCTTCAGCCAACAGAATGACTCACAATATGCCCTGAGGAAGAACCACCCAACCTGGCTCCTCATGGGTGCCTAACACTGTGAGATATTTCATGTTTTTTCAAGTTGTATGTTTATTTGGGGGCAATTAATTCTGCATCACCAGATATGTGACAAGACCAGTCCTCTCCCTCTTAGTCCTTAGGACCAAGGGATAGAGTAAGGACAGACAAGTCAGAAGACAACCTGCAGGCTCTCACTGAAATGACGAAGGGAGTCCTTCACGCTCTGACTCCATCTTGTGTTTCCTCACAGATTTCTCAGTCCCCACCACAGTCAAGTCTGCCATCACATGTACTTGGAGTCCAGGGACATGTCCATGGTGCACAGGATAGATCAAATAACTAACAGAAATCACAATAAATAAGAAACTATAACTCAAAATTGTGATTGAAATAGTAACTCTGCTCTGTCAGGGAAAAACAATTCAAATTAATTTGACCTACACCTAACTTGTTTGTAAATTATGATATTTGTAAATTTTTCCTTTAAACATGCTGTGTCCCTAAGCTAGGGCAACTACAGACTTTTTGGAGGCATAAGCTTATTTTTGGTCTCATCATTAATAAAAGTACTTAAACCATGAATTGGCTTAATATTATTGATTTCTGTAACTATCTCATGAGGATCATTTCAACACCACAGCAGTGTCTCTCAGCAGATTCTTTCTTAGGCAGAAGCCCCTCTTTCTGATCTTCTTTCTCTCTCCCCACAGAGACAATGATGGCCACCACTGTTGCTCTGTCCTTCATGCTTAAGACCTTGTTGCATCCTCAGAGCCCCTGCTGAGGTGAGCCCCATTGTTGACTGTCTACTCTGAAGGATCCCAGGACCAGACACTAGTCAATGCTGAATCAATGCAGGAGTGTGATCCTGACCAGCTGGATGGTGTCCATTCTGTCAGTCACCGCAGCTTTGGTCCCTGCTGACCCATACCCAGCCTGGCTATGAGGACACACTGATGTAACAGCTGAGGAACCATACGGCCGTCCTGGTGGTGTGAAAGATGGCTTTGTTATCCAACTGTTTCGGTTATAAGAATTCCATGCACAGGCACCTGAGCTGTAGACATTTCTTCCCATCTTGGGAGTTGTCTCCTCACACTCACAGTACTGGGGAACCAAACCTTCACATATATAAGCCAACCCAGTATTCCACCACTAAGCTAACTCCATAGCCCTCTTCTCTTTCTCCTTGAGTATTTACTTTGTGTGGTTCCGTGTGATTGTGAATGTGTATGTGTGCATCCATGTTTACATCCACATGAAGGTCAGAGGTCAACTTCAACTGTCATTCTTCCTCCATCTTGGTTTTCGGATAAGGTGTCTCCATAGGCATGGACCATTGAATTGTCAAGGCTGTCTCTCCAGGGAGCCCCGGGACCCAGCTGTGTCCACCCCAGAGCTGGGACCACAAGTTCATGCGATCATAGTTGGTTTTTTTTTTACCTCAGGGAATAAACTCAGATCCTCCTGCATGTGGGACCAGCACTTTACCCACGTGGCCATGTCCTCAGTCCTCATTCCCTTGATAGTGTCTTTAGATACACAAAACTTGACTTGCCTCAGGCCCAAAGCAAAGCCATCAGACCCCGGCCTGAACTCACTGAAATTGTTAATCAAAGCAAACCTTTGCTTCCCTCAGTGGGTTATCTCAGATGTGTTTTCACAGAGACAAAGGGCAATCTGACACACCTCTCTATCTACTGTCTGCACTGTGGCCTCAGTAACAACAACAGAGAACAGATGGAGGGAATCCAGCTGGGTGACAGCTCAGCGTCCTCACAGAAGGCCCTGGAGTAGGCTGTGACAGTTTTAGGGTGAGAAAGCTCAGTGAGGATCTGTAGTTCATGCAGTTCACAGTGGTTCCCCCTTGGGATGCTGGCATCTGGTGTAGTTACATTACATACTCTGTCCTGGCCTTAGTTTGGATCACAGGTCTCTAAACTCACTACTGTAAACAAGCTGCATATTTTGTACTAGTAGTAAGGTATAGGCTGGGAATGAATGCTCTGTACTGCACATCTCCTATAGCCTGCTTAGAAAGTTACTATAGCAAACCTTCCTGGATTGAGGATTAGTCTCTGAAAGAGATGTTGCTGCCATTCTGGGTGAGCATGGCTACCGTGGGTTCTGATGATGCACAGTGGCTGGCATTGTTCACTGCAGGGAGGTCACTCTCAATCCCTGGTGGCAGCTGCCTCAGTGCCCTCCTGGGCTGTGCCAACCACATAATACCTGGAGCGATAAGTGCTCTTCCCATGCTTTAATATTGGAGTGGGATTCTGATGTGAGTGATGGGGTGGGAGGAAGAGGCAGCCTGACCATTCTACTACTACTCTTCTCTCTTCCACAGTGCTTCATGGTTGATATTCTCTGATTATTGATGTTTAGACATGAGACCTTGGTAATTACCTCTGACAAGTAATTTGGCCAAGATCATATATGTCAGCCTTTTTTATGATTAAAAATTTTTCTATTCACTTCACATACCAACCACAGATCCCCCTCTTCCCTCCTCCCACCACTCAGTTTCCCCCCAACCCACCCTTCATGCCTACATTTCCCAAGTCAAGGTCTCCCATGGGGAGTCAGCAGAGCCTGACACACTCAGCTGAGGCAGGTCCACACCCCTTTACCCACACCAAGTCTGTGCAAGGAGTTACACCAGAGGCACTGGGCTCCAAAAAGCCTGCCCATGTACCAGGGATGGATCCTGATCCTCCTGCTGGGGGTCCCCCAAACAGTTCCAGCTAAGCAACTGTCTCCCATATCCAGAGAGCCTTGTCTAGTCCTATGGGGGCTCCACAGCTATCAGTCCACAGTTCATGGCTTCCACTAGTGTGGCTGGTCATTTCTGCACATTTTCCCATCATGATCTCGATGTCCCCTGCCCACAGAATCCCTCCTCTGTCTCATTGATTGGATTCCTGGAGCTCAGCCTGTCACCCAGCCAGGGGTCTCTGCATCTGCTTCCATCAGTCACTGGATGAAGTCTCTATGATGACAGTTAGGGTATTCACTAGTCCGGTCACCAGAGTAGACCAGTCCAGGCACCCTCTTGACCACTGCCAGTAGTCCAAGGTGGGGTCAGTCATCCTTGTGGATTCCTGAGAACTTCCCTGGCACTGTGCCTCTTCCTATTCCTATGATGTCTTCCCTTATCATGGTATCTCTTTCCTTGCTCTCCCACTCTGTCCCTGTTCTAGCTTGATCCTCCTGTATCTTTATGTTCTCATCCCCCATTCTTTGCCATCCATTACCCCCCCCCACACACACACACTCCTAGTTTGCTCATGTAGATCTTATCTATTTCTCTTACACTGGGCTATCTATGTGTCCCTTGTAGACTCCTCCTTGTTAGCTAGCTTCTCTGGAGCTCTGGGTTGTAGTCTGGTTATCCTTTGCCTTACATCTGGTATCCACTTATGAGTGAGTACATACTGTGTTTGTCCTTTTGAGTCTGGGTTACCTCACTCAGGATGATATTTTCTAGTTCCATCTATTTGGTTGCATATTTCATGATATCATTTTTTTTTTCTGCCGAGTAGTATTCCATTGTGTATATGTGTCACATTTTTCTCTATCCATTCTTTGGTTGAGAGGCATCTAGGTTGTTTCCAGGTTCTGGCTATTATGCAAAATACTGTTATGAACATAGCTGAGCATGTGTCCTTGCCGTAAGATTGAGCACTCCTTGGATATATGCCCAAGAGTGGTATAGCTGGGTACTGAGGTAGATTGATTCCCATTTTTCTGAGAAACTGCCATACTGATTTCCAGAGTGGCTGTACAAATTTGCATTCCCCAAAACAGTGGAGGAGTGTTCCCCTTGCTCCACATCTTCTCCAACATAAGTTGTCTTCAGTGTTTTTGATCATAGCCATTCTGACAGGGGTAAAATGGTATCTCAGTCATTTTGATTTGCTTTTCCCTGAAAACTAAGGATGGTGAGCAATTCCTTAAATGTCTTTCAGCCATTTGAGTTTCTTCTGTTAAGAATTCTCTGTTAAGCTCTCTAACCCATTTTTGCATTGGATTGTTTGAGTTGTTTATATATTTTGGCGATCAGCACTCTGTCTGATGTGGGGTTAGTGAAGATCTTTTCCCATTCTGTAGGCTATTATTTGGAATAAAGGAAAGCATCTTCAACAAATGGAGCTGCAATAACTGGATGTTGACATGTAGAAAACTTCCAATAGATCAATATCTGTGGCCATGTACAAAACTCACGTCAGAGTGAATCAAAGACCTCATAAATCCAGTTACACTGAACGTCACAGAAGAGAAAGTAGGAAATAGTCTTGAACTCATTGGCACAGGAAATCGCTTCCTAAATGTAACACCAGTAGCACAGACACTGAGAGCAATAATTAATAAATGGGACTTCCTGAAACTGAAAAGATTTTGTAGGGCAAAGGACATGGTCAATAAGACCAAATGACAGCCTACAGAATGTCAGATTATTATTAGACCTGATGGGCCATGTTGCAAAGCCTGGAAGGAAACATATTGTGCAGTGTTTTTAAGACTACCACTCCACCCCACCTCACTCCACTTCACTCCTCCCCCCCACCTCATCAACCACACAGCCACTTACTGTTGATAAATTTCTATAAGGTGACTGTTCAAAATGTAGAAACCCCTGAGCTAAACATGGAGTTCCCAGGCCTTCAACCTTAGTAAACTGCAGTTTACAGGTCCTTCCATTACCCCTCCACACTCCATTACATCCATTGAAAGCTGGACCTGTCCCTGTAGGGAGTTCATCACCACGGCAATGTTTGATGGCCAAGAAGTGAGAGAATCTTCAGTCCCCAGGGAATGATGAAAAGTGAATCCTGATATCTAGGTCCTAGACTCCCATAAGAGGTGGACTCAGACTTTGTCCACAAGTTCCAGACACAGATCTGGTCAGCTTGAGATGCATTCAGCACCAGGCTCCTTATACACCTGCACTGAATCCAGGAAATTTGTTGGGATACAGCTGGGGCGTGTCAGTGCCCATGGAGTGCTGGTAGTGCCTCAGGACCTGCCCTGCTACATGTTGGAAAGATGGTTGGACATTTGTTGGCTTTCAATAGATGGGTACCCTTTTTGTCCCAGTTCACATCCTTCAGAGAATGTTATCCCAGTGATCACTGGGGAAGTGGATTCTTTCAGGACCTCACCAGGCTGCAATTCTCTGCTGATCTCATATCCACCTGTCAAGAGTTTCCTTAGGATCCTTAAGACACAATTAAGTCTCTAACTAAATGTTCAACTTTCCCTCTCTGTACAGGCTGCTGGCTGTGTTTCCAGGCTCAGAGGATTCTCAATGATTACCAGGTACCCTGACCCAAATTTCTAGGCCTCCTATTCTCCTTCTGCATCAACCCACCAAGAAAGCTCATATCTTGATCTGAATCATCAACTCTCCTCTCCAGCTGAAAAATCCCTCAATGATAACCCGACCTCTGAACTACTCAGTTTTCTGCATTGTAACCACACAAAGTAACTTGCCTAAAACACCAATTAACCCCTTGGATGCTCCCTGTGGCTCTGAGGAACTTCAGAATCCTCCCAGAGCCAGGCTGTTGGCCATCATGTGTCTGTAATTGCTTCTTTCTCCCCACCACCCTTCTGTTGTGTTTTCCCAAAGACTCACTTCCCCTCAGATTCATAGAAATGCCTCCATTACTGGGAACCCTGCCCAAGACATTTTTCTGGTCATGTGATGACCTCTCACCCTCTTCTGACCTCAACACATAGGTCACATGAAGCATATGTGCTTTTTTGAGCTCTTTATGAAGTATCGAGAGCCTTGTTTTATGATCCACCTGCACACCACCATGGTGATGCCTGTGCACAGATCCCCATTTGGTAAAAACTGTTCCTCTGGCATCAGGACACTTGAAGCACATCCCACCAATCATAATGTCTAGCTGTGAGGTCATGGGAAATGACTAAGAGTCTCTGTGCCTCAGTTTCCTCATCCATAATAAGGACTGATAATAATATGAGGATCAGAGGTCCATCACAGGAGTCACAGAGTATGAGTGACAATCTCTACTACACTGTGGTCACTAGATGGCACACCACTGCCAACAGGTGCTGAGTGAATTATATTTTTATTGATCCTTTGCTCCAAACCCTGCACTTTGGGTGATGAAGGTGGAGATGTCTATCATGTTAGGGTCATCAGTTGCCAACCTAGAAAATGGGTACTGTGCCCTAAATAGGAGTGCTGGGGAAAAGGAGCTGGTCTGACCAATAAGCCCCTCAAAATGAGTGAAGGCTCCAACAGTGGGCCAGATATGTGCAAGGCCAGCATCTGCAGCAAAGGGCTGTGGGTGGCAGAGTCGAGGGCCTGGAGGAAGGAAAGCACAAGGCAAGAACTTGTCTCCAGGAGGCACCAGATGCAGGAGTGAGATTCGGTGCAGCAGCTTCCCTTCTCAGTCCTGGTCCTGGTCCTCATGGATTGGCCTGTGAGCTTGCATGACCCCATCAAGGCTATGGAAGCTGGAGGCGGATGTGTCTAGAGACTATACTGGGACTGAACCTACTTGATAGTGCCCACATTTGGGGTACAGTCCAATACAGGTGAGTGAGCAGGGAGAGGGCATAAAGATAGATTCCAGGTTCAGAAAAATGATCAGGTGCTCCCAAGAGGCCTGAGAGCCTGTCACTCACAGTCCAAGGCTCCTGTGTATGTAGGAGTCATGGAGCTAGACAAGGTCACTGTCCAAACCAGGTATACAAAGCCAATCAGAACATGAAGTTCAGGATGTACACATCCATATGCAGGCTTCTGCCTGGGCTCCTGAGCAGAAGCCTCTCCACTTGGGAAGCTCTAACCTCACTTAGGATTGGAGATTTTGGCCAGAAAGAGGGTTGTCTGAGTATCTGTTTCAGAGATGAACATCAGGAATGGCCTGTCGAAATGGACTGTCATAGATATAAAATTTGCACAACAAAGGACCTCTTTGAATCCTGTGGCAGCAGCTGCTTCTGTGCCTGTCTCAGCTACATCCAGCACAGCTTTGTGGACCACCTGTAAGAGAAAGACATCACTCACTAAAGAGCAGGGAAGGCAGGGGAGGAGATTCCTGGAGCAAGTATTTGCTGCTGGCCTCAGCTGCTGGTGAAGTTGTTTGTTCCTACAGCGAGCTTTACCCCTTGTGTTTCCAAGTCTCTGCTCAGGGTGTGAGATGAGGCATGCCCTGGGTCTGCTTAGTCTTTGAGAGTCTGTGTTGCCCTCAAACTCACTACAAACAGGAAGATGGCTGTAGGCAATGCCAGTCCTCACTCCACAGGCAGCTTCTCAGGAGACCCACAGTGAACAGCATCCCTGTGTCCTGGAAGCAAGTGCAGGTTTTGGCATCCCTCCTGCTCCAGATCCTTGGTACATACAACCACAATGCACTGGGCATGGCTTCTCTTCATTAAACTGTCATGTCCTATTTGCACAGATTTGCACCCAGGGGTCAGAGTTGGCACTGTACGGACAAGAGACATTGCCTGACTCTACATCAGGGAATGTAGTTTGGGGTCCTAAGGCATCTTCTCCCCTCCTCTTTAGCTTTTCATTACAACTGCCAATCATCTGCTGATTTTTCCTTTACTGCTTCTATTCTGTGTGCTAGTCAGGAAGTACTGGATCAGCTCTGCAGTGAAGAAGCTGAGGCTTAAATGCTTTGCCCTGCAGTGGATTGTGAGTGTTATCTGCACTGTAGCACAGGATGGTGTCTATGGTGCTCTAAGACTACACACAGGCTCTTTCTGCCTTGGACTTCTGGGTGAGATTATGTTCAAAGGAGAGAGGAGGGACTGGCTGCATGCTCTCCAGCAGGAGTGTCTAGGCTGTAAAACAACTCTCCCAGGATGAAGGAATTTCACAATGCGGGCTTTCTCCCACGTTTACCATCTCCCCTGGCCACCTGGCCTGCACCATACATATACTGGCACCCAGTTAGAACCATCCAGTGTTTCTTGACTAACCTGAGAGACTCTCAAGTCCTTGGCCCCTGTGATCCCAGACAGGTCAGCCTGTTCGGAGAAGACTTCCCTGATGCCTAACTCTGGAAGGATTTTCTCCAGGCTGTAGTCAGTAGAGATGGAGAACTTGGGCATGTAGAGCTCATCAATCTTCCTGAGATTAAAATGAGAAATGTAAGAATCACTGGACTCTCTTGCCAGATCAATCCACCATTTTGCTAGGGCACCTCTCCACAGATGCCCTCACACTAGAGTGCAGCCCTCTTTCCATCCATCCTAGACCACTTGATTTTGCTTTCCTAATGCATGAACTAACCATCAATGTCTGAGAGTTTATAATAAAGGGGCAGGCGATGAGGCTTGGTACTAGCTGTTGGTTCTCTTACCAAGAATGCTTTTCTCCCACAAAATGCATTTCTCCCTGTCATGTGGACCCTCAGACTTCATCTAATGATCACTCTTTTTAAAATTGCTCACTGCATCTGACCACTGGTTTCCTTCCCCGTGGACATTCCCTTTTAACATCACTGCTGCTTGTTTTTTAACTTGTCAAATGATGATTAATTGTATTTTCAATCATCTACTTTTTCTTCCTCAGTTTTAAAGTGAGCCCAAGATCATAAGAAATTATATGCTTGAGTTTCTGATACCCTTTCAGGGTTTAAATTCAAGCACAGCACATAGCATGTCTTCAAGTCATCATCCCATGAATGGTGAATGAATGAGTGACGAGGGGATGAGATGGCTACACAGGGCACAGCTGATTCTCAGAGCTGATCTCATCTCAACCTCACTTCCCTCTGCCTTCCAAACCCATTCAGGATTCCTGTAGTTACAGCCTGTTAGACACAGAGGGGTCCTCAGCTCCTGTTCTACCTGATCTCATCTTGTGAACAACACAAATGGCAATAAAAATCTGTCCAAAAACCACTGAGTTGGGTGTGGGGAAACTCACCTTGAATCCACATGTCTCTGTTGACTCTCCAACCATTATACTGTGTGCTAGTGAGACTCTTAGGTACAGGGACACTGGGCTAACAGCAGTATGGGGAGCCAGATCAGCTCTAGGTACTTTGGACACACACCTGGGCCTCAGAGAGTCCTTCCATTTCTTCAGGGTCTCTGGTTGCAAGCTGGCTTCCACCTGGTGCATCCTGCCTTCATCAGGGAGGATGAACAGGGCACTGGCATTCCCTATGTATTTTAGCTCCACCACAGAGCAGGACAGCTCCTCATCCCGGAAGTAGGGTGTGGTCAGGTCTTCAATGTTCATCATGGGCACCCTCACAGACCTCTTCTTGTCCAGATGAAACTCAGATTCGAATGTGTCATGAGGATCAAATGGTCTCTTCCATTTCCCTAAATGTGGTGCAGGACGTCAGAATGTAACAGCACAGGAGAGACACCACCTCCTCCCAATTTCCTGAGTCAAAATAGCAATCAATCCATTTTCACCAAAAGAGAGTGTAGTATCTCTTGGTGGCTACATAGTCTGGATTAGAAAGAAACCTTGCCAGATGCAGAACTACGAATGAGAAGAGATCCATAGGATTGGTTTGGAAAGAGAAACTCAAATCTGAAGCCTGGGTATTTGAGGGACCTGAGAAACAATCTGGAGTCTCAGAGTGGGGTGATTTAGAGGGAAATGTGAGTGAAAGTAGAGAGACCAGTGCCTGGGGAGAGTTGGGGATCCCTTCTTCCTCAGGAAGAACCCTGTCTAGAAGGCAGTTGTTTGGGGACAGATTTGAAGGAAACAGGAAGAGACTGAACCTCCAGGCAGTGATCTGTTGATAGTGCTCCTCAATGTGAACAAACAAATGGAAGGTTGAGCCCAGAGCCAAGAGTGGGCTTAGACTCAAGCTCCGGGGACCTGTAACTTCTAGATTTGGATTAAGAGGATCCTATATTAGGTTGACTAAGACATGAGTAATGAGTCCTCTTCTCCCCCATTGGCCATGTTCACCTCCATGAATCACAGATATCCAGCCCAGGCTTTGTGCACATCCCAAGTGCATGTGACCATCTACAATACACCCTGGGGGACTTGGTACTTTGACAACTTCTTGGGCTCAGGATGCAGCTGCATAAACATACAACTCCTCCTCACTGCCAAGCAGCCCTGGAGCTTGGGTTCTGGGCTCAGCAAGAGAGCTTCGCCCTGCAGTAATCCTCCAGCTGCTCACTCTGCTTTCCTTCTCTTCAGTGCAGAGCTGCTCTGGCTCTATCCTGAACAAATATCCTCTGTCCTCCTATCCTCTTCTGTCCATGGCAAATTGGTTTTCTGTCTAGAGTCTCAGAGCCTGTCCTCCTCTGCCTTAAACTGTCCCGTGTCCAGCCTCTAGGTCTAGCCACTTCAGGATTTTCTCAGGAATTGTTTTGTGGGCTATTGCCTCAATTCCTGGTCTCTATCAGGCAGGTTTTTGGAGTGTGGGCTCTGGATGTCCACCGCAAAACCCTTACCCAATGCAATTCCAGGCCAGTTTCTCAAATCACTAGCTCCCTACCTCCAGATTCCCTGGCTCAGGAGTGAGTGTTGTGCACTGTGACCTCCCAGGCTGCCAGGCTATTATTTTTACAAAAGCAAAATTCCATAAAGCAGCCAGACGCTGAACACAAAGCACTGCATGGCTGGTCTTTCTTCTCACTAATGCTTTCCCCCAGTCTCTGCTTTTCCACACCCATGTCCAGCTTGATGCAGAAAGGATCAGGGGAGAGGTCCTGCATCCGAATGCATGAAGGGTCTTCACTAGCTATTGCACACGTTACATTCTCCTTAAGATTGGGTAGCCAGGCCCCTAGATAAAAAGTCTCCAGACCACCTGGACCCTCCTAGGGACAGAGGCTTTCCAGTAGGGATAGCACCTTCTACAGGACAGAGTAGAAATGCTGGATTGGGCGTAATGAGGGACTCTGTCTCTGCAGGAGCAGCCATGGCTTCTCCCGACTCAGGGAAGACTGGACAAGCAAGCAATCCATTCTGCTAGTCACTAAGTTTAAGTCAGTCAAATTGATCCCACTTAGGCTGAGAGCTCAGAGTTTCTGTTTAGTAAGTACTAGGAACCTCAACCATCATCCAGAAAACCACAGAGGAGAGGTAAGGCCTGTTAGCAATAAGAAGTTAGGCAGCCATGTCTCCAAGTCATTGTGCACCTCTTTTCCTGTGGTCAGTGAATGGACACAAGGTACCCAGGCAATACCCCCTCCATCCACCCAAGAAATAATGACCATCCTCGCCTTTAAAGTAGATGTAATTCACCAGTACCATTACTATGCTCTTATCCAGGTTAGAGATCAGTTCCTTGATCTTCCCCCGAGTCTGTTTCCTTACATAGTCATTGATGAGCTTTTTGGCCTCATGAGGATACTGGAAGTCAGCTGCAGAGGCCTCAGCCTGGTATAGTGCCCTTGCCTTCTCCTTGAACTCTGCCAGGATCTCTAAGTGCTTTTCAATAAACATGGCACTCCCTGTTCTGATCTGCACCTGGTCCCCTGGCTGGCTGAGCCTGTGGAGAAGGTGCCCAAAGCCCTGGTGGATGTCTGCCTCAGAGGTCTCTGTGAGATTGGACTTGAGACCTTCTAGAATCTCTTCCAGGGTTTTGCTCCTTGCTCCCAGGGTCAGGATGGCCAAGGCTGTTGAGATGCTGAACGGAGAGAAGACAATATTTTTATCTGGATTCTTCAAAGCCAGTTCCTTGTAGAGGCTGAAGGCGAAGTCGGTGTTGGTGGAGGTCAGTGTTAGATTGTCCACTGGTGTCCTGTTCTTTTGGTTTTCCTTGACTGCAGTGTCCCTTCTCAATGTACCATCTTGTTGGCAGAGGACATCGGGGCATATCTCAGCCATTAGTTTGTTCTCCTGGTTGAAATAAAAGATCCTTTTGTTTAGGAGGGTCACATGGTTCCCTGAGTACCTCCTTTTCTTCCCACTGTGTTCCTGCACTGTGTCCCTGCTCTTCTGCCCCCTTGAGGCCCTTGAGAATGTGCATGGGAGTTGCTCTGGACACTCAGATAGTAGTACCACAGCCTCTGTTCCCTTTTACTCCAGGAAGAAGTGCTGTTGCAGCAACCAGTATTCCTAACAGAGAAACAAGACCAAGAGGATTGAAGGGATTTGTCAGGATCACAAGATAAGGAAGAAAAGAACCTGAGCATGGATTCAAGCTTTGTGCAATCTGAAAATGTCTCTCCTCTCCTGGATTGGCTTAAGGACTCATGAGAAAGCAGGGGACCCCTTATTTTGCATTTGAGTCCTCACCCCATCAGCAATCTCTATTCCCAATTGAGGGAAGGAACCTAAGACCAGTTGTTCAGGACCCTGCCCACCCCAACCTCCAGCAGACATGTCTAAGAAATCTCACAGCCTTGGGCTGAATCTAGTGCTTGTTTATGGGAGTGTGAAGGATTAATTGGGGGCACCTCTGGAGACAACTGATGCAGTGACAAAGACTTGTGACACCTCTGAACAGATATTAGAAGAACCAATAGGGAGGTTTGTATCTCATATTGGAAGACTTCCTGATGGGAAGGAAATAGAAGAGTGTCTGTGTCTCTGACACCTGGACCATATTCCATTTTGTCTGTCAGGATGACTGTGTGGTGGTAGGAAGCAAAGGGGTAGACCTCTCTGGACAGCTTGTTAAGTGACCCAGGGTACACTTTTAGTAAAAGTGTGTGGCTTATTAGGAGTTTGTGGGTTTGGTGGGGAGTTTCCAGAGGACAATCTCCTTCTTACACCTTCTTGACTGGGGCACAAGCATCCTAAAAACTTCAGATGAAGATTTATGTTTATGGCAAACAATGCCACCCACCTTAGCCTCTGTCCATGTTGTAGATGAGTTCAGAGGAGAACATAGATGCTAAAGGAAGAGGAAGGTGAGGAGGAAAAACAGAGGAGAGAGGACACAGTCCTGCAAAGGTACCTTTTCTGTCTCCAGAGAGAAAGAGTCCTGGGCATTACCTGCAGAGCTGAAGTCCACTGCCAGCGCCTGTGATTGCTGAGTTCTGAGGTTCGGGGTGGCTGCCTGCCTGGTGTGTTGTTATCTCTACAAGCACACTGATGCCTGTTTATTCCCAACAGGGACTCCTCCCTCTTCTTAGGAAATGCTGGCCTGAACAAATTGTACTCTGCTCAGTTAGGAAATGTACACATGGGATGAATTTAGTGTGTATTTAGAAGCTCCGGGAGGCAGAACAACATCCTGAAGGGAAATCCTCTAACTTTGCTCCAAATGACAAGCCCACTGGATTGCCATTCTGGATATCACTTTCTCTGATTGTTTAATGGTCAGTGTGAAACTGGGAAGAAGTTGGAGTTCAAAACTCAGGACACAGATCTGAATTGTCCCAGATAGGGGTGCAGATAATAGTTGTCCAAGATTTTCAAAGTAACTTCAAAAAGAATAAAACAACTTTATGTCCATGCTCCCTGATTTTTTTGCGGAAACTCACATATTATTAAACACATGCCTTGATCCTGACAGATCCCACCTGCATCTGTGTAACCGTCCTGTCTGGCAGCAATGGGCATCTCCCTCTCTGGCTATCAGACCTCTGGAGGGAAGCTGCCTTGTCTGGCAGTGAAGCAAAACTCCTAAAGGAATCTGTGTCTGCAGAGCCTGGCTGGCTGATCTAAATTTCAGTCCTGTAGAGAGATGGGAACACTCCAGATCAGAGGCTAATGACCTCTCACTGACTAAGTGCTGCTCTCTGGAACAGCCATGTTTACTCCCTCTGTGTCAGAACTAAACCTTGTGATAATAGAGTCTATTCACTTAGCAGACAACCAGCTTCATTCCAGAAGCTAAGATGCCAGCAGATAACATCTTGATCCTGTGGAGAAGCTCCCTGATCTCAATGATGCATCTGCCTCCCTGAGGTTCCCACCCCTGCATTTTCATCTTGCCTTGATTTGTGACTTTGTTTGGTTAGGCTATCAAGTTTTCATGAAACTGCTTCCACACTAGAATATGCAATTTGAGTAACCTAAATCTGTGTTCTCAGATCCTGTCACTCAAAATTGTTCTTATAAAGTATCTGTTATTCCCTTTAGGATGAGAGCTGTGGTATTTGTGTCAACAGTGTGGTCAAACTCAGCAGGCTGGTGTTTGGTCAAAAGCTGTTGTCCCCAAAATGATGGAGGTGCTGGTCCTAACAAGAAGGATTTTTGGCTGAGTAAACAGTAGCTTAAGATCTCTGTGTTCCAGAGAAGCAGATCACCCAAGGTGCATTTCTGTTTATCAGGAACCATCCTAACCTTCTCAAAAAACAACTGCTACATCAGGCACAGACACCCAGTTTCCTTCAGTCCAACAGGCTGAATCAGCTCAAATTTCCCTACCCCACTGTCATAAAAAAGTGTCTTTTTCTGGCATTTTGCTTATTTTCTCTGCCACCCCAGAGAGAGAAACCTTGATAGTTTAATCCTCAATGAATCTTTGTATCTCCCCACACTGGCTTCTTACATTTGGTTCTGTAATCATGGAGAGAGCACTGGGCACCTTGGAAAGGGCCCTATCCACCCTACCTGAATAGAAGTGTCTATGTTTTGACACTCCTGTGTGCCAATCACTTGCTTCTGCTGCCTCCTGCCACGCACCCTCCACCTAGTTCAAGTCCAAATTTTAGAGTCTGCCTTTCCAGTTGTATCTCTTCTCTACTGGCCAGATGTATGTCAACTTGACACCATCTATAGCCATGTGAGAGGAGGGAACCCCGATTGAGAAAATGCCTCCATCAGTGGGGACTACAGTTGTGGGAATTCTGCCATTCAGCACAATGACCAATTGTATGGAGGGTTTTTTTTTTCTTTTTTTGTTCCAATGTGTGTTGTCTTTTCTCAAGATGTGTGAGCCCTTAAGAACTGTGGGGGAATGGTGCTGCCCATTGTTGGGCTGGTTGGAGCAGAGAGTGAGGGACAGAAGAGCATGGCTTGCAGTTCGTTTCTCATCGCACTTGAGCGAAATGGCAGGACATCAGCAGCTGAACCAGTGGCTCCACTTCAGCTTTGTTCTGTGTCATGAGTGGACCTCATTGATTTCACATGGTAATAAACCTGATTTGAACCCAGAATTCTGTCCTGCAATACCTGGCACCCAGTGTGTTAATGGCTAGAGGCAATCCCTTTCTAGAGAAGATAGGGGAATATGACATATTAATGAAAGGGAAAAGGGTAGATTATTACAATGAAAAGAAAAGATAGATTATTGCATCTACTTTATGCAAAAAAAACAAATGTTAATCTCAAATATTTTACATTGGTTTGAATTTTAGGTTATTGATACAACTTTAAAGTTAATTTTGTTACACAGTATGTATTTTTACTCTTTTTTAAGGTTATGTTTATGCAGCTAATTTAAACATGTGATGTATAATTATAAAGCCCAGATTAATAGTCATCTATAATAGTCAAATTTATAGCCATATTAATTAGGTTTTCTAGGTATACAAAGATATATTTCAATTAGAAACCTTGTGTCTATTAACTTAGCAGACAACTAACTTGAATCCCAAAACTAAGGAATGCCAGCAGATAACATCTTGAGCCTGTGGAGAAGCTGTCCCAATTGATGCACCTGCCTTCCTGAGCAGCCCTTTCAGTGCGCCAGAGAGATTTCCCGTGATAAGTTGTGAGAGGATTGGGGGTTAGCTCAGCGGTAGGGGATTGCCCAGAAAACACTAGATATTGTATCAGTTTATAGCACCAGAGGAAAAAGAAAGTGACGAGAGCAAACTTGGACATGGAAGCTCCAGCACGTGTCAAGTCTTCAGCCAACAGAATGACTCACAATATGCCCTGAGGAAGAACCACCCAACCTGGCTCCTCATGGGTGCCTAACACTGTGAGATATTTCATGTTTTTTCAAGTTGTATGTTTATTTGGGGGCAATTAATTCTGCATCACCAGATATGTGACAAGACCAGTCCTCTCCCTCTTAGTCCTTAGGACCAAGGGAGAGAGTAAGGACAGACAAGTCAGAAGACAACCTGCAGGCTCTCACTGAAATGACGAAGGGAGTCCTTCATGCTCTGACTCCATCTTGTGTTTCCTCACAGATTTCTCAGTCCCCACCACAGTCAAGTCTGCCATCACATGTACTTGAAGTCCAGGGACATGTCCATGGTGCACAGGATAGATCAAATAACTAACAGAAATCACAATAAATAAGAAACTATAACTCAAAATTGTGATTGAAATAGTAACTCTGCTCTGTCAGGGAAAAACAATTCAAATTAATTTGACCTACACCTAACTTGTTTGTAAATTATGATATTTGTAAATTTTTCCTTTAAACATGCTGTGTCCCTAAGCTAGGGCAACTACAGACTTTTTGGAGGCATAAGCTTATTTTTGGTCTCATCATTAATAAAAGTACTTAAACCATGAATTGGCTTAATATTATTGATTTCTGTAACTATCTCATGAGGATCATTTCAACACCACAGCAGTGTCTCTCAGCAGATTCTTTTTTAGGCAGAAGCCCCTCTTCCTGATCTTCTTTCTCTCTCCCCACAGAGACAATGATGGCCACCACTGTTGCTCTGTCCTTCATGCTTAAGACCTTGTTGCATCCTCAGAGCCCCTGCTGAGGTGAGCCCCATTGTTGACTGTCTATTCTGAAGGATCCCAGGACCAGACACTAGTCAATGCTGAATCAATGCAGGAGTGTGATCCTGACCAGCTGGATGGTGTCCATTCTGTCAGTCACCGCAGCTTTGGTCCCTGCTGACCCATACCCAGCCTGGCTATGAGGACACACTGATGTAACAGCTGAGGAACCATACGGCCTTCCTGGTGGTGTGAAAGATGGCTTTGTTATCCAACTGTTTGAGTTATAAGAATTCCATGCACAGGCACCTGAGCTGCAGACATTTCTTCCCATCTTGGGAGTTGTCTCCTCACACTCACAGTACGGGGGAACCAAACCTTCACATATATAAGCCAACCCAGTATTCCACCACTAAGCTAACTCCATAGCCCTCTTCTCTTTCTCCTTGAGTGTTTACTTTGTGTGGTTCCATGTGATTGTGAATGTGTATGTGTGCATCCATGTTTACATCCACATGAAGGTCAGAGGTCAACTTCAACTGTCATTCTTCCTCCATCTTGGTTTTCGGATAAGGTGTCTCCATAGGCATGGACCATTGAATTGTCAAGGCTGTCTCTCCAGGGAGCCCCGGGACCCACCTGTGTCCACCCCAGAGCTGGGAGCACAAGTTCATGCGATCATAGTTGGTTTTTTTTTACCTCAGGGAATAAACTCAGATCCTCCTGCATGTGGGACCAGCACTTTACCCACGTGGCCATGTCCTCAGTCCTCATTCCCTTGATAGTGTCTTTAGATACACAAAACTTGACTTGCCTCAGGCCCAAAGCAAAGCCATCAGACCCCGGCCTGAACTCACTGAAATTGTTAATCAAAGCAAACCTTTGCTTCCCTCAGTGGGTTATCTCAGATGTGTTTTCACAGAGACAAAGGGCTAACAGACACACCTCTCTATCTACTGTCTGCACTGTGGCCTCAGTAACAACAACAGAAAACAGATGGAGGGAATCCAGCTGGGTGACAGCTCAGCATCCTCACAGAAGGCCCTGGAGTGGGCTGTGACAGTTTTAGGGGGAGAAAGCTCAGTGAGGATCTGTAGTTCATGCAGTTCACAGTGGTTCCCCCTTGGGATGCTGGCATCTGGTGTAGTTACATTACATACTCTGTCCTGGCCTTAGTTTGGATCACAGGTCTCTAAACTCACTACTGTAAACAAGCTGCATATTTTGTACTAGTAGTAAGGTATAGGCTGGGAATGAATGCTCTGTACTGCACATCTCCTATAGCCTGCTTAGAAAGTTACTATAGCAAACCTTCCTGGATTGAGGATTAGTCTCTGAAAGAGATGTTGCTGCCATTCTGGGTGAGCATGGCTACCGTGGGTTCTGATGATGCACAGTGGCTGGCATTGTTCACTGCAGGGAGGTCACTCTCAATTCCTGGTGGCAGCTGCCTCAGTGCCTTCCTGGGCTGTGCCAACCACATGATACCTGGAGCGATAAGTGCTCTTCCCATGCTTTAATATTGGAGTGGGTTTCTGATGTGAGTGATGGGATGGGAGGAAGAGGCAGCCTGACCATTCTACTACTACTCTTCTCTCTTCCACAGTGCTTCATGGTTGATATTCTCTGATTATTGATGTTTAGACATGAGACCTTGGTAATTACCTCTGACAAGTAATTTGGCCAAGATCATATATGTCAGCCTTTTTTATGATTAAAAATTTTTCTATTCACTTCACATACCAACCACAGATCCCCCTCTTCCCTCCTCCCACCACTCAGTTTCCCCCCAACCCACCCTTCATGCCTACATTTCCCAAGTCAAGGTCTCCCATGGGGAGTCAGCAGAGCCTGACACACTCAGCTGAGGCAGGTCCACACCCCTTTACCCCACACCAAGTCTGTGCATGGAGTTACACCAGAGGCACTGGGCTCCAAAAAGCCTGCCCATGTACCAGGGATGGATCCTGATCCTCCTGCTGGGGGTCCCCCAAACAGTTCCAGCTAAGCAACTGTCTCCCATATCCAGAGAGCCTTGTCTAGTCCTATGGGGGCTCCACAGCCACCAGTCCACAGTTCATGGGCTTCCACTAGTGTGGCTGGTCATTTCTGCACATTTTCCCATCATGATCTCGATGTCCCCTGCCCACAGAATCCCTCCTCTGTCTCATTGATTGGATTCCTGGAGCTCAGCCTGTCACCCAGCCAGGGGTCTCTGCATCTGCTTCCATCAGTCACTGGATGAAGTCTCTATGATGACAGTTAGGGTATTCACTAGTCCGGTCACCAGAGTAGACCAGTCCAGGCACCCTCTTGACCACTGCCAGTAGTCCAAGGTGGGGTCAGTCATCCTTGTGGATTTCTGAGAACTTCCCTGGCACTGTGCCTCTTCCTATTCCTATGATGTCTTCATTTATCATGGTATCTCTTTCCTTGCTCTCCCACTCTGTCCCTGTTCCCAGCTCGATCTTCCTGTATCTTTATGTTCTCATCCCATTTTTTGCCATCTGTTACCCCCGCCCCCAAACACACACACTCCTAGTTTGCTCATGTAGATCTTATCTATTTCTATTACACTGGGCTATCTATGTGTTTCTTGTAGACTCCTCCTTGTTAGCTAGCTTCTCTGGAGCTCTGGGTTGTAGTCTGGTTATCCTTTGCCTTACATCTAGTATCCACTTATGAGTGAGTACATACTGTGTTTGTCCTTCTGAGTCTGGGTTACCTCACTCAGGATGATATTTTCTAGTTCCATCTATTTGGTTGCATATTTCATGATATCATTGTTTTTTTTGTTTTGTTTTGTTTTGTTTTTTTTCTGCCGAGTAGTATTCCATTGTGTATATGTGTCGCATTTTTCTCTATCCATTCTTTGGTTGAGAGGCATCTAGGTTGTTTCCAGGTTCTGGCTATTATGCAAAATACTGTTATGAACATAGCTGAGCATGTGTCCTTGCCGTAAGATTGAGCACTCCTTGGATATATGCCCAAGAGTGGTATAGCTGGGTACTGAGGTAGATTGATTCCCATTTTTCTGAGAAACTGCCATACTGATTTCCAGAGTGGCTGTACAAATTTGCATTCCCAAAAACAGTGGAGGAGTGTTCCCCTTGCTCCACATCTTCTCCAACATAAGCTGTCTTCAGTGTTTTTGATCATAGCCATTCTGACAGGAGTAAAATGGTATCTCAGTCATTTTGATTTGCTTTTCCCTGAAAACTAAGGATGGTGAGCAATTCCTTAAATGTCTTTCAGCCATTTGAGTTTCTTCTGTTAAGAATTCTCTGTTAAGCTCTCTAACCCATTTTTGCATTGGATTGTTTGAGTTGTTTATATATTTTGGCGATCAGCCCTCTGTCTGATGTGGGGTTAGTGAAGATCTTTTCCCATTCTGTAGGCTATTATTTGGAATAAAGGAAAGCATCTTCAACAAATGGAGCTGCAATAACTGGATGTTGACATGTAGAAAACTTCCAATAGATCAATATCTGTGGCCATGTACAAAACTCACGTCAGAGTGGATCAAAGACCTCATAAATCCAGTTACACTGAACGTCACAGAAGAGAAAGTAGGAAATAGTCTTGAACTCATTGGCACAGGAAATCGCTTCCTAAATGTAACACCAGTAGCACAGACACTGAGAGCAATAATTAATAAATGGGACTTCCTGAAACTGAAAAGATTTTGTAGGGCAAAGGACATGGTCAATAAGACCAAATGACAGCCTACAGAATGTCAGTCTATTATTAGACCTGATGGGCCATGTTGCAAAGCCTGGAAGGAAACATATTGTGCAGTGTTTTTAAGACCACCACTCCACCCCACCTCACTCCACTTCACTCCCCCCCCCACCTCATCAACCACACAGCCACTTACTGTTGATAAATTTCTATAAGGTGACTGTTCAAAATGTAGAAACCCCTGAGCTAAGCATGGAGTTCCCAGGCCTTCAACCTTAGTAAACTGCAGTTTACAGGTCCTTCCCTTACCCCTCCACACTCCATTACATCCATTGAAAGCTGGACCTGTCCCTGTAGGGAGTTCATCACCAAGGCAATGCTTGATGGCCAAGAAGTGAGAGAATCTTCAGTCCCCAGGGAATGATGAAAAGTGAACCCTGATATCTAGGTCCTAGACTCCCATAAGAGGTGGACTCAGACTTTGTCCACAAGTTCCAGACACAGATCTGGTCAGCTTGAGATGCATTCAGCACCAGGCTCCTTATACACCTGCACTGAATCCAGGAAATTTGTTGGGATACAGCTGGGGCATGTCAGTGCCCATGGAGTGCTGGTAGTGCCTCAGGACCTGCCCTGCTACATGTTGGAAAGATGGTTGGACATTTGTTGGCTTTCAATAGATGGGTACCCTTTTTGTCTCAGTTCACATCCTTCAGGGAATGTTATCCCAGTGATCACTGGGGAAGTGGATTCTTTCAGGACCTCACCAGGCTGCAATTCTCTGCTGATCTCATATCCACCTGTCAAGAGTTTCCTTAGGATCCTTAAGACACAATTAAGTCTCTAACTAAATGTTCAACTTTCCCTCTCTGTACAGGCTGCTGGCTGTGTTTCCAGGCTCAGAGGATTCTCAATGATTACCAGGTACCCTGACCCAAATTTCTAGGCCTCCTATTCTCCTTCTGCATCAACCCACCAAGAAAGCTCATATCTTGATCTGAATCATCAACTCTCCTCTCCAGCTGAAAAATCCCTCAATGATAACCCGACCTCTGAACTACTCAGTTCTCTGCATTGTAACCACACAAAGTAACTTGCCTAAAACACCAATTAACCCCTTGGATGCTCCCTGTGGCTCTGAGGAACTTCAGAATCCTCCCAGAGCCAGGCTGTTGGCCATCGTGTGTCTGTAATTGCTTCTTTCTCCCCACCACCCTTCTGTTGTGTTTTCCCAAAGACTCACTTCCCCTCAGATTTATAGAAATGCCTCCATTACTGGGAACCCTGCCCAAGACATTTTTCTGGTCATGTGATGACCTCTCACCCTCTTCTGACCTCAACACATAGGTCACATGAAGCATATGTGCTTTTTTGAGCTCTTTATGAAGTATCGAGAGCCTTGTTTTATGATCCACCTGCACACTACCATGGTGATGCCTGTGCACAGATCCCCATTTGGTAAAAACTGTTCCTCTGGCATCAGGACACTTGAAGCACATCCCACCAATCATAATGTCTAGCTGTGAGGTCATGGGAAATGACTAAGAGTCTCTGTGCCTCAGTTTCCTCATCCATAATAAGAATTGATAATAACATGAGGATCAGAGGTCCATCACAGGAGTCACAGAGTATGAGTGACAATCTCTACTACACTGTGGTCACTAGATGGCACACCACTGCCAACAGGTGCTGAGTGAATTATATTTTTATTGATCATTTACTCCAAACCCTGCACTTTGGGTGATGAAGGTGGAGATGTCTATCATGTCAGGGTCATCAGTTGCCAACCTAGAAAATGGGTACTGTGCCCTAAATAGGAGTGCTGGGGAAAAGGAGCTGGTCTGACCAATAGGCCCCTCAAAATGAGTGAAGGCTCCAACAGTGGGCCAGATATGTGCAAGGCCAGCATCTGCAGCAAAGGGCTGTGGGTGGCAGAGTCGAGGGGCTGGAGGAAGGAAAGCACAAGGCAAGAACTTGTCTCCAGGAGGCACCAGATGCAGGAGTGAGATTCGGTGCAGCAGCTTCCCTTCTCAGTCCTGGTCCTGGTCCTCATGGATTGGCCTGTGAGCTTGCATGACCCCATCAAGGCTATGGAAGCTGGAGGCGGATATGCCTAGAGACTATACTGGGACTGAGCCTACTTGATAGTGCCCACATTTGGGGTACAGTCCAATACAAGTGAGTGAGCAGGGAGAGGGCATAAAGATAGATTCCAGGCTCAGAAACATGAGCAGGTGCTCCCAAGAGGCCTGAGAGCCTGTCACTCACAGTGCAAGCCTCCTGTGTATGTAGGAGTCATGGAGTTAGACAAGATTGCTGTCCAAACCAGGTATACAAAGCCAATCAGAACATGAAGTTCAGGTGTACACACCCACATGCCGGCTTCCGCCAGGGCTCTTGGGCAGAATACTCTCCACTTGGGAAGCTCTAGCCTTACTTAGGGTTGGAGATTTTGGCCAGAAAGAGGGTTGTCTGAGTATCTGTGTCAGAGATCAACATCAGGAAGGGCCTGTCGAAACGGACTGTCATAGATATAAATTTTGCACAAAGAGGGACTGCTTTCCATCCCGTGGCAGCAGCTGCTTCTGTGCCTATCTCAGCCACATCCAGCACAGCTTTGTGGACCACCTGTAAGAGAAAGACATCACTCACTAGTGAGTAGGGAGGGCAGGAGAGGAGATTCCTGGAACAAGCAATCTCTCCTTGCCTCAAAGGCTGGTGAAGTTGTTTCTTCCTACAGTAGGCTCTACCCCTGGTGTTTCCAAATCTCTGCTCAGGATGTGAGATGAGGCATGCCCTTGGTCTGCTCAGTCTCTGAGAGTCTGTGTTGCCCTCAAACTCACTATAAACAGGAGGATGATTGTAGGCAATGCCAGTCCTCACTCCACAGGCAGCTTCTCAGGAGACCCACAGTGAATAGCCAGTGTGATGGCAGCCAGTGCAGGTTTTGGCTTTCTTCCTGCTCCAGCCTCCTTGGCACATACAACCACAATGCACAGGGCATGGCTTCTCTTCATTAAACTGTCATGTCCTGTTTGCACAGATTTGCACCCAAGGGTCAGAGTGGGCACTCACAAAAGACATTGCCAGGCTGTGCATCTGGGAATGTAGTTTGGGGACCTTAGGCATCTTCTTTCCTATTCATAAGCTTTTCATCCCAATTGCCAATCATCTCTTGTTATTTCCTTACTGCTCCTATTCTGTGTGCTAGTCAGGAAGCACTGGGTCAGCTCTGCAGTGAATAAGACTGGAATGCCTTGCCCTGCAGTGGATTGTGGGTGGTATGTGTGGCCACCCTGGGCTTCTGCGTGAAGACATGTTCAGGGGAGAGAGGAGGGATTGGCTGCATGCTCTCCAGCAGGAGTGTCTAGGTTGTAACAACTCTCCCAGGATGAGGGAATTTCACAAATGCGAGCTTTCTCACACATTTACCATTCCCCCTGGCCACCTGGCCTTCACCATACATATTCTGGCACCCAGTTAGAACGACCCATGTTTCTTCACTTACCCGAGAGACTCTCAGGTCCTTGGCCCCAGTGATCCCAGACAGGTCAGCCTGTTTGGAGAAGACTTCCCTGATGCCCAGCTCTGGAAGGATTTTCTCCAGGCTGTAGTCATTGGAGATGGAGAATTTGGGCATGTAGAGCTTATCGATCTTCCTGAGAATGAAAAAAATGTGAGAGTCACTGGACTCTGTTGCCACATCAACCCACCTTTTTGCTAGGGCACCTCTCCACAGATGCCCTCACACTAGAGTGCAGCCCTCTTTCCATCCATCCTAGACCACTTGATTTTGCTTTCCTAATGCATGAACTAACCATCAATGTCTGAGAGTTTATAATAAAGGGGCAGGCGATGAGGCTTGGTACTAGCTGTGGGTTCCCTTACCAAGAATGCTTTTCTCCCACAAAATGCATTTCTCCCCGTCACGTGGACCCTCAGACTTCGTCTAATGATCAGTCTTTTTTAAAATTGCTCACTGCATCTGACCACTGGTTTCCTTCCCTGTGGGCATTCCCTTTTAACATCACTGCTGCTTGTTTTTCAACTTGTCAAATAATGATTAATTGTATTTTCAATCATCTACTCTCTCCTCTTCAATTTCAAGGTGAGCCCAAGATCATAAGAAATTATATGCTTGAGTTTCTGATACCCTCTCAGGGTCTAAATTCGAGCACAGCACATAGTAGGTCTTCAGGTCATCCTCCCATGAATGGTGAATGAGTGAGTGACGAGGGGATGAGATGGCTACCCAGGGCACAGCTGATTCTCAGAGCTGACCTCATCTCAGCCTCACTTCCCTCTGCCTTCCAAACCCATTTAGGATTCCTGTAGTTACAGCCTGTTAGACACAGAGGGGTCCTCAGCTCCTGCGCTAGCTGATCTCATCTTGTGAACAACAACATGACAGTAAAATCTGTCCAAAACTACTGAGTCAACAGAGGGAAATTTATCTGCACTCCACCTGTCCCTGCCGACTCTCACAGGGACACTGGGCAAACAGCAGTATGGGGAGCCAGATCAGCTCTGGTTCCTGTGGACTCTCACCTGGGCTTCAGGGAGTCCTTCCATTTCCTCAAGGTTTCTGGCTGTAAGCTGGCTTCCACCTGCTGCATCTTGCCCTCATCAGGGAGGATGAACAGGGCGCTGGCATTGCCTCTGTATTTCAGCTCCACCACAGAGCAGGACAGCTCCTCATCCCGGAAGTAGGGTGTGGTCAGGTCTTCAATGTTCATCATGGGCACCCTCACAGACCTCTTCTTGTCCAGATGGAACTCAGACTCGAATGTGTCATGAGGGTCAAATGGTCTCTTCCATTTCCCTAAATGTGGTGCAGGACGTCAGAATGTAACAGCACAGGAGAGACACCACCTCCTCCCCATTTCTGCCTTGTTTCTGAATCAAAAGAGCAATCAACCCATTTTCAACAACAGAGAGTATAGTATCTCTTGGTGGCTACATAGTCTGGATTGGAAAAAACCTTGCTAGAGGCAGAACTATGAATGAGAAGAGATCCATAGGATTGGTTTGGAAAGAGAAACTCAAATCTGACGCTTGGCTACTTGAGGGACCTGTGAAACCATCTGGAGTCTCAGAGTGGGGTGATTTAGAGAGAAATGTGAGTGAAAGCAGAGAGACCAGCGCCTGGGGAGAGTTGGGGATCCCTTCTTCCTCCGGAAGAACCCTGTCTAGAAGGCAGTTGTTT
Organism: Onychomys torridus; assembly: GCF_903995425.1. Lineage (NCBI taxonomy): Eukaryota > Metazoa > Chordata > Mammalia > Rodentia > Cricetidae > Onychomys > Onychomys torridus. The sequence goes on along the minus strand of NC_050456.1, from coordinate 71,193,778 downwards.
GGGGACAGATTTGAAGGAAACAGGAAGAGACTGAACCTCCAGATCTGTTGAGAGTGCTCCTCAATGTGAACAAACAAATGGAAGGTTGAGCCCAGAGCCAAGAGTGGGCTTAGACTCAAGCTCCGGGGACCTGTAACTTCTAGATTTGGATTAAGAGGATCCTATATTAGGTTGACTAAGACATGAGTAATGAGTCCTCTTCTCCCCCATTGGCCATGTTCACCTCCATGAATCACAGATATCCAGCCCAGGCTTTGTGCACATCCCAAGTGCATGTGACCATCTACAATACACCTTGGATGACTTTGGTATTTTGACAACTTCTTGGGCTCAGGATGCAGCTGCATAAACATACAACTCCTCCTCACTGCCAAGCAGCCCTGGAGCTTGGGTTCTGGGCTCAGCAAGAGAGCTTCGCCCTGAAGTAATCCCCTAGCCGCTCACTCTGCTTTTCCTTCTCTTCAGTGAAGAGCTGCTCTGGCTCCTTCCTGAACAAACGTCCTCTGTCCTCCTATCCTCTTCTGTCCATGGCAAATTGGTTTTCTGTCTAGAGTCTCAGAGCCTGTCCTCCTCTGCCCTAGACTGTCCAGGCTCTCGGGCTAGCCACATCAGGATTTTCTCAGGAATTGTTTTGTGGGCTATCACCTCAATCCCTGGTCTCTATCAGGCAGGTTTTTGGAGTGTGGACTCTGGAAGTCCACTGCAAAACCCTTACCCAATGCAATTCCAGGCCAGTTTCTCAATTCACTAGCTCCCTACCTCCAGATTCCCTGGCTCAGGAGTCAGTATTGTACACTGTGATCTCCCAGGCTGACGGGCAAGTAGTTTTTTGTTTTTTTGTTTTTTTGTTTTTTATAGCTGAGGATCGAACCCAGGGCTTTGCGCTTGCTAGGCTGCTCTACCACTGAGCTAAATGCCTAACCCAGGCAAGTAGTTTTACAAAAGGAAAATTCCACAAAGCAGCCAGACACTGAACACAGAACACAGCATAGCTGGTCTTTCTTCTCACTAATGGCTTTGCCCCAGTCCCTGCTATTCCATGCCCAGGTCCAGCTTGATGCAGAAACTATCAGGGGAGAAGTCTAGGATACGAATGCATGACAGACTCTTCAGTAGCTATTGCACAGGCTACATTCTCCTTAAGATTGGGTAGCCAGGCCTCTTAGGTAAAACGTCTCCAGCCCACCTGGACCCTCCTAGAGACAGAGGCTTTCCAGTAGGGATGGGTACCTTCTACAAGAGCAGATTAGAAATGCTGGAGTGGGCAGACTGAGGGACTCTGTCTCTGCAGGAGCAGCCATGGCTTCTCCCCACTCAGGGAGGACTGGACAAGCAAGCAAACCATTCTGCTAGTTACTAAGTTTTAAGTCAGTCAAATTGACCCCACTTAGGCTGAGAGCTCAGAGGTTCTGTTTAGTAAGTACTAGGAACCTCAACCATCATCCAGAAAACCACATAGGAGAGGTAAGGCCTGTTAGTAATAAGAAGTTAGGCAGCCATGTCTCCAAGTCATTGTGCACCTCTTTTCCAGTGGTCAGTGTAAGGATAAAAGGTACCAAGCCAACACCCTCTCCATTCACCCCTGAAACAATGCCCACCCTCACCTTTAAAGTAGATGTAATTCACCAGCACCATTAATGTTTCCTCTTCCAGGTCAGAGATCAGTTCCTTGATCTTCCCCTGGGTCTGTTTGCTCACATAGTCATTGATGAGTTTTTTGGCCTCATGACGATGCTGGAAGTCAGTCGTGGAGGACTCAGCCTGATAGAATGCCTTTGCCTTCTCCTTGAACTCTGCTAGGATCTGTAAGTGCTTTTCAATAAACATGGCACTCCCTGTTCTGATCTGCACCTGGTCCCCTGGCTGGCTGAGCATGTGGAGGAGGTGCCCAAAGCCCTGGTGGATGTCTGCCTCAGGAGTCTCTGTGAGATTGAACTTGAGACCTCCTAGAATCTCTTCCAGAGTTTTGCTCCTTGCTCCCAGGGTCAGAATGGCCAAGGCTGTTGAGATGCTGAATGGAGAGAAAACGACATTTTTATCTGGATTCTTCAAAGCCAGTTCCTTGTAGAGGCTGAAGGCAAAGTCGTTGTTGGTAGAGGTCAGTGCTAGATTGTCCACTGGTGTCCTGTTCTTTTGGTTTTCCTGGACAGCAATGTCCCTTCCCAATGTGCCATCTGGTTGGCAGAGGACATCAGGGCAGATTTCAGCCATTACTCTGTCTTCCTGTTTGAAAAGAAAAGATCCTTTTGTCAGGGATGTTCATGTGTTTTCCTGACCATCTCCTTGTCCTCCCACTGTGTCCCTGCACTGTGTCCCTGCTCTGCTGCCCCTTTGATGCCCTTGAGAATGTTCATGGGAGTTTTTCTGGACACTCAGGTGGTAGTACCACAGCCTCTGCTCCCTTTACTCCAGGAAGAAGTGCTGTTGTAGTAACCAATATTCTTAATATGGAACCAAGACCCATAGGGTCTTGCCAGGGTCACAAGATAAGGAAGAAAGGCACTGAGGGATGGGTTCAAGCCTTGTGTAATCTGAATGTCTCCTCTCCTCTTCTGGATTGGCATAAGGACTCCTTAGTAAGCAGGGTACCTCTTATTTTGCATTTGAATCCTCACCCCATCACCAATCTCTAGTCCTGTTTAGGGAAGGAACCTAAAACCAGTTAGGCAGGACAGGGCCCACCCCATCCTCCTGTGGTATTTGTCCAAGAAATCTCACAGCTGTAGGATGAACCTAGTGCCTGTTTTTGGGAGTGTGAAGCACTAATTGAAGGTGACCCTGGAGACAACTGGCTCAGCAGGACCTCTCTGAACAGATATGAGAAGAAACATTAGGGAAGGTGCTCTCAGTCCAGCCAGCCTACCACATGGAGGTTTGTCTCCCAGCCTAGAAGACCTCCTGATGGGAAAGAAATTGAATGGTGTCTGTGTCTCTGACACCTGGACCATATTCCATTTTGGCTGTCAGGATGACTGTGTGGTGGTAGCAAGCAAATGGGTGGACCTCTCTGGACAGCTTGTTAAGTGACCCAGGATACACTTTTAGTAATAGGGTATGGCTTATTAGGAGTTTGTGGGTATTGGTGGGGAGTTTCCAGAGGGCATTCTCCTTCTTACACCTCTAGACTGGGGCACAAGCATCCTAAAAACTACAGTTGAAGGTTTATGATCATGGTAAACACTGCAACCCACCTTAGCCTCTGTCCACACTGTAGATGAGTTCAGAGGAGAATGTAGATGCTAGAGGAAGAGGAAGGTGAGGAAGAAGAACAGAGGAGGGAGGACCAGGTGGGAAAAGAAGCTGGAGTGAGAAAGTAGAGGAAGAGGAGGGAGGATCCAAGGAGGGAGGGGGGTCAGATGAGGGAGTCAAGGGGAAGATGGAGGGGAGGGAAGACTAGAAGAGTGTAGGAGGAGAATGGAGGGAGCAGGGGAGGGAGGTGTTGGAGCTGAGCCACATGTGCCCAGGGCAATGCAGGCCCATGCCTGCAGAGGGGCTAGGGACTTTGGCTGCCTTTACCCTGTGTTTACTGCCAGACTGTTGCAACCATTTCTTTGGAAAACATTCAACCATATTTTAAATCAGAAATATTGCCATGGAAAACAAGCTGGTCCATTTGTGGAAGGAGACCTGGTTCAGTGACTGAGCTGTAGCCTTTTCTTTCCTTATTAGGAGAGGGTGTGGTCCCTTTTCATGGCCATGGGATCTGTTGGGGAAGTGGGGTACCTGACCCCAAGGCATCTCCTGTCTGTCTAAGTATGGCAGTGATGTCGCTTCCCACATAAGGACTCTGTAACTGTCCTCTCTCCCTCTGGTTCCTACAGGTGCACCTGGGATAGTCAAGGTCTCAATACTTCCTCCCCATGTAGGGTCACAAGGAGTAGGCTCCTTTTGCTCTCCAGGAGCATAGCCCAAGGTACCCGCATCTTCATATACATGGAGACCCAGACTGGAGTGATGATTCATATGTACCCCAGAAATGTCCCCTGAATTCCACCTAGTGTCCCAGGAACAACTCCTCACCCCTCCAAACCAAGACTCAGGTTATTATCAGTACCACCCAGTCCTGCAAAGGTACCTTTTCTGTCCCCAGAGAGAATGAATCCTGGGTATTACCTGCAGAGTTGATGCCTGCTGCCAGCGTCTGTGATAGCTGAGTTCTGATGTTCGGGTGGCTGCCTCTCTGCTGTGTTATGTCCCAAAGCACACTGATGCCTATTTATTTCCACCAGGGACTCCTCCCTCTTCTTTGGAAATGCTGGCCCAGACAAGTTGTGCTGTGTGCTAAGTTTGGACATGTACACATGGAATGATTTCTGGTAATGTGCGTTTAGAAGCTTCAGGAGGCAGAACCACATCCTGATGGTAAATCTAACTTTGTTCTAAATGACAAGCCCCCTGGATTGACATTCTGGCTAGCTGTTTCTCTGTTTAATGGTCAGTGTGGAACTGGGAAGAAGTCAGAGTTCAAAACTCAGGACAGAAATCTGAATTGTCCCAGGTAGGGCTTCAGATAATAGTTGTCCTAGATTTTCAAAGTAACTTCAAAAAGAATAAAACAACTTTATGTTCATGCTCCCTGATTTCTTTATGGAAACTCACACAATAACAACACATTCCTCCATGCTGACAGATCCCCACTTGCTTCTCAGTAACTGTCCTGTCTGGCAGCAATAGGCATATTCTCAACAGTGACTCACTCTCCCCTCTTTGGCTCTCAGAATTCTGGAGGGAAGCTGCCTTGTCTGGCAGTGAAGCAAAACTCCTAAAGGAATCTGTGTCTGCAGAGCCTAGCTGGCTGATCTGAATTTCAGTCCTGTAGAGAGATGGGAACACTGCAGGTCAGAGGCTAATGACCTTCTCATGGGCTGAGTGCTGCTTTCTGGAACAGCCATGTTTACTCCCTCTGTGTCAGAACTAAACCTTGTGACAATAGAGTCTATTCACTTAGCAGACAACCAGCTTCAATCCAAAGCTAAGATGCCAGCAGATAACATCTTTAGCCTGTGGAGAAGCTCCCTAATCTCAATGATGCATCTGCCTCCCTGAGGTTCCCACCCCTGCATTTTCATCTTGCCTTGATTTGTGACTTTGTTTGGTTAGGCTATCAAGTTTTCATGAAACTGCTTCCACACTAGAATATGCAATTTGAGTAACCTAAATCTGTGTTCTCAGATCCTGTCACTCAAAATTGTTCTTATAAAGTATCTGTTATTCCCTTTAGAATGAGACCTGTGGTATTTGTGTCAACAGTGTGGTCAAACTCAGCAGGCTGGTGTTTGGTCAAAAGCTGTTGTCCCCAAAATGATGGAGGTGCTGGTCCTAACAAGAAGGATTTTGGCTGAGTAAACAGTAGCTTAAGATCTCTGTGTTCCAGAGAAGCAGATCACCCATGGTGCATTTCTGTTTATCAAGAACCATCCTAACCTTCCCAAAAAACAACTGCTACTTCAGGCACAGACACCCAGTTCCCTTCAATCCAACAGGCTGAATCAGCTCAAAGATCCCTACAGTGTCTTTTTCTGCCATTTTGCTTATTTTCTCTGCCACCCCAGAGAGAGAAACCTTGATAGTTTAATCCTCAATGAATCTTTGTCTCTCCCCACACTGGCTTCTTACATTTGGTTCTGTAATCATGGAGAAGCACTGGGCACCTTGGAAAGGGCCCTATCCACCCTACCTGAATAGAAGTGTCTATGTTTTGACACTCCTGTGTGCCAATCACTTGCTTCTGCTGGCTCCTGCCACTCCCCCGCCCACGCACCCTCCACCCAGTTCAAGTCTAAATTTTAGAGTCTGCCTTTCCAGCTGTTTCTCTTCTCCACTGGCCACATTTATGTCAACTTGACACCATCTATAGCCATGGGAGAGGAGGGACCCCTGATTGAGAAAATGCCTTCATCAGTGGGGACTACAGTTGTGGGAAATCTGCCATTCAGTCCAATGACCAATTGTATGGAGCGTTTTTTTGGTCCAACGGGTGCTGTCTTTTCTCCAGATGTGTGAGCCCTTACGAACAGTGGGGAAATGGTGCTGCCCACTCTTGGGCTGGTCGGAGCAGAGAGTGAGGGCCAGAAGAGCATGGCTTGCAGTGTGATCCCATCGCACTTGAGCGGAATGGCAGGACGTCAGCAGCTGAACCAGTGGCTCCACTTCAGCTTTGTTCTGTGTCATGAGTGGACCTCATTGATTTCATACGGTAATATACCTGATTTGAACCCAGAATTCTGTCCTGCAATACCTGGCACCAAGTGTGTTAATGATTAGAGTCAATCTCTTTCTAGAGAAGAAAGGGGGATATGACACATTAATGAAGGGGAAAAGGGTAGATTATTATGAGGAAAAGAAAAGGTAGATTATTGCATCTACTTTATGCAAAAAAAACAAAGGTTAAACTCAAATATTTTACATTGGTTTTAATTTTAGGCTATTGATACAAATTTAAAGTCAATTTTGTTACACGGTATGTATATTTTTACTCTTTTTAAGGTTATGTTTATGCAGCGCATTTAAAAATGTGATATATAATTATAAAACCCAGATTAATAGTCATCTATAATAGTCAAATTTGTAGCCATATTAGTTAGGTTTTCTAGATATACAAAGATATATTTCAATTAGAAACCTTGTGACAATAAAGTCTATTAACTTAGCAGACAACTAACTTGAATCCCAAAACTAAGAATGCCAGCAGATAACATCTTGAGCCTGTGGAGAAGCTCTCCCAATTGATGCACCTGCCTTCCTGAGCAGCCCTTTCAGTGCCCCAGAGAGATTTCCTATTATAAGCTGTGAGAGGGCTGGTGGTTAGCTCAGTAGTAGGGGATTGCCCAGAAAACACTAGATATTGTATCAGTTTACAGCACCAGAGGAAAAAGAAAGTCATGAGAGCAAACTTGGACATGGAACTTCCAGCACGTGTCAAGCCTTCATCCAACAGAATGACTCACAAGAGCCCCTGAGGAAGAGCAACCCAGCCTGGCTCCTCATGGTTGCCTGACACTGTGAGATATTCCATGGTTTTTCAAGTTGTGCGTTTATTTGTGGGCAATTAATTCTGCATCAGCAGACATGTGACAAGACCAGTCCTCTCCTTCTTAGTCCTTAGGATCAAGGGAGAGATTAAGGACAGACAAGTCAGAAGACAACCTGCAGGCTCTCACTGAAATGACCAAGGTAAGTCCTTCATGCTCTGACTCCATCTTGTGTTTCCTCACAGATTTCTCAGTCCTCTCGGTTCCCCACCACAGTCATGTCTGCCTTCACCTGTACTTGAGAGTCCAGGGACATGTCCATGGAGCACAGAATATACCAAATAACTAAAGGAAATCACAATAAATAAAGAAACTATAACTCAAAATTATTATTCACAGTATGATTGAAATAGTAAGCCTGCACTGCCAGGAAAGAACAATTCACATTAATTTGACCTATACCTTATTTGTTTGTAATTTATAGTCTTTGTGTTTTTTCCTTTAAACATGCTGTGTCTCTGAGTTTGGGCACCTATAGACTTTTTGGAGGCTTTTGCTCATTCTTGGTCTCATCATTAATAAAAGCACTTAAACTATTAATTGGCCTAATAATATTTTTGTCAATAACTGTCTCAGGTGGATCATTTCAACACCACAGCAATGTCTCACTAATGCAAACAATAATGAGTCCAGCCTATATTTGCTCCCAGGGTCCAAGGAAGAGTCTACCAACCAGCTGAGGATTCTAATCTGAGGGATGTTCAATGAATCTAAGCACCCTGAGTTCTTTAGTCCATTCACTTTATTTTTCTATGGTGATTCTATCTGCAGTTTCTTGTCTGCTCTCTTACTTCGCTCCTCCCGGTCCCTCCTGCTCCCGGTCCCTCCTGCTGTTCCCTCATCATTCTACCTAGTTCTTTCTATCTCCGTCCTCATCTCTGTTCTTCTCCATCAATCCCCTTCTCCCAGTGTTCTCAGAGAACCAGCATATATATACCCACACATTAAGTCTTTGGTAAAGCAATGTGAGGCTTGAAGTTTTCAGGGTCTCAGAGAAAGGTGATAAGGACCCACTCATAAAGCAGTTAATTGTCAGCTTCCAATCACAACCCCAAAGGAGAGTGACTAAAGGGGAGTTCTCTTGTAGGGTCAATAAAAGCTAAGATCAGTTAGGGAATTTATGTGCTCAAACTATAATCTTGAAATGGCTAGGTAAAATGTTGGGGTCAGTAAGTCACAAGAAAGTAAACTGTCTTTGGCGACACTTTTCCCGCTCATCCCAGCTGCAGCTGCTTTCTGATAGGGAGGGGGACATATGCTAGGTGGCTAAGCAACCTGTGTCAGAGGTGTAGTATTTGGTTAGTAAAAGCACTTGCACTCAGAGCAGTTGCTGAGGAGAAAATCTAGGAATAGCAACTGGTTGAGGAGGAATAAATCTTAATTTGCACAAGAAAGAAGCTTGGCACCTATTGCCTGGCCTGGAGGCAATCTCCTTGGGTCAGTGGGAAGTAACTGCCTTAACTTAGTAACTAGCAAATGGCTAAAACATCATCCCAGGAAAGTGAGCAGTAAATCTCTTAAATTAGAGTCTTGTATAAATAACCCAGGGTGAAGGTAAGGAGTTAAGGATTTAATTGTTAGTGGTTCTTTTCTCTATCTGTGGGTGTGATGAGCTAATGTTTATCTATGTGCAGTTTTGTCCTTGGAAAAAAAGGTATCTTTGCTGAAATACTTTTGTCTGGAGAACGGCCCTGGCCAGATATATGTTCATGAAAAATAAGCACAGCTGGGGACAGTTGTCTAATTACCCCAAATGTATAGGGAAAGTTGTGCCCAAGATTGAGATGCCATCGTGAGATTACATGTACACATAACACGGAAATGCATGGTAAATGGGGAGACTCATGGCTGTTATTACACAAGAAGTTTACAACAAGAGACAGCCAGTTCATTCAAAAGGCAGTAATTCCATAATGCCTTGCATGATGGTTTCCTCTAACAGAACCCTTAGTTCTGATAGGTTGACCTTCCGAACTCTAGTTGTCACTGCTGTATACTCTCATGGACTTTTACTACCAGTGGCTCTCAATGTCTCACAGTGGATTCTTCCTTGGGCATAGCCTCTCTTCCTTCCCTTCTTTCTCTCACCCCACAGAGATTGCAGTGGCCACCACTGTTGCTCTATCATTCGTGGCTAAGACCCTGATGTATCCTTAAAGTACCTGTTGAAGTGAGCCCTGGTGTTGACTGCCTACTGTGAAGGATCCCAGGACCACACACTAGTCAATGCTGAGTCAAGTCAGGAGTGTGAGCCAGACCAGCTGGATAGTGCCCATCCTCTCCATCACCACAGCTTTGGTACCTGCTGACCCATACCCAGCCTGGCTGTGAGGACACACTGATGTAACAGCTGAACAACCGTACAGCCTTCCTGGTGGTGTGAAGTATGGCTTTGTTACCCAACTGCTTGAGTTCATCAGAGTTCTAGGTACAGATGCTGTAGACATTTTCTCCCATCCTGGGGGTTTTCTCCTCATGCTCACTGTACAGGGGTCATGAAACATCATATATATATATACATATATACATATACATATACATATACATATACATATACATATACATATATATATGCCAGCGATCCACAACTAGGCTAGCTTCCCTTCTCTCTTCTCTAACTCCTTGAACATTTACTTTATGTGGTCCTGTGTGTTTGTGAATGTGTATGTGTGCATCCATGTAACATCCATATGAAGGTCAGAGGTCAACCTCAACTGTCATTCCTCATTCACCTTGGTTTTAGGACAGAGTCTCTTTATAGGCCTGGAAGTCACTGAATTGCCTAGATTGGATCCCCAGGTAGTCCCAGGGATCCACCTGTTTCCACCTCCCCAGAACTGGGACCACAATCTCATGTGACCACGCTTTGCTTTTTTACTTTTGTTTCATGGCATAAAAATCTGACCCTTATGAGTATGTGTGTGAAGTGTGAACACTCTTCCCACCTAGCCATGTCCCCAGCCCTCATCCTCTTGATAGTGTCTTTAATGCACAAAACTTGACTTGCCTCAGGCCTAAAGCAGAGAAACCAGCAGACTGTGGCCTGAACTCTCTGAAATTGTGATTCAAATCAAACCTTGGCTTCCCTCAGTGGGTTATCTCAGATGTGCTGTCCCAATGACAAAAGGCTGACTGACATACCCCTCTATCTACTGTCTGCTCTGTGGGCCTCCATAGCAACAGCAGAAAACAGATGGAGGCAGCCTCCTGGATGACAGCTCAGCATACTCTCAGAAGGCCCTGGAGTTGGGCTGTGATCTCTAAATTAGGCAGTTCACAGTGGCTACCACTTGGGAATACTCACATTGAGTAGGGTTATCTTTAGATACTATTTCCTGGCCTTAATTTGGAGCAAAGGTGTCTGAGATCACTATTGCAAATGTGCTTCTCCTTGGCTCCACAATCTTCACCTAATGGCTCACCAAGGAGATCCCTGCAGGATGTTCAGAACCAGGGCAACATTTGGTGGTCAGGTCCTGGGAGAACCCTTATAGAATGGGCAAAATGAAACCCTGACATCTCTTTGCTAGACTCATAAGAGGTGGACTCAGACTTTGCCAACATCTCCTGGATCCAGCTCACAGGCAGCACAATATGTACTCATCACCAGGCTCCTTGGATACCTGGTCTGAAGCCAGGAAGGATGGAGGGATGCAGCTGAGACCTGTCAGTGCTCATGGAGTGCATGTGGTGGCTATCACAGGACCTTGATTGACTGTTGGTTACATTGGATTTCTGGGAAATGGCTGTTTTCAATACATAGGTCCTGCTGTTATCACTCCATGGTCCTCGTGGAGTAGTACCTTAGTGCACACAGGGGAAGGGAATCCTGTGTGTGACCCTCCAGGCTGTAATTCTCTACAACCACATGTCCACCTGCTCAATGTGTGTTCTTAGGAACCCTGAGACTAAAGTATGTCTCAAATTGAATGATCAATTTTCCCTCTCTGTGCAGGTATCCAGCAGTATTTCCAGGTTCACAAAGTCTCCATGGGCACCCGGTGCCCCATCCCAAATCTACCATGGCCTCTTCTGGTCCCCTATCTAAGCACTAAACCAGATAATCCTTGAGTTGAATCACCTACTCTCCTCTCCAGATGTGGCCTTATGTTCACTGAAACTGCACTCAGTGTCAATCCTCACATTTTTTTCAGAGCAGTTATCTGCTTTATAGCGACACAAAGTTAAGAGTTTCCAAAGACAGGAACAGTGATTCACACCCCCAGAGCTCCCTGTAGTTCTCAGTCATTTGAGAATCCTCACATTCCAGGTTCTTTGACATTTTTTCTTTTCCTAAAGCCCCATGGTTCTTAGAAATACCTCCATTTCTGTGTGCCCTGCCCAAAACATTCTTTCTGGTCATCTGACCACCTTCTTAACCTCTTCTGAACTCACCATAGAAGTCTCATGATCCACAGACTCCTTTGGAAGTTCTCTGTGAAGCATGCACAGCCTTGTTTTATGATCCACCTGTACATAATCATGGCGATACCTGTGTACAAAACCCTGGCTCAGTTAAATCTGTTCTTCTGGCATCAGGGCATTTGAAGAACATCCCACCAGCCATAATGTCTAACTGTGAGGCCAACAAAATGATGAAGATTCTCTGTGCCTCAGTTTCCTGATCAATAAAAAGGATTGATAATAACATGTAGGTCAGAGGTCCATCACAGGAGTCACAGAGTGTGAGTGACAATCTCTACTACCCTGTGGTCACTAGAGGCTGCACCCCTGCAAACAGAAGCTGAGTGAACACTGCCTGGACACTTTCTGTGCATTTATATGTTTATTGATCCTTTGCTTGAAGCACTGCACTTTGGGTAAGGAAGGTGGAGGTGTCCATCTGTCATTTGAGGTTGGTCAATTGCAAACTTAGAAAATGGGTACTCTGTCATCAGTAGGAGTACTGGGGAAAGGAGCTGGTCTGGCCAACCAGCTCCATGAAGCTGCAAGAATGAGTGCTCCAACACTGTCCCAGATGTGGGCAGGGTCAGGAGACTCTGCAAGGGTCATTGGTGGAAGAGCCTGGAAAGGGGAAAGTGTGAGGCAAGAACTGGACACCAAGTGGTCTCAGATGCTGGAAATAGACTCAGGTTGGCAGGTTCCCTTCTCAGTGCTGGGTGAGGTCCACATGGATTAGCCATAAGTTTGCCTAGTCCCATCAAGCCTATGGAAGCTGAAGGCAGATATAAAAAGAGCCTAGATAGGGACTGAGCCTATCTGACAGGGCCTAGGCTTTTGGGTAGAGGCAGATACAGGAATGGAAGCAGGGAGGAACCATTACGATGGAGGCCAGGCTCAGGAGCTAGTATTGCCAAGAGGACTGGGAGCCTGAAACTGACTGTACACAGTCCCCTGTGCATGTGAGAGTCATACTGTTAGTCACTATCACTGTCCAATCTAGGGATGCCACTGTAGCTGAAGTTTTCCTGGTTCTGTTCAGCTCCCATGGCCCTGCCGCCAGCCACTTGGACCCAAGTAAACACACAGAGACTTATATTACTTATAAACTGTATGGCTGTGGCAGGCTTCTGGCTATCTAGCTCTTATATCTTAAATTAACCAATTTCTATTCATCTATAAGTTGCCAAGTGGCTTGTGGCTTACCGGTACTTTATATCTTGCTTCTCATGGTGGTGGTGGCTGGTAGCATCTCCTGACTTAACCTTCCCTTCCCAGAATTCTCCTCTCTCTTTATCCTGCCTATACTATACTTCCTGCCTGGCTACTGGCCAATCAGTGTTTTATTTACTAATCAATCAGAGCAACACATTCACAGCATACAGAACATATCCACAGCACTTCACCTTTTCTTTTTGTCAAAGAGGAAGGTTTTAACTTTAACCTAGTAAAATTACATATAACAAAAACAATTATCAAGCAAGAATTACAGTTACAATATCTAGTCTATTTATAATAGCTAGTCTATTTGTACTTGGCAAAATTAAAGAAGATGTCCTATCTATCCTATATTTGTGAGTCTAAGGTTTTATATCTAATTTATCTTTTATCATAACTAAGGAAAATTATAGCTATCTAGTCTTCAACTACATCAAAGACCTCAGAAGGATATAATATTATCTGAGAAATGGGAGAAGGATGAAAGCAACATTTGGGAGTCTTGTGAGAATAGACAGCTGGCAGCCTGGACAGTTACCTAATGTTCCTTTGTAAAGTTGGGGCATCTATCTTCAGCTCACAGGTCTAGAGTTTCTCAGTCACTTCTCTCTGTGTCCTGTAGAATGTCTGGCAGTTTCCTCTGCAAAGCAGGAACCTGAAGGACCATTTTGCCAAGCAAAGTTCAGTGGTCACCTTCCTATGGGTCCTGCATGTCCAGTTGATCAAGCAGTCCAGGCAAGAACAATTTCTTGCCCAAATGGCTATTTTTGCCAAGAAGAAGATAAACTCTATATAGAGTGTCTTCGATGTCCATCCTCCTCTCTAAAGTAAATCAGTGCTGCCAGTAGCAGACATGTCTCATTGTCCAGAAAGTCTAAATTTTTAAAAAGTTTTAAATGCCATATTCTGTAGGTCTTTGAAGTATTTGAAGATTATCTATCTAACTGAATTATATCTATGTATACCTAGAAAACTTAACATGACTGTAAATTTGACTATCATAGAAGACTAATTATAATTATCCATTACAATCTAAATGAGTTACATAAACATGATACCACAAATAAGAGTAGAAATATATATATATATATATATATATATATATATATATATATATATATATATTATAATAAAATTAAGTTTAAACTTGTATTAGTAAACTGAAATCCATAGCAATGTAAAACATTTCTAAACAAGTTGTTGCTCTTTAAAAGTAGGTTCATTAATCTACCTTTTCATCCTATCATTACCTGTATTATCCTCTTTTCTTCTTTAAAATATATTGTATTTATAATCAACCTACTTTAAATAGAAATAAACATTTATAAACAATATTTTGGGAATTTGGGCATACTACTTCCTGCTAGATGAGGGTGCTGGCAATCTAATTAGGATCTTGAGAAAATTAAGAATTATGATCAAGACCTGACTATAATAGTCTGTGAGGCTGCATTTTTCTGAGCCAGTTGCCTTGAAACCATTCTGGATGTTGGTTGATCTAGGCCATGGTGTCATTGGAGACCTTGGCTGGTCAAACTTGATGTATCTTAACCTGGAACAAATCCATTGCCTCCTTTCTAAAGCAACATATCTTTAGATGCAAATTTTGAAGTCAAAATACCTTTAAAATATACATATTGGTTTAACTGAGCAGCCTTTACAATCAAATGTCTTTCTGTAGTTAAAAATATTAAAGACAACAGAATCCAGATTTTTTTGTGTAATATCCATCTTTATGTGGCTTATTTTTATATTACTTTTACTTTTTCTTTAAAGACTTTATTTTTTAAAACTATTTATTTTTATATAACTGTGTATATTACTTTTTTCCAAGCCTATGTATATTTCACACACATTGTAAACCATTTAGAGGTTTATTCCATCTGAATCTGTCTTATTGTGAATCTATTGCTTTAAACTGTAGCATGCTTTGTCCTCTTCAGCTTTTCAACATGGTGGTGGTATGTTTACTGCTAGCTCTGGGTCTGGAAGCCATGTGTACCATCAACTCTCAGAAGCAGTGGGTCTATGCTTCTATCAAAGAAGTGTGTATCCCAGAAACCTCTTTTTTTTTTTTTTTGGTCTGTACTAGCAAAGGCTAAATTCACCACACAGTGTAATGTGTGGCTTGCAGATGTCTCATTCTTACCATGCTGTAGGTCAAGCCTGCATGCCACGAACCCATAGAGTAGCTCAAGCCTACAGGCTGCTTCTAACTTGAGAGAGAAAACTAGGAAGCTGTTTTTAGCTCCATTTTAGAATCTTCTTTCTCAGGTTTTAGGTGGAAACTCTTGCCCCATGTTTGGTGCCATTTGTAGATAAAGTTTTCCTGATTCTGTTCAGCTCCTGTGGCCCTGCAAAGAGCTTCTGGGACCCAAGTAAACATACAGAGGCTTATATTACTTATAAACTGTATGGCTGTGGCAGGCTTCTTCCTATCTAGTTCTTATATCTTAAATTAACCCATTTCTATTAATCTATAAGTTGCCATGTGGCTTGTATCACTACTGGTACTTTACATCTTGCTTCTCATGGTGGCAGTGTCTGGCAGTGTCTCCTGACTCAGCCTTCCCTTCCTAGAATTTTCCTCTCTCTTCATCCACCTATACTATACTTCATGCCTGGCTACTAGCATTTTATTTATCAATCAATCAGAGCAACACATTCACAGAATACAGAACATATCCATAGCATGCCACATTCATTTAGAACACAGAAGTCAAATTATACATAGAGACCCACATCGAGGCTTAATCTTTGGCTCCTATGAAGATGCCTCACCACTTGAGAAGTTCTAGTTTCCATTGGGATTTGTGATTTTGGCTGTAAGGAATAATTTCTGATTATTTGTGTCAAAGAGAATGACCACGAATGGCACGTTGAATTTTAGTATTACAGGTTTCAAAATCAGAGCTGATCCCACAGGCATGAGTCCTGGGGCAGCAGCTGCTTCTGTGCCTGTCTCAGCCACATCCAGCACAGCCTTGTGGACCACCTGTAGGAGAAAGACATCACTCACTGGGGTCAGGGAGGCCAGGAGAAGAGATTCCTGGAGCAAGTATCTACTGCTGGCCTCAGCTGTTGGTGAAGTTGTTTGTTCCTACAATGAGCTCCACCCCTAGTGTTTCCAAGTTTCTGCTCAGGATATAAAATGAGGCATGCCCTGGGTCTGCTCAGTCTCTGAGAATCTATGTTGCCCTCAAACCCCTTACAAACTGGAGGATGGGTTTTTGCTGGACCTGTCATTACTCCAAAGACAGCTTCTCAGGAGACCCACAGTACTTTACTATCCCTCCTGATCCAGCTTCCTTGGGACATACAACCACAATGCACAGAGCATGGCTTCTCTTTCCCAAACAGTCATGCCCTATTGGTACAGATCTGAGTACAAGCCTCGGAGTGGGCACTGGACAAAACACTAGGCTTTGCCAGGCTGTATGTCAGGGAATGTAGTGTGGGGTACTAAGGCATCTTCTCTCCTATTCTTAAGCTTTTCATCCCAACTGCCATTCATGCCTTGTTATTTCATGCACTGCTACTGTTCTGTGTGCTTGTCAAGAAGTACTGGGTCAGCTCTGCAGTAAAGAAGCTGGGGCTGAAATGCTTTGCACTGCAGTGGATTGTGGTTTGCCTCCACATATAGCACAGGGTGATGTCAATGGTGGCCTAAGACCAAACATAGTGTTTTTCCCACCCTGTGCTCCTAGGTGAAGTTATCTTCAGGGGGTAGAGGAGGGATTGGCTGCATGGTATCCAGGAGGAGAATCTATGCTATCGTCCATCTCTCCCAGGATGAGGGAATCTCAGAAATGCAGGCTTTCTCACACATTTGCCATTCCCCACCACATCACTTGTCCTTCACCATCCACATTCAGGCACCAAGGTGAATCAACCAGTGTTTCTTGGCTTACCTGAGAGACTCTCGAGTCCTTGGCTCCTGTGATCCCAGACAGGTCAGCAGCCTCTTTGGAGAAGACTTCCCTGATGCCCAGGTGTGGAAGGATGTTCTCCAGGCTGTAGTCACTGGTTATGGAGAACTTGGGCATGTAGAGATCATCAATCTTACTGAGAATGAAAAAGAGAAATGTAAGAATCACTGGACACTGTTGCTCCATCAATGTACCTTATAGCTGAGTAATCAGAGAGAGCCCACTCACCAGAGAAAGCCTTCTTTCCATCCATACATAGGCCACTTCCTAATGCATTAACCATCCATCAGTGCCTGAGAGTGTTTACAGGGGACAGGCAATGTGGCTTGATACTTTTGTTCCTCTGAGGAGAAGGCTTTCCTCCAAGATCAGTGAAATGGAGCCCTTCATCTGTCATGGGGGCCCTCGGACATCTCCTAATAACCCACTATATTAAGTTTAACACTCCCATCTGACTCCATCTTCCCTTAGACACTCCCCTTCTCAACCTCATCACTCCTCTCTTTCAGCAAATCAAATAGTGATTGGTTTTATTTTTATATTCCCACCCTCAATTACAAGAGGAGCCCGAAATGGAAAGAAATTTTGTTCCTGAGTCGTTGATATCCTCTCCAGGTCTAAGTAAGAACATGGCACTTAGTAGGTCTTCAATTCATCATTACATGAATGGTGAATGAATGAGTGACGAGAGTATGGGATGGCTACACAGGGCACAGCTGATTCTCAGAGCTGACCACATCTCACCCTCACTTCCCACTGCCTTCAAAACCCACTCAAGATTTTTTTTTTTTTGTAATTACAGCCTTTTAGACACAGAGGAATCTTCAGCTCCTTCTCTAGCTCATCTCATCTTGAGAACAACAACAATGACAGTAAAATCAGGTCCCAAACCCCTGAGTCAGCAAAGGGAAATTCACCTCCACTCTACCTGCCCCTGCTGACTCTCCAACCATTACACTAGGTGCTAGCGAGACCCTGTGGAACAGGGAAACTAGGCCTCAGGCCAAGAGGAGAATGGGGAGCCAGACCAGCTCTGTTCTCTGTGGACACGCACCTGGGCCTCAGAGAGTCCTTCCACTCACTTCCTCAGGGTCTCTGGTTGCAAGCTGGCTTCCACCTGCTGCATCTTGCTCTCATCAGGGAGGATGAACAGGGCTCTGGCATTGCCTGTGTACTTCAGCTCCACCACAGAGCAGGACAGCTCCTCATCCCGGAAGCAGGGTGTGGTCAGAAATTTATGGTGCATCATGGGCACCTTCACAGACCTCTTCTTGTCCAAGTAGAAGTCAGACTCAAATGTGAAATGAGGGTCAGAGGGTGTTTCCCATTTCCCTAAATGTGGAGCAGGTCATCAGATTATGCCATCAGCAGAGAGACCCCCACCTCCACCCCATTTCTACCCAGATTCTTAGTCTTGACAGGAATCAACCCATCTTCAACAATATAAAGTGTCCCTTACTGGTTGCAAACTCCAGATTAGAAAAAAAAAAAAAAAAAACCTTGGCAAATGTAGAACTATGAACGAGAAGTAATCCACAAGCTTGGTTTGGAAAGGGGAACCCCAAAACCATAGCTTCCTTGCACGAGGTATCTGAAAAACAGCCAGGGATCTGAGGGTGATGTGTGTAATAGTGTAAAAGTGGGGAGACTGGAGCCTTAAATTCTACAAAGCAGCCACACACTAAACACAGAACACTGCCTGGCTGACACCCCCATCTCACTAATGGCTTCTCCTCAGTCCTTGCTTTTCCATGTCCAAGTTGAACATTACAGAAAAGTCTCAGGGAAAGGTCCTGCATAGAAACCTCCCACAATGCACTTCAGTAATTGTCAGCCTTGCTGCTTTCCCCTTAAGATTGGGGTAGCCAGGCTCCTCGGGTCAAGAAGTCCACAGACCACCTGGCTCTTCCTACAGATGAGATTCTCTAGCAGATGGATTCACAAGGAGCATATTAGAAATGCTGGTATAGGCTAAATGAGGGTCTCATTTTGGGGTAGTTTTGAATGCAATTGGGCCCCATAAACTCTTAGGGAGTGCCATTATTAGGAGGTGTGGCTTCGTTAGGGTAGTTGTGATCATGTTGGAGGAAGTGTGTCACAGTTGAGGCAGGCTTTGAGGTCTCATAAATGCTCAAGATACTACCCAGAGTACCAGACCACTTTCTGTAGCCCAAAAGATGTAGGACTCTCAGATACCACTATAGTGCCATGTCTGGCTGCACACTGTCATGTCCCACCATGATAATAATGGACTGAACCTCTGAACAGTAAGTGAGCCAACCCAATTAAATGTTTTTGTTTATAAGAGTTTCATGGTCATGGTGTCTCTTCACAGCAATAGAACCCTGACCTGGAGATAGTCTCTAAAAGGAAAAGCCATGGCTTCTGCACAATCAGGTAGGACTGAGCACGTAATCTGTACATTCTGCTAGTCAGTACATTTAAGTCAGCCAAATTTAGCCCTCTTAGACTGAGAGCTCTGTGAAGTATGTGCCAGGAAATACAACTATATCCAAAAAATCCCAAAGGAGAAGTAAGGCCTGCTGGTAATAAGAAATTAGGCACCCATGTCTCTAAGGCCATGAGCACCTCTTTTCAGTGGTCAGCACATGGACACAAGGTACCAAGCCAAAACCCTCTCCATCCATCCCTGAAAAAGTGACCATCCTCACCTTTAAAGGAGATGTAATTCACCAGCACCATTACTGTACTCTCATCCAGGTCTGAGATCAGTTCCTTGATCTTCCCCTGGGTTTGTTTGCTCACATAGTCATCAATGAGCTCTTTGGCCTTCTGAGGCTGCTGGAAGTCAATTGTGGATACCTCAGCCTGGTACAGTGCCCCTTGCCTTCTCCTTGAACTCTGCCAGGATATGCAGGCGCTTTTCAATAAACATGGCACTACCTGTTCTTATCTGCACCTGGTCCCCTGGCTGGCTGAGCATGTGGAGGAGGTGCCCAAAGCCCTGGTGGATGTCTGCCTCAGAGGTCTCTGTGAGACTGAACTTGAGAACTTCTAGAATCTATTCCAGGGTTTTGCCCCTTGCTCCTAGGCACAGAACAGTCAAGGCTGTTGAGATGCTGAATGGAGAGAAGATGACATTTTTATCTGGATTCTTCAAAGCCAGTTCCTTATAGAGGCTGAAGACGAAGTCAGTGTTGGTGGAGGTCAGTGCTAGATTGTCCACTGGTGTCCTGTTGTTTTGGTTTTCCTGGACAGCAATGTCCCTTCCCAATGTGCCATCTGGTTGGCAGAGGACATCAGGGGAGAGCTCAGCCATTACTCTGTTCTCCTGGTTGAAAAAAGATCCTTTTGTTAGGGAGCGTCATGTATTTCCCTGACCATCTCCTTGTCCTCCCACTGTGTCCTTGCACTGTGTCCTTGATCTGCTGCTCCTTTGGTGCCTTTGTGACTGTTCATGGGAGGTTCTCTGACCACTCAGATGATAGTACCACAGCCTCTGCTCCCTTTTACTCCAGGAAGAAGTGCTGTTGCATTAACTAGTATTCCTAATAGAGAACCCAAACCCAGAAGGATGAAGGGGTTTGCCAGGGTCACAGGGTAAGGAAGTAAAGAACCTGTGGATGGGATCAAGCTTCGTGTAATCTCCTCTTCTGGATTGGCATAAGGACTCATTAGAAAGCAGGGGATCTCCTCCTTTGCACTTGTATCCTCTATCTCATCACCAACCTCTAATCAGGACACAGGGAAGGAACCTTAGACCAATTTTGTAGCACAGGGTCCACCCCAACCAGCAGCAGATATGTCCAAGAAATCCCCCAGCCGTGGGCTGAACCTAGTGCCTGTTTCTGGGAGTGTGAAGGGTTAACTGAGGGCAGCACTGGAGAGGACTGGTGCAGTGCCAAAGCCTTGTGACCCCTGAGAACAGGTATTAGAAGGACCAATAGGGAGGCTCTCTCAGCCCTGCCAGGATAGCACATGGAGGTTAGTATCTCAGCTTGGAAGGCCTCCTGATGGGAAGGAACTTGAGTGGTGTCTGAATCTCTGATACCTGGACATATTTCATTTTAGCTGTCAGAATGCCTGTTTTGTTGTAGCAACCAAATGGGTCGACCTGTCTGGGCAGCTTGTTGAGTGGCCAAGGTTACACTATTAGTAAACGTGTATGGTTTATTATGGAGCATTGTGGGGATTTGTGTGGAATGTACAGAAAGCTATCTTCTCCATACAGCCCTGGACTGGGGCACAGCATCATTAAAACTACAGTTGAAGGTTGATGATCATGGTAAACACTGCCCCCCACCTTAGCCTCTGTCCACACTGTAGATGAGTTCAGAGGAGAATGTAGATGCTAGAGGAAGAGGAAGGTGAGGAAGAAGAACAGAGGAGGGAGGACCAGGTGGGAAAAGAAGCTGGGGTGAGAAAGTGGGGGGCAGAAGGAGGGAGGGGGATCAGATGAGAAAGGGAGCGGAAGATGGAGGTGAGAGAAGACCAGAGGAGGAGAATAGCAGTGGGGGAGGGGAAGGTGCTGGAGCTGAGCCACCTGTCCCCAGGGCTGTGACATGCCTGCAGAGGGGCCAGAGACTTCAACTGCCTTTATCCTCTGTTTACTGTCAGACTGATGCATCCATTTCTTTGGAAAGCATTCAACCATGTTTTACATCAAAATTATTTTCAAAGAAAAGAGGCTAGTCTGTTTGTGGAGGAGACCTGGCTCATTGGCTAAGCTGTAGCCTTCTTTTCCTTATTAGGAGAGGGTGTGGTCCCTTTTCTTAGCTATGGGATCTGTTGGGGAATTTGTGTCCCTGACCCCAAGGAATCTCCTGTCTATTGTAGCATGGCAGGGAAGCCATCTTACCCATAGGGACTCTGTAACTCTCTTGTCTCCCTCTGGTTCCTACAGTAGCACCTGGGCTAGAAAAACTCTCAATCCTTCCCCCCTGTGGAGGGTCAGAAGGAGCAGGCTCCATTTCCTCTCCAGGAGCATAGTTCATGGCACCCGCATCGCCATATACATGAAAACCCAGACTGGACACAGGATTCATATGCACCCCAGAAATGTCCTGTGACTTCAACACAGTGCCTCAGAAACAACTACTCACCCCTCTTCCAAAACAAGACTTCAAGTCATTACCAGTACCACACAGTCCTGAGAAGACTCCTTCTCTGGCCCCAGATTGAAAGAACCCTGGCATTACCTGCAGAGCTGATGCCTGCTGCCTGCTGTGGATATCACTCTGTGTAAATAAAGTTCTGATTGGCCAGTGGCCAGGCAGGAAGTATAGGCGGGAGAAGAGAGTAGAGAATTCGGGGAAGTAGAAGGCTGGAGAGACACCGCCAGCCACCGCCATGAGAAGCAACATGTAAAGACACTGGTAAGCCACGAGTCATGTGGCAAAGTATAGATTAACAGAAATGGGTTAATTTAAGATAGAAGAAGTAGATAACAAGAAGCCTGCCACAGCCATACAGTTTATAAGCAATATAAGTTTCTGTGTGCTTTCTTGGTTGGGTCTGAGCGACTATGGGACTGGCGGGTAAGAGAGATTTGTCCTGACTGTGGGTCAGGCAGGAAAACTCTAACTACAGCTGCCAGTTTCTGTGATAGCTGAGTTCTGATGTTCAGGTGTGCCTGCCTGGTGTGTTGTTCTCCCCAAGCACACTGATGCCTATTTAACCCCATCAGGGACTCCTCCCTCTTCTTAGGAAATGCTGGCCAAAACAATTTGTGTACTGTGCTCAGTCTGGAAGTGTATGGATGGATGATTTCTGGTGATGTGTATTTAGAAGCTCCAGGAGGCAGAACTGGTTCCTGATGGGAAAATCCCTAACTAAGTTCTAAACAGCAAACCCACTGGATTTCCTTTGTGGCTTTCTGTTTATTTAATTGTCTAATGGTTAGTGTGGAACAGGGGAGAAGTTAGAGTTTAAAAGACAGGGCACAAATCTTACTTGTCACCATATAAGGCTGCAGCTAACATTTGTCATAGACATTCTAAGCCACTTCAAGAAGAATATAACTCTATGTCGATGATCTAAAATTTCTTTATGGAAACTCACACATTAATAAACACATGCCTCAATGCTGACAGAATCCCACCAGCATCAGTGTACCGTCCGGTCTGGCAGCAAGGGACATGTTCAAATAGAGACTCACTCTCCCCTCTTCAGCTCTCAGACTTCTGGAGGGAAGCTGCCTTGTCTGGCAGTGAAGGAAAAACTCCTAAAGGAATCGGTGTCTGCAGAGCCTGGCTGGCTGATCTGAATTTCAGTCCTGTAGAGAGATGGGAACACTGCAGGTCAGAGGCTAATGACCTTCTCATGGGCTGAGTGCTGCTCTCTGGAACAGCCATGTTTCCTCCCTCTGTGCCAGAACTAAACCTTGTGACAATAGAGTCTATTAAGTTAGACAACTAGCTTCAATCCAGAAGCTAAGAATGCCAGCAGGTAACATCTTGATCCTGTGGAGAAGCTCCCCCATCTTGATGCACCTGCTGCCCTGAAGTCCCCAACCCTGCATTTTCAACTTGCCTTGATTTTTGATTTTCTTTGTTTGGTTCAGCTCTCAAGTTTTTATGAAATTCCTTCTGTGTTGGCACATGGAATTCTATGTTCTCAGGTCATTGTCACTCAAAATGGCTTTTAGACAGTATTTGTTATCCCCTTTAGGAAGAGAGCTGTGGTCTTTTTTTAAAGGCTGGGGTTAGACACTCAGCAGAAAGTCGTTAAGTCCAAAGCCACTCTCCCCAAGTGGAGATGCTGGTCCTAGCAAGAAAGATTTTGACGGAGTAAACAGAAGCCTAAGGTCAGGTCTCTGTGTTTCAGAGAAGCAGATCACCCATGGTGCAAATCTGCTAAAAGTCACCATAACCGTCCTGCAAACATCTTCTTCAGGCAAGGGCACCCAGCTGCTCTTCAATCCAGACAAGCTGAATCAGTTCAAAAATCCCTACCCTGATGTCATATACAATCCATTTTCTTTTCTGCCATTTTGCCCCTCCATGGACTTGAATGAGTCTTTAAACTTCCCTCTGAAACTTGACAAGCCAAGCCTCTTTCCTCTGCACAGCTCTCAACATTCTTGTCTTCCAAACTCCCAGAGAACATCCCTCCAAGCTCCCAACACTCAATGGCTTTTCTAGCCCAAAGTTCCAAAGTCATTTCACAATCCTTCCCCAAATAGAGTAGATCTGTCCCAGCAATACCCCACTACACTGGTACCATCTTGATACTTAGGGTTTTCTGTTGCTGTGATGAAACACTATGACCAAAAAGCAAGTTGGGGAGGAAAAGGTATATTTGGCTTTTACCTCCAAATTGTTGTTCATCATTGAAGAAAGTTAGGAGAGGAACTCAAAAGGGAAAGAATGTGCACACAAGAGCTGATGCTGAGGTCTTGGAGGGATGCTGCACACTAGCTTGCTTCCCCTGTCTTTTTCAGTTTGCTTTCTTATAGAATCACCAGGCTAGGAATACAACCAGCCACAGAAGGCTGTGACCTCTTTCATTAATTACTAATTAAAAAAATTCCTTAGAGCCAGATATTATAGAAGCATATCTCAATTAGGATTCCTTCTTTAATTTAACTGTTTGCCAAGATGATATAAGGCCAGCCAGTGTGGGGCCTGGAAAAAAGTCATCATGGTGATAATGATGAGAGTTATGCATTGGTTTGACAACATGGACCACCAGTCAGCAAGTCTGACCTGGCTATATATCTGCCATTGAGTGCCAGATTTGCCAGCGACACAGATCAACACTGAGACCTAGATATGGCACCATTTTCCTAGATAAACTAGTCAAGGACCTGGTAACAAGTTAACTACAAGGACCACTTCTTTCTTTAAAAGGAAAATGGTTGTCCTTACTGGATGTGGTTGTAAGCTCCAATAGACTCATGTGTTTGAATGGTTGGCTCACAGGGAATGGCACTATTAGGAGATGTGGCCTTATTGCAGTAGGTGTGGCCTTGTTGGAGGAAGTGTGTCTCACTTCACTTCCTGTCGCCTGCAGCTCAAGATGCAGAACTCTCAGCTCCTCTGCTGTACTGTGTCTGATAGACAAATGTGATGGCCCTTTGAACACAGTTACAGAGCCAATAATGTGTCAACAGTCTGCAGAGCTGTGGCAAAATTCTCCAGAAGGTGATACATGCTTCAAATCATTGTGCAACACATGGTATGGTTTCTCCCACAGCCAAGATCCACAGGTCCAGGAGGTAAGAGGTGAAAAGGGAGTGACTCTACTTACTATCACCCCTAGAGATCTAAGTGAAGGTTTGTGACCCCTATTCCCAGGACCTAAATGCTGCTGGCCTAGAAGCTTTGTTTCTAGGGGTCAGATTGCTCCTGCCAGGAGACACAACAAACCTTCCACTGAACTGAAAGCTCAGACTTCTACCTGGTTACTTTGGGGTTCTAATGCCTGTTATCCAACAATCTAAGAATGGAATAACTGTGTTAGGTGGAGTCATTGGTCCAGATACCCAAGCAGAATTGGATTGTTTCTCTACAGTGGAAGGAAGAAAGTTTATATCAGCAGGTCAGATGATTCTTTAGGCCACCTCTTCTTGTTATCATGTCCTGAGATTAAAGTCATGGGAACCTAATCCAGTCACGATGACAAAGAGCATGAAGGCATGGGTCACTTCTCTAGGAAAGAGCAAAGACCTGGTGAGGTGCTTGCTGAGTGTGCAGCAAAGAGAGAATGTGTAGAAGAGGAACATAGTAATAAATATCAGCTAAGGTTGTGTGACCAGTAGCAGAAAGGAGTGTTACAATTGATATGAATGTTTATCATTTTTTGGTTAAGAGTGTATTTGCACAGATACTAGTATTTCCTTTCCTCAGTTTCTTTATTATGCAATGTAACATCAATTCAGAGAGTATCAGTGGATATGATATTCAAGTTAGACACACTAAAAGAATGACTCTCAAGGAATATTATAACTTATTATAAAATTAGTAATGTACTTGTGGTCAGATAATGGATATTTATATCATGTTATTGTGATTTTGATGTATTAAGTATATACTATATTTTCGATTGTACATGGGATAGTTAATGATGTAAGACATAGCTAAGACATGATTGTTATTTTTAATCTGTAGTTAAGCATGAATTAAGGAGACATGATATGTGTCAAGTTGAGAAGGTGTGGACTTGTGATGGCTACTATTGACTGTCAACTTGACTCCATCTGGAATTAAGTAAAACTCAAGCATCAGGCTATACCCGTCAAGAAATTTTTCTTAAATCATAATTTTAAATAGGGAGAGGTACATTTATTTTGGATCTTTTGAGGTAGGAAGATCCACCTGTAATAAAGAACACACCTTCTACTGGCAGCCCATATAAATAACATGGAAGAAGGAAGCTTGCTTTCTTTGCCTGCTTACTCACTTTCTTCCTGGCAAGTCCATTCCTTCCCTGGCATTAGGGCCTGCTTCTTCAGGTTCCAGCATATACTGAAGACCAGGTGAGACATCTAGGCCTGTGGACTGAACAACTACTACATTCTTGGACCTTCCATTGGTAGACAGCCATTTTTGAACCAATTATACCACAGCTTTTAAGCCATTCTAATAAATCCCTTTTCTTTATATAGAATTATTGTATAACTTTTGTTCCTCCAATGAGTCTTAACAGCTGAAATTTAATAACCCATTCAATGATGTTCAATGATGAATGGGTATTTATTGAGACTAAGTCATAACCCATGATAATTTAGTTGTATACGGCAGTTTTCTACTCTGTACAATCATGAGGTTTTCATCAATGAGCCATGTAAACTCTTCACTGAGTTGGTGGCTTTCTCTGTGAGAGTGTCAGTTAGCACTTTCATCTTATGGGTAGAATGTGAGCAGCAAACTGGACGGAGACATAGGCTTGAGTTGTGAAATGACAGATTCACCTTTCACTCCTACCTACTGGTTTTTGTTCAGTTTTGTTTTAGGAATTGGAACCTTGCTATGTAGTGAAGGGTTATGATTTGAATGTGAAATGATCTCCAGTGTCTCAGGGGTTAGAATTCTTGTCTTGTTGGAGATGCTGCTGTGGTAGTCCAGTGGCTAACTTTGGACAAAAGCTGTGAGCTAGAGGGATTTAACTGGCTGAGTGCTGACCAAGATTTTTATTTCCTGATTCTTTACATGTGACAAGCTGATCCTCCTCTGGATCCTTAGATTGAAACTTGGCCTCCCACCCTGCCTGTCCTGCCAAGAACTCAAGAGCTGAAACTAATCTTTCCACATTCAAATTTCTTCTGTTGGGTATTGAGACCCAACAAAAAGGTAACAACCAACATACCCAGGCTGTCCTCACACTTCTGGTCTCCCTGTCTCAGCCTCTCTAGTGCTGGGATTACATGTGTGCACAGCCTCAACTCTGGCAGCTCTTTCCCAGGTCCCTCCCAAACCCTGCCCACCTGATCTCTGTCTTCCCTTCTCCCCTCACCTCCTCCTCTTCTCTCCAGCATTCCTTCCTCCTTCTTTCTCTTCTGCTTCTCCTCTTTTCCTATCTCTGTCTACCTCTTGTTACCTCCTGTCAGAAGTTATCTCAGCAGCTCTTAGAGTAGGCCCAGAGAGATTTCCTACTATAACCTGTGAGAGGACTGAGGGTTAGTTCAGTGGTAGAGGGCTTGCCCTGAAACACAAGACCCTGGTTCAGTTTATAGCACCAGGGGAAAAAGAAAGAGAAGATATGAGAGCAAACTTGGACATGGAACCTCCATCACGTGTCAAATCTTCAGCCAACAGTGTAACTCATGAGAGGCCCTGAGGAAGAACCACCCAGCCTGGCTTCTCATGGGTGCCTGACACTGTGAGATATTCCATGTTTGTTGTTTCAAGTTGTGCATTTGGGGGCAAATTATTCTGCATCAGCAAGTTCATGAGAAGAGACCAGTCTCCCTCTTATTCCTTAGGGAGAGAGAGAGAGAGAGAGAGAGAGAGAGAGAGAGAGAGAGAGAGAGAGAGAGATATGGAGGGAGAGAGAGAGAGAGAACAGACAGACATGTATGAAAACGACATGCAGGCTCACATTGAAATAACTAAGGTAAGTCCTTCATGCTCTGACTCCATCTTTTGTTTGCTCATGCAGTTCTTAGCCCTCTCAGTGTTCCCCACACAGTCACATCAGACTTCACATATATGTGAGATTTCCAGGGACATATCCATGGTGAAGACAAATCAACCAGAATAAGTAAGGAAACCACAATACATAAAGAAGCTAGAAGTCAACATTAATTGTCACATTATGATTGAGATAAGCACTCTGTTCTGCCATGAAAGAACATTTTAAATCAATCTGACCTACATGTAACTTCTATGTAAATTATGGTCTTTGTGCTTTTTGTCTTTAAACATGCTGTGCTCTTGAAATTGGTAACCTACAGTTTCTTAGAAGCCATATATTCACTCTTGATCTCATCATTAAGAAAAGTACTTAAATAAATAGGCTTAATAGTATTTTTGTCAATAACTATCTCATGTGGATCATTTTAACATGACAGCAATGTTTTACAGTAGATTCTTTCCTAGGCATGAGAGCCCCCACTTAGGGCCCTTTTTTTTTCTCTCCCAACAGTGATGGCCACCACTGTTGCTCTGTCCTTCATACCTAAGACCCTGTTGCATCCTCACAGCACCTGCTGAGGTGGGCCCCGGTGTTGACTGCCTACTGTGCAGGATCCCAGGACCAGACACTAGTTAATGCTGAGCCAAGCCAGGAGTGTGATCCTGACCAGCTGGATGGTGTCCATCCTCTCCATCACCACAGCTTTGGTCCTTGCTGACCCATACCCCCAGACTGGCTGTGAGGACACACCAATGTAACAGCTGAGGAACCGTACAGCCTTCCTGGTGGTGTGAAGGATGGCTTTGTTATCCAACTCTTTGAGTTCACCTGAATTCTAAGTACAGATGCTGTAGACATTTCCTCCCATTCTGGGGGTTGTCTCCTCACTCTCACAGACCTGTGGACCCCAAACTTCACATATATAAGACAAGCTGTCATTCCACCACTGAGCTAGCTCCCCAGCACTCTCTTCTTTCTACATTTACTCAATGTGGTTTTGTGTGTTTGTGAATGTGAATGTACATGTGTGCATCCTTGTGCACATCCATATGAAGGTCAAGTATCAGCCATATGACATTCCTTAACCCACATTGGTTTTAGGATAGTGTTTCTCCATAGGCCTGGAATTCTTCGAATTTCCAAGATTGTCTGGTCAGTTAGTCACCTGGATCTACCTGCTTCTACTCCAGAGCTTTGACCACAATTTCATGATACCACACTTGGCTTTTTAATTCTATATCAGGGCATAGAAATCAGTCCCCTATGTATGGGATGTGGGGCTGACAACACTTTACCCACCAAGACATATTCCCAGCCCTCATCTTCTTGATAGTGTCTGTAGATGTATAAAGCTTGATTTGCCTCAAGCCCAAAGCAAAGAAGGCAGCAGACCCCGGCCTGAAGTCTCTGAAACTGTGATTCAAACCAAACCTTTGCTTCCCTCAGTGGGTTGTCTCCGATGTGCTATCCCAGTGACATAAGGCTAATTGACACACCCCTCTCTATGGCCTCAGTAATAACAGAATAGAGATGGAGACAGCCAATTGAACAGCAGCTCAGCATCCTCTCAGAAGGCCCTGGAGCCAGGCTGTAATGATTTATGGGCTGAAAGTTTGGCAAAGATCTACAGATTAGGCAGTTCACAGTGGCTGTCCCCTGAGGACCCTTGTATCGGGTGTGGTTACACTTAAATACTTTGTCCTGGCCTTAGTTTAGAGCAATAGAGATCTATTGCACAGAGAAACTGTCAATGCTGGGTTTCATCACCAGAAAGACATTTGGTGGTCAAGTCCTGGGGGAACCCTTATAGAATGAGGGAAAGTAGAACCCTGACATCTGTGTCTTAGACTCCCTTAAAAGGTGGACTCAGACTTTGCCAACATCTTCTGGAAACAGCTCATGGACAGCATGAGATGTACTCAGCACCAGGCTCCTTAGGTACATGTGCTGAAGCCAGGAAGGATGCAGGGATGTAGCTGAGACATGTCAGTACTCATGGAATGCATGAGGTGGTGACCTTAGGGCTTTGGATGACTGTTGGACACATTGGATTTGTTGGGACATGGCTGCTTTCAATACATGGGTCCTGTTCTTATCTATCCATGGTCCTCATGGAGTCATACCCCATTGCTCACTGGGGAAGGGAATCCTTTGTGTGACCTTCCAGGCTGCATTCTCTGTAACCATGTGTTCACCTGCTCAATGTGTGTTCTTAGGAACATTGAGACTTAAGTATGTCTCAAACTGACTGAACAACCTTCCTTCTCTGTGCAGGCCTCCACAGTGTTTCCAGGCTCACAGATTCTCCATGGACACCCAGAACCCCAACCCAAGTTCACCTTAGCCTCCTCTCATCATCTATCTAGGCACAATCCCTTGAACTAATCACCCACTGTCTTCTCCAGATGTGGCCTGATGTTCCCTGAAACTGCCCTCAGTGACAATCCTCATTTGTGCCCAGGACAGTTCTCTGCTTTATAGCCACACAGCGTTACATTCCCAAGACAGGAACAGTAATTCACCTATCCACAGCTCCCTGCTGTTTGAGTCATTTGAGAATCCTCACAGGGCCAAGGGCTTTTCCATCCAGTGGCTGTTTTGCCTTTTTTTTTGTAACCCACCACAATTCTTAGAAATACCTCCGTTTATGTGTGCCCTGACAAAAGCGTTCTTTCTGGTCATGTGACCATCTCATTCTACTCTGACCTCAGCATGTAGGTCACATGATCCATAGACTCATTTGGGCACTCTCTCTAAAGGATCCAGAGCCTTGTTTTTATGATCTATCTGCACACCACCATGGTGATACCTGTACACAGAAACCCTGCTTGATAAAAACTCTTCTTCTGGTCTCAGGATACTTGAAGAACATCCTGCCAGTCATAATGTCTAGCTGTGAGGTCATGGGAAAGGACTAAGCTTCTCTGTGCCTCAGTTTCCTCATCCATAAAAGGGACTGATAATAACATGTAGGTCAGAGGTCCATCATAGGAGTCACGGTCTGTGAGTGACAATCTCTACTACCCTGTGGTCACTAGAGGCCACACCCATGCCAACAGGAGCTGAGTGAACATGGCCTGGACACTTTCTGTGCAGTTATATATTTATTGATTCTTTGCTCAAAGCACTGAATTTTGGGTAAGGAAGGGAGAGGCATACATCTGTTGTGTGAGGTTGGTCAGCGAGGTACCTAGATAAAGGTTCCTCTGCCCTAAGTAGGTATACTAGGGGGAAAGGAACTAGTCTGATCAACAGACTCCGTGAGCTGCAGGAATGAGGTATCCAACACTGTGCCAGATGTGGGCAGGGTCAGGAGTCCACGCAAGGGACAGTGGGTGGCAGAGCCTGAAAGAGGGGGAGTGTGAAGCAGGAACAGGGCACACAGTGGTCCCAGATGCTGGAAATAGACTCATGGTGGCAGGTTCCCTTTTCAGTGCTGGGGCTGAAGTCCACATGGCTTGGCCCTATAAGTGTGCATAGTCCTATCAAGTCTGTGGAAGCTGAAGGAAGACATCACCAGAGCCTAGCTAGGGACTGAGCCTACCTGCCAGGGCCCAGGCTTTTGGGTAGAGGCAGATACAGGAGAGGTAGCAGGGAGGGGCCACAAAGACAGATTTCAGGCTCAGGAACTTGAACCAGTGCTGCCAGGAGGACTGGGAGCCTGACACTGACTGATCAGGTCCCCTGTGCATGTTTGAGTCATACAGCTTGTCACTGTCACTGTCAGATCCAGGCATGCCACAGCCAACAGGAGCATGGAGGCCAAAATGTACACAGAGACCCACATACAGGCTTAATCCCTGGCTCCTGGGAAGAAGACTCATCATTTGGGAAGCTCTAGCCCCCTCTTAGACTTGTGTCTTTGGCCATAAGTGTGGAGTCTGAGTATATACATCAGAGAAAATCATCAGGAATGGCCTGTTGAAAAGCACAGTCATTATGTGCCATTTTCTAGACTTCCAGACACTTTTGACTCCTGTGGTGGCTGCTTCTTCTGTGCCTGTCTCAGCCATGTCCAGCACAGCCTTGTGGACCATCTGTAGGAGAAAGACATCACTCAGTGGAGACAGGGAGGGCAGGAGAGGAGGTTCCTGGAGCAAGCATCCACTGCTGGCCTCAGCTTCTGGTGAAGTTCTTTGTTCCTACCATGAGCTCTACCCCTGGTGTTTCCAAGTCTCTCCTCAGGGTGTGAGATGAGGAATGCCCTTGGTCTGCTCAGCCTCTGAGAATCTGTGTTTCTCTCAAACCCACTACAAACTGGAGGATGGGTGTAGGCAACACCAGTCCTTACTCCACAGGCAATGCCTTAGGAGATCCACTGGGTATAGCCAGAGTCCTGCCAGCCAATGTAGGTTTCCACATGCCTCCTGCTTCCGTCTCCTTGAGACATACACCATCAATGCACAGGGCATGGCTTCTCATTCTCATAATGAGATGCCCTGCTGGTACAGATCTGAGCCCAGGCCTCTGAGTGGGCACTGGACAGACCAGTAGGCATTGCCAGGCTGTGCATCTGGGAAGGTAGTGTGAGGTTCTGAGACATATTCTCCCACGTTTTTAAGGTTTTCAGCCCAAACTGCCATTCATCTGTTGATATTTCCTTTACTGCTACTGTTCCTTGTGATCATCAAGAAATACTGGCCAGTCTGCAGTGAAGAAGCTGAGGCTGAAAACGCATCTGCCCCGCAGCGGACTGTGGGTGGCATCCGCACTGCAGCCCAGGTTGGTGTCTATGGTGGTCTAACATGAAGCACAGACTCCTTCCCACCCTGGGCTCCAGGTGAGATTATGTTAGAGGGAGGAGGATGGATTAGCTGCATAGTATTCAGCACGGGTATCTAAGTTGTAATCCAGCTCTCCCAGGATGAGGGAATCTCAGAAATGCAGGTTTTCTCACAAGCATACCATTCCCCTGCACATCACTTGGTCTTCATCATCTACATTCAGGCACCAACGTGAACCATTCACTGTTTCTTGACTTACTTGAGAGACTCTCAGGTCCTTGGCCTCTGTGATCCCAGACAGTTCAGCCTGTGTGGAGAAGACTTCCCTGATGCCCAGCTGTGGAAGGATGTTCTCCAGGATGTAGTCAGTGGAGATGGAGAACTTGGGCAGTGAAAGCTTGTTGATCTTCCTGAGAATAAAAGAGGCATATAAGGTCACTGACCTCCATTCCACATTTAGTCCACCTTGTTTCTCTCACTGGAGTGCAGCCATTTTCCATCCATGCCTAGACCACGTGATTTGTTATTCCTAGCATATTAATTATCTATCAGTGCCTGAGAGTGTTACAGGGGCTAGGCCATGAAGCTTGCTACCAGCTGTTCCTCTCCTGAGAATGCTTTCCTCTACCTACTACAAAATGCCATCTTTCCTCTGTCATGTGGACCCTCAGACATCTCCTAATGGTGCTTCTATTTAAAATTGTACACGCCTTCTGACTCTAGCTATCCTTATCCCAGGACCTTCCCTTGCTTTACCTCTACTTGTCTCATTTCCCCTTTCTCTCTCTCTCTCTCTCTCTCTCTCTCCTTCCTTCCTTCCTTCCTTCTTTCCTTTCTTTCTCTCTCTCTCTTTTTCTTTCTTTCTTTTTTCCTTTCTTCTTTTCTTTTGTTCATTTGTTTGTTTTGTTTTGTTTTTCATTTTTATTCAAGACAAGGTTTCTCTGTGTAACTCTGGCTGTCCTGGAGCTAGCTCTATAAACCTGGTTGGCCTCAAACTCTACTTCTGCATGAACCACCACTACCTGGCTCCCCCTACATCTTTTCATTAATCACGTAATACTCCATTGTGTTTCATGCCCTACTCTCTCTTTCTTAATCACAATATGATCACTCAATGGTAAGGAATACTATGCTTCAGTATCTGATATCCTCTCAGAGTCTATATCACCACGTGGCACATAGTAGGTCTTCAGGTCATCCTCCCATGAATGGTGAATGAGTGAGTGGCGAGGGGATGAGATGGCTACACAGGGCACAGCTGATTCTCAGAGCTGATCTCATCTCAACCTCACTTCCCTCTGCCTTCCAAAACCCATTCAGGATCCCTGTAATTACAGCCTGTTAGACACAGACGAATACTCAGCTCCTGCTCTAGCTGATGTCATCTTGTGAACAACACAAATGACAGTAAAATTAGGCCCCCAAATACTGAGCCAGTAGAGGGAAATTCACCTCAGCTCCACCTGTCCCTGCTGACTCTCCAACTGTTGCACTGAGTACTAGTGACACACTGAGGGACAGGGACACTGGGCCTCAGGACAACAGTAGGATTGAAACCAGGTCAGTTCTGGATTCTGTGGACAGGCACCTGGATTTCAGAGAGTTCTTCCACTTCCTCAGGGTTTCTTGTTGCAAGCTGGCTTCCACCTGCTGCATCCTGCCCTCATCAGGGAGGATGAACAGTGTGCTGGCATTGCCTGTGTACTTCAGCTCCACCACAGTGCAGGACAGTTCCTCATCCCAGAAGTAGGGTGTGGTCAGAAATTTATCATTCATCCTTTTCAAGTAGAACTAAGACTTGAAAGTATCTTGATAGTCAAAGGGAATCTTGTAGTTAGAGTTTTCCTGCCTGGCCCACAGTCAGGACAAATCTCTCTTACCTGCCAGGCCCATAGACGCTCAGAACCAACCAAGTAAACATACAGAAACTTACATTGTTTAGAAACTGTATGGCCGTGGCAGGCTTCTTGTTATCTACTTCTTCTATCTTAAATTAACCCATTTCTATTAATCTATACTTTGCCACGTGGCTCGTGACTTACGATTACCTTACATCCTCCTTGTCATGGTGGTGGCTGGCAGTATCTCTACCCCAGCCTTCATTTCCCAGAATTCTCTTCTCTCTTGTCCCGCCTATACTTCCTGCCTGGCCACTGGCCAAACAGCATTTTATTTTTACAGAGCGATATCCACAGCAGCATCTTCTACTTTCCTAAAGATGAAGCAGGTCATCAGATTGTAATTTCACCTGAGAGGCCCCACCTCCATTCCATTTCTGTCCAGCTTCTGTGCTGTGACATGAATCAATCCATCTTCAACAGCACATCATGTCCCTCAGCAGCGGTAAATGCTGGATTTGGGGAATAAAAGCTTGTAGGTGGACAAGCTCCTAGAGATGAGAAGAGACACCAAGCTTGGTTTGGAAAGGGGAACCTCAAACCAAAGCCTGGCTACTTGAGCTCCTGAGCAACTGTTAGGGTTCTGAGGGTGGGGTGTGTAACAGACAGATGAGATTCAAAGTGGGGAGACTAGAGCCTGGGGAGTTGAGGCTCCCTTCTTCCTCAGGAGGAGCCATGTCTAGAAGATGATGTCTCGTGGGACAGGCTTTAGGGGAAACAAGACAAAAAAGACTGAAATCTCCCACACTGTGAGCAGTCCATGATCCCATAGGTGGACTAAAATGTGAGCAACCAGTCCTCAGCTCACACATGGGCTATGGCCACCTTCACCACCTACAGATATCCCATTCAGACTTATCTCAGATTGCTAGTTTATGTCCCCATTACCAACACACCCTGAAGAACTTGACATTGAAACAGTTTCTTGGGCTCAGGGTCTAGCAGCCTCAACATGCACCCCCACTTCACAGCCAAGCAGCAATGGAGCTTGGGTTCTGAAGCTAGAGAGCCATGCCCAGCCATGCTTCAGGCCATCACTCTGCTTCCACCATTCCCAGCCCACAGCAGCTCTGCAGCCATCTGTTCTCTGTCCTCTGTCCTCCTGTCCTCCTGGACTTTTTTTTCTGTCCATGGCCACCTTGAGATTTTGCCCATGGTCTCAGACCCTGCCCTCCCTCTCTCTGCCTTGGACTCTCCTTAATTCATCCCAGATCCATCCCAGGTCTGATTACATCATGACTTCTCTCAGATACCACATTCTGGTCTATCTCCTAACTCCCTGGTCTCTATCAGACAGGGTGTTGTGGGTGTGGGCTCTGGAAGTCCCTCTACTACCCTTACTGATTACAGCTCAGGCTGAGTCTCCCAACTCTCTTGCACCCAACTCTCATCAGACTCACTGGCCCTGGAGTGTGTGTCTTGGGCATTCTAATCTTCAGGATGTTTGGGCTAGTAATTTTACAAAAGCAAAATTCCATGAGGCAGCCATACCCTAAACACAGAACACTGCATGGCTGACACCTCCCTCTCATTTGTATCTGCTCCTGCATCCCTGCTTTTCCATGTCCAGATCCAGCTCTTTACCAAAATGGCTCAAGGGAGAGGTCCTGAACAGGAATTGCCCAAAAGGCTCTTCAGTAGTTATGGGAAATGCTACTTTCCCCCTTAAGATAGAGGAGGTACACTCTTCAGGTCAAGAATTCCCCAGCTTCTCTGTACACTCCTAGAAATAGAGACTCTCCACCAAAGATCAACACCTTTTACAGGAGCATATTAGAAATGCTGAAGAGGGGAGACTGAGGGACCCAGTCTTTGCAGGGAGAAACCATGGCTTCTCAGGAAGGATTAGGTATGCAGGCTATACATTCTGGTAGTCAGTAAGTTTAAGTCACTGCCAAAATCAGCCCTCTTAGAGTGAGTGAGCAGGAGTTCTTTTGAAAATGAACCAGGAATCACAAGTATATCCAAAAAAAAAAAAATCCCTAAGGAAAAATAGGGCTTGTGGTTAATAAGAAGTTAGGCACTCATATCTTCAAGGCCATGAACACCTCCTTTCAAGTGGCCAGTGTAAAGGCACAAGGTACCAGCCAGCATCCTCCGTGCCCTAACCAGTGACCATCCTCACCATTAAAGTAGATGTAATTCACCAGCACCATTAATGAACTCTCATCCAGTTGTGAGATCAATTCCTTGATCTTCCTCTGGGTCTATTTGCTCATAGAGTCATTGATGAGTCTTTTGACCTCATGAGGCTGCTGGACGTCAGCTGTGGAGGCCTCAACCTGGTATCTCCTTCAATTCTGCCAGGATTTATAGGTGCTTTTCAATAAACATGGCACTGCCTATGCTGATCTTCACCTGGTCGCCTGGCTCATTGAGCACATGGAGGAGGTGCCCAAAGTATTTTTGGATGTCTGCCTCAGGGGGTCTTTGTGAGACTGAACTTAAAACCTTCTAGAATCTCTTCCAGGGTATTGCTGCTGGCTCCCAGGGAAAGGATACCAAGGTACCTAAGATGCTGAGTGAGGAGAAGGTGACATTTTTATTTGGATCCTTAAAAGTTGCTCCTTGTAGAGGCTGAAGGCAAAGTCAGTGTAGATGGAGGCCAGTGTCAGACTGTCCACACATGTGTCCCATTGTTTGGGTCTTCCTGGACTTTGGTGTCCCTTCCCATTGTGTCATCTGGTTCGCAGAGGACAGTGGGACAGAACCCAGACATCAAGAGCCCCAGAGTTACAAGGAGAGCGATCTTCTCTTCTCTCCAGGCTGAAAAGTAAAGATCCTTTGAGTCTGGAAGGGCCAGGTGGTGTCCTTGACCTCCCACAGGGCTACACTGTGTCCCTGCTCTGCTGCCCTTTGCTGCCTCTGTGACCATGCATGGGAGGTACTCTGGTCACTCAGATGGCAGTCCCACAGTATGTGCTCCTGTTATCAACACAGGAGGGAGTTGCAGTAGCCAGTTCTCCTCACAGAGAACCAAGACCCAGAGAGGGGAATGGACACGCCAGGTCCACAGAGAAGCCAGAAGAGGAGTGGAGGGATGGGATGAGCCCTGTCTGATCAGGTTGTCTCCTCTCATTCTCTCCTGCAGAAGGATTCATTAGAAGGCTGGGAACACTCTTCCTTTGTACTCAGCCCCACACCCCCACACACACCCTGGAGACAGAACTTAGGGTCCTTGGAGCAGTCATTAGTATAACCTTGCCTTTTGATGACAAGTCTGGGAATCTCAAGGCTCTTGACTTAGTCTGGTGCATGAAGCTGGTCCTGGGGAGGAGTAATTGAGAAGCAGCACAAGAGACATCTGATGCTGGTCCAGAGTCTTGGCACCCCAAAACAGGCCATGGAAAGACAAACAGGTAAACGTTCTTTTAATCCTGCCAGGGAACCACATGATGGTTTGCACCTCAGGCCTGGGAGGCTTCCAGATGTGAAGAAAGGTGAGTGGTGTCATTCTCTGATCCCTGGACCAGATTTTGTTTTGGCTCTTGGGATAGCTGTGTGGTAGCAAGCAAATGGACGGACCTTTCTGGAAAGCCTGATGAGTGACCCAGTTTACATTATTGTTAAGTGTCTGGCTTATTATGAGGATGATGGGGTTAGTTGTAGAGAATGTCTAGAGGGCTATCACCCACCCCTGGAGTGGGGGCCACAAACATCCTAAAGGACTACAGTTGAAGGCTTGTCATCATGGTAAACCCAGGCACCCACTTTAACCTCTGTCCATTTGTTCAATTGTCCAAGGTTAAAGTGGATGGTAAATGAGTGGGTTGAAGAAGAGGAGGGAAGGACAGCAGGGGCTGGATTGATCAAGAAGGAGTGAGAAAATAGAAGGAAAGCAGGTGGGTAGATAGGAAAAGGGAGGGGGAAGGAAAGAAGGAGGAGCCAAAGGGAATATGGACTGGAGAAAATGCTAGAAGAGCATAGAGGGAATTGGAGGGAGCAGGGCAGGGGATGCTGGAGTGAAGCTGCTTATCCCCAGGGCTGTCATATGCCTGCAGAGGAGCCAGGAACTTCATCTCTCTTTACCCTATATTTGCTTTCAGACCGAAGCAAGCATTTCTTTGGCAAAGCACTAAACAATATTTTGTACACAAGTTGTTTCCAGCGGAAAGGGGCTGCACGGTGTGTGCAGCAGGAGACCTGGCTCAGTGGCTGAGCTCTTGCCTTCTTTGTTTCCCTAGTTGAGGGTGAAGCTCCTGTGCTCAGCCATGGATCTATGAGGGAAGTGGGGTCCCTGACCCCTAGGCAGCTCCTGTCAGCTGTAAGTATGGCAGGAATGGCATCTCCTCCAGAGGGACTCTGCAACTTTCCTATCTCACCTAAGCTGCTACAACAGCACCCAGGCTAGTCAAGGTTTCAATACTTCTTCCCTGTGTAGGGTCAGAAGGAGCAGGCTCCATTCACTGTCCAGGAGCATAGCCCATGGCACCCACATCTCCACATACATGAAGACCCAGACTGAAAAGAAGAATCCCCTCGTGATGTGAGAACGCCCAATTGTGTTCTAAATAGGTCTCCTGGATCTCCTGGATGTATCTTCTGCTTATCAAACACAAAAACAAAGTTGGTAGAAAAAGAGTCTATGTGGAAAGGGGGAGAAGTCAGAAGCAAAAAAGACTGTGCACCATCCCTGTCTACTTCTAAAAAGTAGGGCTGCAGCTAACATTTGTCCTATACTTTTTGAGTCACTTTGAAATGAACACAGAAACTCTATGTCCATAATGTCTAGCTTCTTTATGGAAACTCACATGTTAATAAACACATGCCTTGATCCTGACAGAACCGCACTTGCATCTGCGTACCATCCTGTCTTGCAGCAATGGGAATATTCTAAATAGAGACTCACTCTCTCCTCTTTGGCTCTCAGACCTCTTGAGGGAAGCTGCCTTGTCTGGCAGTGAAGCAAAACTCCTAAAGGAATTGGTGTCTTCAGAGCCTGGCTGGCTGATCTGAATTTCAGTCCTGTAGAGAGATGGGAACACTGCAGGTCAGAGGCTAATGACCTTCCCATGGACTAAGTGCTGCTCTCTGGAACAGCCATGTTTCCTCCCTCTGTGTCAGAACTAAACCTTGTGACAATAGAGTCTATACACTTAGCAGACAACCAGCTTCAATCCAAAAGCTGAGATGCCAGCAGCTAACATCTTGAGCCTGTGGAGAAGCTTCCACCCTGTCTTGAGGCTCCTGCCTAACAAAGCAGCCCTTTGAGTAGGCTGAGAGGGATTTTTTTTCCATTATAAGCCGTGAGAGGGCTGGAGGTTAGCTCAGTGGTTGGGGGCTTGCCCAGAAAACAGAATACTCTGGTTCAGTTTATAGCACCAGAGGAAAAAGAAAGTCGTGAGAGCAAACTTGAACATGGAACTTCCAGCACGTGTCAAGTCCTCAGCCAACAGTGTGACGCACCCAGCCTGGCTCCTCGTAGGTGCCTGACACTGTGAGATATTCCATGTTTATTGTTTCAAGCTGTGCATTTGGGGGCAATTTACTCTGCATCAGCAGATTTGTGAGAGGAGACCAGTCTCCCTCTTAGTCCTTAGGACCAAGGGAGAGAGTAAGGACAGACATGTCATAAGACAACATGCAGGCTGAAATGACTAAGGTAAGTCCTCCATGCTCTGAATCCATCTTGTGTTTGCTCACATGGTTCTCAACCCTCTCGGTTCTCCACCACAGTTATGTCTGCCTTCACATATATTTGAGATTTCCATGGACACATCCATAGTGCAGAAGAATTGACCAGAAAAGTAAGGAAACCTCAATAAATAATGATGCTGTAAGTCAAAATTATTTTGTCATATTATGATTGAGATGAGTACTCTATTCTGCCGACAAAGAACATTTCAAATTAATCTGACCTACATCTAACTTGTATATTAATTATGGTCTTTGTGGATTTGCCTTTAAACATGCTGTACCCCTGAGCTTGAGCACCTATAACCTTTTCAAAGACATGAGTTCATTCTTGGTCTGATGATTAATAAAATACTTAAATTATTTTTGACTTAATAGTGTTGTTGTCAAAAACTACCACATGAGGATCATTTCAACACCACAGCAGTGTCTCACTGTGGATTCTTTCCTAGGCAAAAGCCCCTCTTCTTTTCCTTTTTTTTTCTTTCCCCACAGAGACCACATAGGTCATCACTGTTGTTCTGTCCTTCATGCCTAAAACCCTGTTGCATCCTCACAGCATTTGCTGAGGTGGGCCCCGGTGTTGACTTCCTACTGTGAAGAATACCAGGACCACACATTCGTCAATGTTGAGTCAATCCAGGAGTGTGATCCTGACCAGCTGGATGTGTCCATCCTCTGCATCACCACAGCTTTGGTCCCTGCTGACCCATACCCAGCCTGTCTGTGAGGACACAGTGATGTAACAGCTGAAGAACCATACAGCCTTCCTAGTGGTGTGAAGGATGGCTTTGTTATGCAACAGTTTGAGTTCACAAGAATTCTAGGTACAGATACCTGAGCTGCAGACATTTTCTACCATCCTGGAGGTTGTCTCCTCACACTCACAATACTGGGGACACTAAACTTCACATATAAAAGCCAAGCCAGGGGCTGGAGAGATGGCTCAGTAGTTAAGAGTGCTGGCTGCTCTTCCAAAGGTCCTGAGTTCGATTCCCAGCAACCACATGGTAGCTCACAACCATCTGTAATGAGAGTTGGCACCCTCTTCTGGCCTGCAGGCATACATGCAGGCAGAACACTGTATATATAATAAATAAATAAATAAATCTTAAAAAAAATAAAATAGCGGTTGGGGATTTAGCTCAGTTGTAGAGTGCTTGCCTAGCA
The DNA here is from genome assembly GCF_903995425.1 of Onychomys torridus. Taxonomy (NCBI): domain Eukaryota; kingdom Metazoa; phylum Chordata; class Mammalia; order Rodentia; family Cricetidae; genus Onychomys; species Onychomys torridus. The sequence continues at coordinate 71,152,736 of NC_050456.1, read as the reverse complement.
AGCGCAAGGCCCTGGGTTCGGTCCTCAGCTCCGGAAAACAAAAGCCAAGCCAGCATTTGAGCACTAAGCCAGCTCCCCAGCCCTCTTTTCTTTCTCTTTGAATATGTACTTTATGTGATTCAGTATGTCTGTGAATGTTTATGTGTGCACATACATAAGAAGGTCAGAGGTCAAGCTCAACTGTCATTCTTCATTGACCTTGGTTTTAAGACAGGGACTCTCTCTCTCTTTTTATTAAAATAATTTTCATTTCATTTTACACACCAATCAATGATCCCCCTTTTCCCTCCCGCCCTAAATTCCCTGTCCCAACCACTCCCCCACTCTCTCCCACAGGAAGGCAAAGCCCTCTATGGGCAGGCACATCCAGTAGTGGCAATTTAAGCCCCTCCACCTTCCTCAAGTCTGGGTGAGGTGTCCCATCATAGGTAGTGGGCTCTACAGTAAAGCATGCTCATGCACCAGGTATAGATTCTAATCCTACATCCAGGTGACTCCCTAAGCAGGTCAAACTATACAACTGTCTTGCCATGTAGAGGGCCCCAACCTAGTCACATGCAGGCTCCACATCTGTTGATTCAAATTTCGTGAGTTCCCACTAGTTTGGCTTGGTCGTCTCTGCAGGTTTCCCCGTCATGATCTTGATGCACTTGCTCATAGAATCCCTCTTCTCTCTCCCTGACTGCACAACAGGAGCTCTGCTTGGTGCCTGGCTGTGGATCTCTGCATCTGCTTCCATCAGCCATTGGAGAAAAGCTCAGGACAGGGTTTCTTTATAAGCCTGGAAGACACTGAATTGCCTAGGTTAGCTCCCCAGGAAGCTCCGGGGATCCACCTATCTCCACCTCTCCAGAGATGGGATCACAAGTTCATGTGATCCAACTTGGCTTTTTTACTTTAGTTTCAGGGCATACAAATCTGGCCCTTATTGTGTGTATGTGGGGTGGGAACACTCTAAACACCTAGCCAAGCCCCTATCCCTCATCCTCTTGATAGTGTCTTTAGATGCTTGACTTGCCTCAGGCGAAAAGCAAAGAGGCCAGCAGACCCCAGCCTGAACTCTCTGAAACTGTGATTCAAACCAAACCTTTGCTTCCCTCAGTGGGTTATCTCAGATGTGCTATCCCAGAGACAAAGGGCTAACTGACACACCCCTCTGTCCACTGTCTGCTCTGTGGCCTCAATAAGAACAACAGAGAGCAGATGGAGGCAACCAGCTGGATGGCATCTCAGCATCCTCCCAGAAGTTCCTAGAGTCATGCTATGATCTGCAAATCAGGCACTTCACAGTGGCTACCTGTTGGGGGTCCTCACATCTAGGTGGGGTTATCCTTAGATGCCTTGTCCTGGTTTGAGTTTGGTACACAGATGTCTGAGATCACCACTGTAAGCCTCTTCTCCCTCCACAGTCAGCTACCTAAATTACAACTGAGGCAGTCCCTGTAGAGGGTTCATCATCCTGGCAACACTAGGTGGCCAAATCCTGGGGGAACTCTCATAGGATGGGCAAAAGTGAAACCCTGACATTTGTGTCCTAGACTCCCTTCAGAGGTGAACTCAGATTTTGCCAACACTTCTGGAAACAGTTCACAGGCAGTATGAGAGGTACTCAGCACCAAGCTCTTTAGATACCTGTGCTGAGGCCAGGAAGGATGCAAGGTTTCAGCTGAGGCCTGTAAGTGATCATGGAGTATGTGAGGTGGTGACCTCTGGGCCTTGAATGACTGTTGGAGACTGGATTTGTTGGGACATGGCTGTTTTCAATACATGGGTCCTGTTCTTATCTCTCCATGGTCCTGTTGGAGTGGTACCTTAGTGCACACTGGGGAAGGGATTCCTGTGTGTGACCCTCCAGGCTGTAATTCTCTGTAACCACGACTCCACCTGTTCATTGTGTGTTCTTAGGAGCCTCAAGACTCAAGTGTGTCTCAGATTGAATGAAGAACTTTCCCTGTCTGTGCAGGCCTCCAGCCGTGTTGCAGAGCTCACAGATTCTCCAAGGACACTCAGCACCTCAACCTAAATGTACACTGACCTCCCCTTATTCTTTATCTAGGCACCAAACCGGTCAATCCTTGAGCTAAATCACCCACTCTCCTCTACTATGTGGCCTGATGTTCCATGAAACTGCCTTCAGCGAAAATCCCCATATTTACCCAGAGCAGTTCCCTGCTTTATATCCACACAGAGTTATGAGTTTCCCAATAAAGGAACAGTAATTAACCCTTCAAAGTTCCCTGTAGTTCTGAGTCATTTGAGAATCCTCACAGGTTCAGGCTCTTGGCAATCCAATGGCTGTTTCTCCTTTTACTTAGACCCACCACGATTCTTAAAATGCCTCCATAGTTCTTTGCCCTGCCCAAAGCTTTCTTTCTGGTCACCTGACTGTGTTCTCATCCTACCCTCCCACAGCACAGAGGTCACATGATCCATAGAATGTTTTGGAAGGTCTCTGTAAAGCATCCAGAGCCTTGTTTTATGATGCACCTGCACACCACCATGGTGATGCCTGTGCACAGAACCCCTGCTAGGTGAAAACTGTTCCTCTGGCATCAGGACACTTGAAGAACATCCCACCAGTCATATTCTCTAGCTGTGAGGTCATGGTAAATGACTAAGATTCTCTGTGCCTCAGTTTCCTCATCCATAAAAAGGATAATAACATGTAGGTCAGAGGTCCATCACAGGAGTCACAGAGTGTGAGTGACAATCTCTACTACCCTGCCCACAGGAGCTGAGTGTACACTGCCTGGACACTTTCTGTGCAGTTATATGTTTATTGATCCTTTGCTCAAAGCCCTGCATTTTGGGTAAGGAAGGTGGATGTGTCCATCTGTTGTGTGAAGTTGATAAGTGGGAAACCTAGAAAAGGACTCCTCTGCCCTAGGTTGGTGTGGTGTACTGGGGCGGGGGAGAAGCTGGTCTGTCCAACTGACTCCATGAGCTGCAGGAATGAGGGATCCAACACTGTGCCAGATGTGGGCAGGTTCAGGAGCCCCTGCATAGGACAATGGGTGGCAGAGCCTGGAAGAGGGAAAGTTTGAGGCAGGAACTATGCACAGAGTGGCCCCATTTCTGGAAATAGACTCCGGATGGCAGGTTCCTTTCTCAGTGCTAGGCTGAGGTCCACATGGCTTGGCCTGTAAGCTTGCGTAGTCCCATCAAGCTTGAGGAAGATGAAGGCAGACATAACTGGAGACTATATAGGGACCAGGCTTTTGGGTAGAGGCAGATACAGGAGAAGCAGCAGGGAGGGCTGCAAAGACAGAGTTCAGACTTAGGAATGTGAGCCAGTGCAGTCAGAGGACTGGGGGCCTGACACTGACTGTCCCCAGTCCCCTGTCCATGAGGGAATCATACAGTCAGTCACTGTCACCGTCCAATCCAGGCATGCCATAGCCAGTCAGAGCATGGAGGGCAAAATGCACATAGAGACTCACATACAGGCTCAATTCCTGGCCACCAGGAATAAGTCTCACTACTTGGGAAATTCTAGTTTCCCTTGGGATTTGTGACTTTGGCCATAAAGAGTGGAGTCTGAGTATTTGTGTCAGAGATAATCACCAGGAATGGCCTGTTGGAATACACTCTCAGAGGGTTCAAAATTAGAGCCGATCCCACAGGACTCCATCCATGCCTGTCTCAGCCACATCCAGCACAGCCTTGTGGGCCACCTGTAGGAGAAAGACATCACTCACTGGAGACCAGAGAAGGCATAAGGGGAGATTCCTGGAGCAAGCATCCACTCCAGGCCTCAGCTGCTGGTGAAGTTGTTCCTACAGTGAGCTCCACCCCTGGTGTTTCCAAGTGTCTTCTCAGGGTGTGAGATGAGGCATGCCCTAGGTCTGCTCATTCTCTGGGAATCTGTGTTTTCCTCAAAACCCCTACAAACTGGAGGAAGGGTGTAGGTGGAACCAGTCATCATCCCCAAGACAGCTTCTCAGGAGATCCACAGTGAACAGCAAGGGTGCTGGAGGCCAGTGCAGGCTTCCACATCCTTCCTACTCCATCCTCCTTGGTAAATACAACAGCAATGCATAGGACATGGCTTCTCATTCCCAGAATGCCATGCCCTGCTGGTAGAGATCTGAGCCCAGGCCTCTCAGTGGGCACTGGGCAGAGCATTAGGCTTTCCCAGGCCATGTCTAGGAATGTAATGTGGGATCTAAGGCATCTTCTCACCTATTCTTAAGCTTTTCATCTCAACTGCCATCCATTCCCTGTTATTTCCTCTACTGCTACCATTCTGTGTGCTCGTCAAGAAGTACTGGCCAGCTCTGCAGTGAAGAAGCTGAGGCTGGAAATGATTTACCCTGCCGCAGAATGTGGGTGGTATCCGCGCTGCAGCACAGGGTCATGCGAAGGTGGTCTAAGACCAAGCACAGGCTTTTCCCCACCATAGGCTCCTTGGTGAGATTATGCTCAGGGGGTAGAGGAGCGACTGGCTGCATGATATCCAGCAGGAGTATCTAGGCTGTAATCCAGCTCTTCCAGGATGAGTGAATCTCAGAAAGGCAGGCTTTCTCACATTTTACCATTCCAGACACACGACTTGACTTTCACCATCCACAGTCAGTCACCAAAGTGAACTACCCAGTGTGTCTTGGCTTACCTGAGAGACTCCCAGGACCATGGCCCCTGTGATCCCAGACAGATCAGCCTGTGAGGAGAAGACTTTCCTGATGCCCAGCTGTGGAAGGATGTTCTCCAGGCTGTAGTCAGTGGAGATGGAGAACTTGGGCATGTAGAGCTCATCGATCTTCCTGAGAATGGAAAAGAGAAATATAAATGTCAATGGACCCTGTTGCTCCATTAATGTATCTTAAAGCTGGGTAACCAGAGACAGCCCTCTCACTGGAGAGCAGCCCTCTTTCCATCCATGCCTAGAGCATTTGATTTTGCTCTTCCTAATGCATTAATTACCCATCAGTGCCTCAGAGTGTTTACAGGGGCCAGGCAATGAGGCTTGGCACTTCCTGTTCCTCTGCCAAGAATACTTTCCTCCAAGATCCACAAAATGGAGCCCTTCCCTTGACCTGTAGACCCTCAGACATCTCCTAATGATCCTACTATATTAAATTTCACACTGCATCTGACTCCAGCTTTCCTTATCCTTGAACCCCTTCTCAATCTCATCAGCTTCCTCATCTTTTAACTAATCAAATAATAATTAGTTGCATTTCCATCTCCCCATTCTCTCTTCCTCATTCCAAGAGGAGCTCTCAAGGGTAAGAAATTTTGTGTTTGAGTCTCTGATTACTCTAAGGGTTTAAATCATAGCATGGCACATAGTAGGTCTTCAAGTCATCCTCCCATGAATGGTGAATGAATGAGGGGATGAGATGGCTACCCAGGGCACAGCTGATTCTCAGAGCTGATCTCATCTCAACCTCACTTCCCTCTGCCTTCCAAACCCATTCAGGATTCCTGTAGTTACAGCCTGTTAGACACAGAGGAATCCTAAGCTGTTACTCTAGCTCATGTCATCTTGTGAACAACAACATGACACCAAAATGTGACAACAAAATGACATCTTTGTGGCCCCAAACTGTGGAGTCAGCAAAGAGAAAGTTATCCCACTCCCACTGTCCCTGTGGACACTCATGCTAGTGAGATTGTGAGGGACAGGGACAGAGGGCCTCAGGCCAACATCAGAGTGGAGAGCCAGACCAGTGCTGGTTCCTGTAGATACACACCTGGGCCTCAGAGAGTCCTTCCACTTCCTCAGGGACTCTGGTTGCAAGCTGACTTCCAACTGCTGCATCCTGCCCTGATCAGGGAGGATGAACAGGGCGCTGGCATTGTCTGTGTACTTCAGCTCTACCACAGAGCAGGGCAGATCATCATCCTGGATGTAGGGTGTGGTCAGAAATTTATAGTGCATCATGAGCACCTCCACAGACCTCTTCTTGTCCAAGTAGAAGTCAGACTCAAATGTGAAATGAGGCTCAAAGGTTCTGTTCCATTTCCCTAAATGTGGAGCAGGTCATCAGATTGTACAATTAGCAGAGAGACCACACCTCCACCCCTTTTGGTCCAGGTTTTCAATCTTGACAGGAATCAATCCATCTTCAACAACCTAGAGTGCCCCTTACATGTTGCATAATCTAGATTAGAAATAAACCTTGACAAATGTAGAACTATAAATGAGAAGTGATCCACAGGCTTGGTTTGGAAAGGGGAACTCTAAACTAAAGCTTCTCTACATGAGATATCTAAAAAATGGCCAGAGACTCTTCCCTCTTCTTAGGAAATGCTGTCCTGAACAAGTTGTGGTCTGTGCTTAGTCTGGAAGTGTGCAGATGGGAGGATTTCTGGTAATGTGCATTTAGAAGCTCCAGGAGTCAGAACCAATCCCTGATGGTTGTAAACACAAGTCCACTGGATTGCCTTTATGGCTTTCTGTTTCTCTAATCATTTAATGGTCAGTGTGGAACAGGAAAGAAGTTAGAGTTAATAAGAGGGTATGATCCCTGCTTGTCACTGGGTAGGGTTGCAGCTAACATTTAACCTATACTTTCTACGTCACTTTGAAAAGAATACATCTCTATTTTCATGCTCCCTGGTGTCTTTAGGGAAACACACATTAACAAAAACTTGCCTCAATGCTGACAGAACCCCACCTGTATCTATGTAACCAACTGTCCTGTGTGGCAGCAAGGGACATGTTCAAATAAAGACCCACTCTCCCCTCTTTGGCTCTCAGAATTCTGGAGGGAAGCTGCCTTGTCTGGAAGTGAAGGAAAACTCCTAAAGGAATCTGTGTCTGCAGAGCCTGGCTGGCTGATCTGAATTTCAGTCCTGTAGAGAGATGGGAACACTGCAGGTCAGAGGCTAATGACCTCTCACTGACTAAGTGCTGCTCTCTGGAACAGCCATGTTTACTCCCTCTGTGTCAGAACTAAACCTTGTGATAATAGAGTCTATTCACTTAACAGACAACCAGCTTCATTCCAGAAGCTAAGATGCCAGCAGATAACATCTTGATCCTGTGGAGAAGCTCCCTGATCTCAATGATGCATCTGCCTCCCTGAGGTTCCCACTCCTGCATTTTCATCTTGCCTTGATTTGTGACTTTGTTTGGTTAGGCTATCAAGTTTTCATGAAACTGTTTCCATACTGGAACATGGAATTTGGGTGCTAGAAATCTATGTTCTCGGCTTATTGTCATTCACAATGGCTCTTATAAAGTGTCTGTTTTTCTCTTTAGGATAAGAGCTGTGGTGTTTGTGTCAAGGATGGGGAGGTATTAGGCAGGCACTGAGCAGGCACGTGTTAGGTCCAAAGCTGCTGTCCCCCCAATGGCAGTGCTGGTCCTAACAAGATGGATTTTGGCTCAGTAAACAGAAGCCTCAAGGCAGGTCTCTGTGTAACAGAGAAGCAGATTGCCCATGGTGCATTTCTGTTTGCCAGGAGCCATCCAAATCTTCCCACAAATGTCAGCTACCTCAGGCAAGATCACCCAGTTCCCCTTCAATCTAGACAGACTGAATTAGCTCAAATATCCCTACATAAGACAGCAAATACCAATTAATCCCTTCAATGCTCGATGTGGCTCTGAGGAACTTCAGAATCCTCCCAGAGCCAGGCTCTTTGCCATCTTGTGTCTGTAATTGCTTCTTCCTCCCCACCACCCTTCTGTTGTGTTTTCCCAAAGACTCACTTCCTCTCAGATTATTAGAAATGCCTCCATTACTGGGAACCCTGCCCAAGACATTCTTTCTGGTCATGTGATGACCTTCTCACCCTCCTTTGACCTCAACACAGAGGTCACATGATCCATATGTGCTTTTGGGAGCTCTTTGTGAAGTATCTAGAGCCTTGTTTTATGACCCACCTGCACACCACCATGGTGATGCCTGTGCACAGAACTCCTGCTAGGTGAAAACTGTTCCTCTGGCATCAGGACACTTGAAGAACATCCCACCAGTCATATTGTCTAGCTGTGAGGTCATGGTAAATGACTAAGATTCTCTGTGCCTCAGTTTCCTCATCCATAAAAAAGGACTGATAATAACATATAGGTCAGAGGACCATCACAGGAGTCACGGAGTATGAGTGATAAATTTCTACTACCCTGTGGTCACTAGATGGCACACCCCTGCCCACAGGTGCTGAGTGAATTATACTTTTATACATCATTTGCTCCAAACTCTGCACTTTGGGTGATGAAGGTGGAGATGTCTATCATGTCAGGGTCATCAGTTGCCAACCTAGAAAATGGGTACTGTGCCCTAAATAGGAGTGCTGGGGAAAAGGAGCTGGTCTGACCAATAGGCCCCTCAAAATGATTGAAGGCTCCAACAGTGGGCCAGATATGTGCAAGGCCAGCATCTGCAGCAAAGGGCAGTGGGTGGCAGAGTCGAGGGGCTGGAGGAAGGAAAGCACAAGGCAAGAACTTGTCTCCAGGAGGCACCAGATGCAGGAGTGAGATTCGGTGCAGCAGCTTCCCTTCTCAGTCCTGGTCCTGGTCCTCATGGATTGGCCTATGAGCTTGCATGACCCCATCAAGGCTATGGAAGCTGGAGACGGATATGCCTAGAGACTATACTGGGACTGAGCCTACCTGATAGTGTCCACATTTGGGGTACAGTCCAATAAAAGTGAGTGGGCAGGGAGAGGGCATAAAGATAGATTCCAGGCTCAAAAACATGAGCAGGTGCTCCCAAGAGGCCTGAGAGCCTGTCACTCACAGTCCAAGGCTCCTGTGTATGTAGGAGTCATGGAGTTAGACAAGGTCACTGTCCAAACCAGGTATACAAAGCCAATCAGAGCATGAAGTACAAGATGTACACACCCACATGCAGGTCTCTCCTGGACTCCTAAGCAGAAACGTCTCCACTTGGAGCCTCTGGCCTTACTTTGGGTTGGAAATTTTGGCCAGAAAGTGGGTTGTCTGGGTAGTTGTTTCAGAGATGAACATCAGAAATGGCCTGTTGAAACATACCATCATAGATTTAACTTTTGCCCAAAAGGGGACCACTTTGACTCTTGTGGTGGCAGCTGCTTAGTGCCTGTCTCAGCCACATCTGGCACAGCCTTGTGGACCACCTGCAGGAGAAACACATCACTCACTGGAGACCAGGGAGGGCAGGAGAGGAGATTCCTGGAGCAAGCATCCACTGCTGGCCTCAGCTGCTGGTGAAGTTGTTTGTTCTTACAGTGAGCTCTACCCCTGGTGTTTCCAAGTCTTTGCTCAGGTTGTGAGATGAGGCATTTCCTGGGTCTGCTCAGTCTCTGAGTACCTGTGTTGCTCTCAAACCCATCCTCCAACTGGGGTACGGGTGTAGGCAATGCCAGTCCTTACTCCACAGGCAACTTGTCAGGAGACCCACAGTGAACAGCCAGTATGCTGGCAGTAAGAGCAGGTTTCAGCAGCTCTCCTGCTCCAGCCTCCTTGGCACATACAACTGCAATGCACAGGGCATGGCTTCTCTTTGTTAAACTGTCAGGTCCTATTTGCACAGATTTGCACCCAGGGGTCAGAGTGGGCACTGGACAGACAAAAGACATTGTCAGGCTGTGCATCTGGGAATGTAGTTTGGGGTCCCAAGGCATCTTCTCCCCTACTCTTAAGCTTTTCATCACAACTGCCATTCATCTGTTGTCATTCCCTTACTGCTGGTTTTCTGTGTGCTCATCAGGAAGCATTGGGTCAGCTGTGTAGTGAATAAGCTGAGGCTGGATGTGATTTGCCTTGCAGTGGATTGTGGTGGTATTGTGTTCCCTGAAATATTGTGCACGCTAATAAACTTATCCTGGGTCAGAGAACAGGACGGCTACAATATTAAACATAGAGGATAGGCAATGGTAGCACACGCCTTTAATCCTAGCATTCCAGAGGCAGAGATCTACCTGGATCTCTGTGTGTTCAAGGATACAGCCAAGCATGGTGACTCACACTTTTAATCCCAGAAAGTGAGCCTTTAATTCCAGATAGTGATGGCAGAAAGCAGAAAGGTATAGAAGGCACGAGGACCAGAAACTAGAAGCTTTTGGCTGGTTAAGCTTTCAGGCTTTCAAGCAACAGTTCAGCTGAGATCTATTTGGATGAGGACTCAGAGGCTTCCAGCCTGAGGAAACAGGATCAGCTGAGGAAATGGCAAGGTGAGGTGGCTGTGGCTTGTTCTGCTTCTCTGATTTTCCAGCGTTCACCCCAATACCTGGCTTCAGGTTTGATTTTATTAATAGGACCTTCTAACAATTCATGATACAGTGGATTGTGGGTGTTATATGATTATGTGCACTGCAGCACAGGTCGGTGCCTATGGTGGTCTAACATCAAGCACAGACTTTTTCCCCACTCTGGGCTCCTGGATGAAGTTATATTCAGGGGAGAGCATGGCTGCATGCTCTCCAGCAGGGGTATCTAGGTTGTTTTTGTTTTTGTTTTTGTTTTTGAGCTGAGGATCGAACCCAGGGCCTTGTGCTTGCTAGGCAGGCGCGCTACCACTGAGCTAAATCCCCAACCTAGGGGTATCAAGGTTGTAATCTAGCTCTCCCAAGATGAGGGAATTTCACAAATGCAGGCTTTCTCACACATTTACCATTCCCCCTGGCCACCTGGCCATCATCATACATATTCTGGCACCCGGTGAGAACCACCTAGTGTTTCTTGACTTACCTGAGAGACTCTCAGGTCCTTGGCCCCTGTGATCCCAGACAGGTCAGCCATTGTGAGGAAGACTTCCCTGATGCCCAGCTGTGGAAGGATGTTCTTCAGGCTGTAGTCAGTGGAGATGGATAACTTGGGCATATAGAGCTTGTCAATCATCCTGAGAATGAAAAGAGAAATGTAAGAGTCTCTGGGCTCCGTTGCCACACCAACCCATCTTTTCACTAGGGCACCTCTCCACAGATGCCCTCACACTAGAGTGCAGCCCTCTTTCCATCCATCCTAGACCACTTGATTTTGCTTTCCTAATGCATGAACTATCAATGCCTGAGAGTTTTTACAGGGGCAGACGATGAGGCTTGGTACTAGTGGTTCCCTCACCAAGAATACTTTTTTCTAAGATCCACAAAATGCAGTCCTTCCCTGTCTTGGGGACCCTCAGACTTCATCTAATGATCCTTCTATTTAAAATTGCACACTCCTTCTGACTCCATCTTTTCTTACCCTTGGACACTCCCCCCAACCTCTTTTTTTTTTTAACATCATTGCTTCTCACTTTTTAACTAGTCAAATAATGATTAATTGTATTTTCAATCACCTACTCTCTCCCCTTCAATTTCAAGGTGAGCCTATGAGGATAAGAAATTATGTACTTGAGTTTCTGATACCCTCTCAGGGTCTAAATTTGAGCACAGCACATAGTAGGTCTTCAAGTCATCATTCTATGGATGGTGAGTGAATGAGTGATGAGGGGATGAGAAGCTACACAGGGCAGAGCTGATTCTCAGAGCAGATCTCACCTCAGCTCTCCTCTGCATGCCCAAACCAAATTCAAGATTGCCTGTAATTACAGACTGTTAGACACAGAGGAATTCTCAGGTCTTGCTCTATCTTATCTCACCTTGTGAACAACAAAATGGACATTAAAATTTGCCTCAACTTGGGGCTGGGGATTTAGCTCAGTGGTAGAGTGCTTGCCTAGCAAGCACAAGGCCCTGGGTTCGATCCTCAGCTCCACACACAAAAAAAATTGCCTCAACTACCAAGTTCAGAAAGGACGTCCGCTCCATGCCATCTGTCCCTGCTGACTCTCCAGGTAATATACTTGGTGCTAAGTGAGACTCTGAGGGACAGGGACACTGGTCCTCAGTCCAGCAGCAGGATGGGGAGCCAGGCCAACTCTGGTTCCTGTGCACACACACCTGGACCTCAGAGAGTCCTTCCACTTCCTCAGGGTCTCTGGTTGCAACCTTGCTTCCACCTGCTGCATCCTGCCCTCATCAGGGAGGATGAACAGGGCACTGGCATTGCCTGTGTATTTCAGCTCCACCACAGAGCAGGACAGCTCCTCATCCTGGAAGTAGGGTGTGGTCAGGTTCTTAATGTTCATCATGGGCACCCTCACAGACCTCTTCTTGTCCATGTGAACTTAGACTTGAATATGTCTCAAGGGTTAAATGATGTCTTCCATTTCCCTAAATGTGGAGCAGGCCATCAGCATGTAACAGCACAGGAGAGACACCAACTCCACCCCATTTCTGCCCAGCTTCTGAATCAAGAGAGCAATCAATCCATCTTCAACAACACAGAGTGTAGTATCCCTAGGTGCTTGTATAATCTGGATTGGAAAAAATCTTGATATGTGCAGAACTATGAATGAGAAGTGATCCACAGGCTTGGTTTGGAAAAGGGAACTCAAAACCAAAGCCTGGCTACTTGAGGAACCTGAGAAACAATGTGGGATCTGAGATTGGGGTGATTTAGAGAGAAATAAGAGTGAAAGTGGTGAGACCAGAGCCTGAGGAGATTTGGGGATCCCTTCTTCTTTAGGAGGAACCCTGTCTAGAAGGCAATTGCTTGTGGGACAGGTTTCCAGAGAAACAGGAAGAGAATGAAGCCTCCAGACAGTGACCTGTCAAGGGTGCTCGTCAATGTGAACCACCTAATGGAAGGCAGAGCCCAGGGCCGAGTGTGGGCTTAGACCCAAGCTCCAGGGCCCTGGAACTTCCCAGAGTTGGATTACCAGGAGGATCCCAAGGTTGGTTGACTAAGACATTGGTAATGAGTCCTCTCCCTTGCGGGCTATGTTCACCTCCATGAATCAAAGATATCCTACTTAGACTTTATGCATATTCCAAGTGCATGTGACCATCTGCAATATATCCTAGGGGACATGTTACTTTGACAATTTCTTGGACTCAAGATCTAACAACATATACATATATCCCCAGCTCACAGCCAAGCAGCCTTGGTGCTTGGGATCTGGGCCCAGCAGAGAGAGCCATGCCCTGCAGTCTAATCCTTCACTCTGCTTCCCCTCTCTTGTCCTCTGCCCTCCTATCTGCTTCTGTCCACGGTCAATTGATCTTCTGTCTAGAGTCTCAGAGCATGTTGTCCTCTATCCTAGACTATCCTATGTCCAGCCTCAAATCCATGCCAGGTCTAGTCACATCAAGATTTTCATCAGACATTATTTTCTGTGCTATAGCCTCAATCCATGGTCTATATCAGGTAGGATTTGTGAGTGTAGGCTCTGGATGTCCATCCCAAAACCCTTACTCAACGGAATCCCAGACTAGTTTCCCAAATCACTAGCTCTGTAACTCCAGATTCCCTGTCTTAGGAGTGAGTATTGTGCACTGTGACCTTCTAGGCTGCCAGGCTATTAGTTTTACAAAAGCAAAATTCAATGAAGCAGCCAGACACTGAACACAGAGCACTGCATGGCTGGTCTTTCTTCTCACTAATGTCTTTGCCCCAGTCCCTGCTTTTCCATGCCCAGGTCCAGCTCGATGCAGAAAGGATCAGGGAAGTGGTCCAGCATAGGAATACAAGAAGAACTCCTCACTAGCTATGGTACTTCACTAACTATGCCTCTTTCCCTTTAAGTTTCTGTATCCAGGCTCTTTAGGTAAAAAGTCTCCACCCCACACTGATGTTCCTAGAGACAGAGGCTCTCCAGCAGGGATGGACACCTTCTACAGGAGCAGATTAGAAATGCTGGAGAGGGCAGACTGAGGCATCTGTCTCCGCAGGGAGAAGCCCTGGCTTCTCCCCACTCAGGGAAGACTGGACAAGTAAACTATGCATTCTGCTAGTCAGTAAGATTAAGTCACAGCCAAAAAGAGTCCTCTTAGGCTGAGAGCTCAGGGGTTCTGTTGAGTAAGTACCAGGAACCTCAACCACCATCCAGAATACCACAAAAGAGAAGTAAGGCCTGTTAGTAATAAGAAGTTAGTCACACATGTCTCTAAGTCCATGAGTACTTCCTTCCCAGTGGTCAGTTATGGACACCAGGTGTCCAGCCAACACCCTTTCTATATAACCCCAAAACATCAACAATCTTTACCTTTAAAGTAGATATAGTTCATCAGCACCATTACTGTACTCTCATCCAGGTCTGAGATCAATTCCTTGATCTTCCCTGGGTCTGTTTGCTCACATAGTCATTGATGAGCTTTTTGGCCTCATGAGGCTGTTGGAAGTCAGTTGTGGAGGCCTCGGCCTGGTACAGCACCCTTACCTTCTCCTTGAACTCTGCCAGGATCTGCAGGTACATTTCAACAAACATCATGCTGCCTATGCTGATCTTCACCTGGTCCCCTGGCTGGCTGAGCATGTGGAGGAGATGCCCAAAGCCCTGGTGGATGTCTGTCTCAGGGGTCTCTGTGAGATTGAACTTGAGACCTCCTAGAATCTCTTCTAAGGTGTTGCTCCTTGCTCCCAGTGACAGGATCGCCAAGGCTGTTGAGATGCTGAGTGGGAGAAGATGACATTTTTTATCTGGATTCTTCAAAGTCAGTTCCTTGTAGAGGCTGAAGGCGAAGTCAGTGTTGGTGGAGGTCAGTGCTAGATTGTCCACTAGTGTCCTGTTCTTTTGGTTTTCCTGGACAGCAATGTCCCTTCCCAATGTGCCATCTGGTTGGCAGAGGACGTCAGGGGAGATCTCAGCCATTACTCTGTTCTCCTGGTTGAAAAGAAAAGATCCTTTTGTTAGGGAGGGTCATATGGTGCCCTAACCATCTTCTTGTCCTCCCATGTGGTCTGTACTGTGTCCCTGCTCTGCTACCTCTGTCTGGCAGCAATGGGAATATTCTCAACTGAAATTTGCTCTCCCCTCTTTGGCTCTCAGACTTCTGAAGGGAAACTGCCTTGACTGGCAGTGAAGCAAAACTCCTAAAGGAATCTATGTCTGCAGAGCCTGGCTGGCTGATCTGAATTTCAGTCCTGTAGAGAGATGGGAACAGTATAGGTCAGAGGCTAATGACCTTCCCATGGGCTAAGTGCTGCTCTCTGGAACAGCCATGTTTCCTCCCTCTGTGCCAGAACTAAACCTTGTGACAATAGAGTCTATACACTTAGACAACTAGCTTCAGTCCAAAAGCTAAGATGCCAGCAGGTAATGTCTTGAGCCTGTGGAGAAACTTCCACCCTGTCTTGAGGCTCCTGCCTAACTGAGCAGCCCCTTGAGTAGGCCCAGAGAGATTTTCCATTATAAGCCGTGAGAAGGCTGGAGGTTAGCTCAGTGGTCAGGGGCTTGCCCATGAAACACTAGAACCTGGTTCAGTTTATAGCACCAGAGGAAAAAGAAAATCATGAGAGCAAACTTGGACACGGAACCTCCAGCAAGTCTTCATCCAACTGAATGACTCATGAGAGATCCTGAGGAAGAACCACCCAGCCTGGCTCCTCATGGGTGCCTGACACTGTGAGACATTCCATGTTTATTGTTTCAAGCTGTGCATTTATTTGGGGGCAATTTACTCTGCATTAGCAGATGTGTGACAAGACCAGTCTCCCTCTCCAAGGGAGAGAGAGTAAGGACAGACATGTCACAAGGCAACATGCAGGCTTACACTGAAATGACTAAGGGAAATCCTTCGTGCTCTGACTCCATCTTGTGTTTCCTCACAGATTTCTCAGTCCTCCCTTTTGCCCCTCCACAGTCACGTCTGCCTTCACTTGTATTTGAGAGTCCAGGGATATGTTCATGGTTCACAGAATAGACCAAATAACTAAAGGAAATCACAATAAAGAAGCTATAACTCAAAATTATTATTCACATTATGATTGAAATAGTAACTCTGGTCTGCCAGGAAAGAACATTTTAAATTAATCTGACCTTCATCTAACTTGTATGTAAATTATGGTCTTTGTGGGGTTTGCCTTTATACATGCTGTGTCCCTGATCTCAGGCACCTACAGACTTTTGGAGTCATCAGATCACCATTAGTCTGATCATTAATAAAAGTACTTAAACCATTAACTGGCTTAATACTAGTGTTGTTAATAACTATGTCATGTGGATCATTTCAACACCACAGCAGTGTCTCACGGTGGATTCTTCCCTAGGCAGAAGCCCCTCTTCCTGCTCCTCTTTCTCTCTCCCCACAGAGACCACAAAGGTCACCACTGCTGCTCTGTCCTTCATGCCTAAGACCTTGTTGTAACCTCATCAGTACTTGCTGAGGTGAGCCCTGGTGTTGACAGCCAGACACTAGTCAATGCTGAGTCAATCCAGGAGTGTGGTCCAGTCCAGCTGGATGGCGTCCATCCTCTCCATCACCACAGCTTTGGTCCCTGCTGACCCATACCCAGCCTGGCTGTGAGGACACACTGATGTAACAGCTGAACAACCGTACAGCCTTCCTGGTGGTGTGAAGGATGGCTTTGTTATCTAACTGTTTGAGTTATAAGAATTCCATGCACAGACGCCTGAGCTGCAGACATTTTCTACCATCCTGAGGGTTATCTCTTCAATCTCACAGTGCTGGGGACCCTAAACTTCACATATATAAGCCAAGCCAGCATCCCACCACTAAGCTAGCTCCCCGGCCCTTTTTCCTTTCTCCTTGAACACTTGCTTTATGTGGTTCTTTGTGTTTGTGAATGTGTATGTGTGCATCCATGTGCACATCCATATGAAGGTCAGAGGTCAACTTCAACTGTTATTCCTCATCCACCTTGGCTTTAGAATAAGATCTCTCCATAGACCTGGAATTCATGATTGCCATGGTTCACTAGCCAGGAAGTCCCAGGATTCCACCTGTTTTCACCCCAGAGCTGGGATCACACATTCATGCTACCACACTAACCTGTTTTACTTCTGTATCTGTATAACTCAGATCCTCATGCATATGAGACTAGCACTTTATCCACCTTCCCATGTCCCAGGATGAGCCTCTTGATAGTGTCTTTCAATGTACAAAGCTTGCCCTGCCTCAGGCCGAAAGCAAAGAAGCCAGCAGACCCTGGCCTGAAGTCTCTGAAACTATGATTCAAACCAAATCTTTGCTTCCCTCAGTGGGTTGTCTCAGATGTGCTGTCCCAGTGACATAAGGCTAACTGACACCCCTCTCTATCTACTGTCTGCTCTGTGGCCTCAGTACCAACAACAGAAAACAGATGGAGGCAGCTAGCTGCATGGCAGCTCAGCATCCTCTCAAAGAATCTGGAGTTGGCTGTGATTGTTCTTGGTGAGGATCTGCAGATCATGCAGTTCACAGTGGTTTCCCCTTGGGATGCTGGCATCTGGTGGGGTTACCCTAGATACTCTGTCCTGGGCTTAGTTTGGAGCACAGGTCTCTGAATGCACTGCTTGTTGCAAGGCACAGGCTGGGAATGAATGCTCTGTAGTGCACATCTCCTACAGTCAGCTAAGAAAGTTATTATAGCAAACCTTCCTGGGGTTGAGGATTGTTCTCTGAGAGAGGATGTTGCTGCCATTCTGGGTGAGCATGGCTACCGTGGGTTCTGATGATGCACAGTGGCTGGCATTGTTCTCTGTAAGGAGGTCACTCATGATTCATGGTGGCAGCTGCTTCAGTGTCCTCCTGGGCTGTGCCAACCACACAACACCTGGAGGGATAAGTGCTCTTCCCATGCTTGAATATTGGAGTGGGTTTCTGATGTGGCTGAAGGGGTTGGAGGAAGAGGCAGCCTGGCCTTTAGCATTTATTATGACCATTGTCACTGCTATCTCTCTCTCTCCCATAGTACTCTATGATAGGTATTTTCTGATCATTGATGTGTGGACATGAGACCTTGGCAATTACCTTTGACAGGTAATTTAACCATACTCTCAAGATGACTATGATTATATCTGGTAGTCCATGTGGCAGAGGCAAGAAAGAAGGACAAGATCCACAGTGATTTGGAGACACCTAACCAACTGCACCCCATAGCCACTTTCCAATCTTAAATTTGTATAAAATGGATTCTCAGTGTGTAGAAATCATTGTGCCATTCAGAAAGTTCCCAGACGTTCAACCTCAGGGAACTGCACTGTTTCCAGGCCCATCTTTCCCGCTTCACAGTCTGCTACCTCTCTTGCATACTGAGGTGATCCCTGTACGAGGCTCATCACCAGAGCAACATTTGGTGGTCAGGTCCTGGGGGAACCCTCATAGAATGGGGAAAAGTGAAACCCTGACATCTGTGTCATAGACTCTATTGAGAGGTAAACTCAGACTTTGCCAACAACTTCCGACCCAACTCCTGGGCAGCATGAGATGTGCTCAACACCAGGCTCCTTAGATGCCTGGTGTGAAGCCAGAAAGGATGCACAGATACAGCTGAGGCCGGTCAGTGATCGTGGAGTTCATGAGGTTGTGATCTCAGGGCCCTGAATGACTGTTGTCCACATTATATTTGTTGGGACATGCCTGTTTTCAATAGATGGGTCCTGTTCTTATCGCTCCATAGTCCTCATGGAGTGGTATCTTAGTGCACACTGGGAAAGAGAATCCTGTGTGTGACCCTCCAGGCTGTAATTCTCTTATAACAACATGTCCACCTGTTCATGGTCTGCTCTTAGGAACCTTGAGACCCAAGTATGTCTCAAACTGAATGAATAACCTTCCATGTCTGTGCAGGTTCCTACAGTGTTTCCAGGCTCACAAATTCTCCATGGACACCCACAACCCCAGTCCAATCCCACCATGACCTCTTCTTGTCATCTATCTGAGCAGTAAAGCAAATCTTTGAGCTCAATTATCTCCTCTCCTCTCCAGGTGTGGCCTGATGTTCCCTGAAACAGCGTTTAGTGACAATCCCCACATTTGCCTAGAGCAGTTCTCTGCTTTATAGCTACACAAAGATATGAGGTTCCCAAGACAGGAACAGTGATCTGCCCCTCCAAAGCTCCCTGTAGTTCTGAGTCATTTGAGAATCCTCACAGGGCCAAGCTCTTTGACATCTGATGACTGTTTCTTTCATTTCCTAAACACCCATGATTCTTAGACATGCCTCCATTGTTCTTTGCTCTGCCCAAAGCATTCTTTCTGGTCACCTGACCACCTTCTCATCCTCCTCTGACTTCACCACAGAGGTTACACGATCCATAGACTGTTTTGGCAGTTCTCTTTGAAGCGCCCAGAGCCTTGTTTTGTGATGCACCTGCACACCACCATGGTGATGCCTTGAGCAAGGAACCTCTGCTTGGTGAAAACTGTTTCTCTAGCATTAGGACACTTGAAGAACATGCCGCCAGTCATAATGTCTAGCTGTGAGGTCATGGGAAAGGACTAAGATTCTCTGTGCCTCAGTTTTCTCGTCCATAAAAAGGACTGATAATAACATGTAGGTCAGAGGTCCATCACAGGAGTCACAGACTGTGAGTGACAATCTCTACTACCCTGTGGTCACTAGAGGGTACACCCCGGCTCACAGGAGCTGAGTGAACATGGCCTGGACACTTTCTGAGTAGTTATACATTTATTGGTCCTTTGCTCGAAGCACTGTATTTTGGGGAAGGAAGGTGGAGGTGTCCATCTCTTGTGTGAGGTTGGTCAGTGGGGAACCTAGGAAAAGGCTCCTCTGCTCTTAGTAGGTGTACTAGGGGAAAGGGAGCTGGTCTGACCAATCAACTTCATGAGCTGCAGGAATGAGGAATCCAACACTGTGCCAGATGTGGGCAGAGTCAGGAGTCCCTGCAAGAGATAGTGGGTGGCACAGCTGGGAGAGGCCAAGTTTGAGGCAGGAATTGGGCACTCAGTGGACCCGGATGCTGGAAATAGACTCAGGGTGGCAGGTTTCCTTCTCAGTGCTGGGGTGAGGTCCACATGATTGGCCTATAAGTTTGCATAATTCAATCAAGCCTGGTGAAGCTGAAGGCAGACATAACCAGAGCCTACCTAGGACTGAGCCTACCTGCCAGGGCACAGGCTTTTGAGTAGAAGCAGACACAGGAGAGGCAGCAGGAAGGAACACAAAGACAGATTTCAGGCTCAGGAACTTGAACTAGTGCTGCAAGGAAGACTGGGAGTCCAAGCTTGACACTGACTGTCCAAGTGCCCTGTGCATGTTTGAGTCATACAGCTAGTCACTGTCACTGTCAGATCCAGGCATGCCACAACTATTTGGAGTATTGAGGCCAAAATGCACATAGAGATCCACATATAGGCTTAATCCCTGGCCCTCAGGAAGAAGCCTCACCACTTGGAAAGTTCTAGTTTTCCTTGGGATTTGTGACTTTGGCTATAAAGAGTGCAATTTGAGTATTTGTGTCGGAGACAATCATCAGGAATGACCTGTTGAAACTGACAGTCATTGGGTGCCATTTTCCAGACTTAAGGGTGATTTTGACTCCTGTGGCGGCAGCTGCTTCTGTGCCTGTCTCAGCCACATCCAGAACAGCCTTGTGGACCACCTGTAGGAGAAAGACATCACTCACTGAAGTCAGGGAGGACAGGAGAGGAGATTCCTGGAGCAAGCATCCACTGCTGGCCTCAGCTGCTGGTGAAGTTGTTTGTTCCTATTGTGAGCTCCACCCCTGGTGTTTCCAAGTCTATGCTCAGGGTGTGAGATAAGGCATCCCCTGGTCTGACAATCTGTGTTGCTCTCAAACTCATGACAAACTGGAGCATGGGTGTAGGCAACACCAGTCCTTACTCAAAGGCAGCTTCTCAGCAGACCCACAGGGAACAGCAAGGGTGCTGGCAGCCAGTGCAGGCTTCAGCATCCCTCCTGCTGCAGCCTTCTTGGGACATACAGCAGCAAGGCACAGGACATGGTTTCTCATTCCAAGACTGCCGAGCCCTGCTGGTACAGATCTGAGCCCAAGCCTCTGAGTGGGCAGTAGACAGAATGCTAGGCATTGCCAGGCTGTGCACCTGGGAATGTAGTGTGAGGTCCTAAGGCTTCTTCTCCCCCATTCTTAAGCTTTTCATCCCAACTACCATTCACCCCTTGTTATTTCCTTTACTACTGCTATTCTGTGTGCTAGTGAAGAAGTACTGGACCAGCTCTGCAGTGAGTAAGCTGAGGTTGGGAATGATTTGCCTGCAGTGGATTGTGGGTGGCATCCATACTACAGAACAGGTCAGTGCCCATAGTGGTCTAAAACCAAGCAAAGGCTCTTTCCCACTATGGTCTCCTAAGTGAACTTATGTTCACGGGGTAGAGGAGGGATTGACTGTATGGTATCCAGCAGGAGTATCTAGGTTGTAATCCAGTTTTTCCAGGATGAGTGAATCTCAGAAATGCAGGCTACTTCACACACTTACCATTCCCCACACACCACCTGGCATTCACCATCCACATTCAGGCACCAAGGTGAACAACTAAATGTATCTTGGCTTACCTTA
Organism: Onychomys torridus; assembly: GCF_903995425.1. Lineage (NCBI taxonomy): Eukaryota > Metazoa > Chordata > Mammalia > Rodentia > Cricetidae > Onychomys > Onychomys torridus. The sequence continues at coordinate 71,131,535 of NC_050456.1, read as the reverse complement.
GAGACTGTCAGGTTCTTAGCCCCTGTTATTCTAGACAGGTCAGCCTGTAAGGAGAAGACTTCCCTGATGCCTAGCTGTGGAAGGATTTTCTCCAAGCTGTAGTCACTGGAGATGGAGAACTTGGGCATGTAGAGCTCATCGATCATCCTGAGAATGAAAAAGAGAAATCTAAGAGTCTCTGTGCTCCATTGCCCCATCAACCCATTTTATAGCTTGGGAACCAGAGACAGCCCTCTCACTGGAGAGCAGCCCTCTTTCCATCCATGCCTAGAACATTTGATTTTCCTCTTCCTAATGCATTAATTAGTGCCTGAGAGTGTTTACAGGGGCCAGGCAATGGGGCTTGGTACTTATAGGAGGGCTACTGAGAATACTTTCCTCCAAGATCCACAAAATGGAGCCCCTCCCTTGACCTGTAGACCCTCAGACATCTCCTAATGATCCTACTATATTAAATTTCACACTGCTGGGGTTGGGGATTTAGCTCAGTGGTAGAGTGCTAGCCTAGCAAGCACAAGGCCCTGGGTTCGATCCCCAGCTCAAAAAAAAAATTCACACTGCACCTGACCCCAGAGTTCCTTATCCTTGAGCCCCTTCTCAATCTCATCCCTCCTCACTTTTTTAACTAATCAAATAATGATTAGTTGCATTTCTATCTCCCCACTCTCTCTTCCTCATTACAAGAGGAGTCCTCAACAGTAAGAAATTTTGCACTGAGTCTCTGAGATACTCTCAAGGTCTAAGTCAGAACACAGCACATAGTAGGTCTTCAAGTTATCATTCCATGAATGGTGAATGAATGAGGGGATGAGATGGCTACACAAGGCAGAGTTGATTCTCAGAGCTCACTCAACCTCACTCCCCTCTGCCTTCAAAACCCATTCAAGATTCCCTGTAATTACAGACTGTTAGACACAGAGGAATCCTCAGCAGAGGGAAATTCACGCCCACTCTGCCTGTCCCTGTTGTTTCTCTAATCATTACATTGGGTGCTAGTGAGACTCTGGGGGATGTGGACACAGGGCCATGGTGGAGAACAGGATGGGGAACCAGGCCACCTCTGGTTCCTGTGGACTCTCACCAGGGCCTCAGAGAGTCCTTCCACTTCCTCAGGGTCTCTGGCTGCAAGCTGGCTTCCACCTGCTGCATCCTGCCTTCATCAGGGAGGATGAACAGGGCGCTGGCATTGCCTGTGTACTTCAGCTCCACCACAGAGCAGGACAGCTCCTCATCCTGGAAGTAGGGTGTGGTCAGGTCCTCAATTTTCATCATAGGCACCTTCACAGTCCCTCTCTTGCCCAAGTGGAACTTGGACTCGAAAGTATCTTCAGGGTCAAAGGGCATCTTCCATTTTCCTAAAGATGAACAGGTAATCAGTTTGTAACATCACCTGAGAGACCCCCACCTCTGTCCCATTTCTGTCCATCTCCTGTGTTGTGACAGCCATCAATCCAACTTCAACGACACAGAGTGTCCTTTAGGTTGCATAGTCTGGATTGGGGGGAAAACCTTTTTGGTGGACAAGTTCCTAGAGATGAGAAGAGACTCCAAGCTTGGTTTGGAAAGGGGAACCTGAAACCAAAGTCTGGCTACTTGAGCTCCTGAGCAACTGTTAGGGTTCTGGGCATGAGATGTGTAACAGACAGATGAGATTCAAAGTGGGAAGACTGGAGCCTGGGGAGAGTTGAGGATCCCTTCTTCCTCAGGAGGAGCCATGTCTAGAAGGCAATGTCTCATGGGACAGGTTTTAAGGGAAAAAGGACAAAAGAGACTGAATTCTTCCACACTGTGAGCAGTCCATGATCCCATAGATTGAGGACTAAAATGTGAGTAAGGAGTCCTCAGCTCACACATGGGCTATGGCCACCTTCACCACCTACAGATATCCCATTCAGACTTCTTCCAGATTGCTAGTTTATGTCCCCATTACCAACACACCCTGAAGAACTTGGTACTGAAACAATTTCTTGGGCTCAGGGTCTAGAAGCCTCAACATGCACCCCCACTTCACAGCCAAGCAGCAATGGAGCTTGGGTCCTGAGGCTAGAGAGCCATGCCCAGCCATGCTTCAGGCCATCACCTCTGCTTCCACCATTCCCAGCCCACAGCAGCTCTGCAGCCATCCTGTCCTCTGTCCTCTGTCCTCCTGTCCTCTGTCCTCCTGTCCTCCTGTCCTCTATCCTCCTGTCCTCCTGTCCTCTGTCCTCTGTCCTCCTGTCCTCCTGTCCTCTGTCCTCTGTCCTCCTGTCCTCCTGTCCTCTGTCCTCTGTCCTCCTGTCCTCCTGTCCTCTGTCCTCTGTCCTCCTGTCCTCCTGTCCTCTGTCCTCCTGTCCTCCTGTCCTCCTGTCCTCTGTCCTCCATCCTCTGTCCTCTGTCATCTGCCCTCTGTCCTCCTGTCCTCTGTCCTCTGTCCTCCTGTCCTCCTGCCCTCTGTCCTCCTGTCCTCTGTCCTCCTGTCCTCCTGTCCTCTGTCCTCCTGTCCTCCTGTCCTCTGTCCTCCTCTCCTCTGTCCTCCTCTCCTCCTCTCCTCCTGTCCTCTGTCCTCTGTCCTCCTGTCCTCCTGTCCTCTGTCCTCCTGTCCTCTGTCCTCTGTCCTCCTGTCCTCCTGTCCTCTGTCCTCCTGTCCTCCTGTCCTCTGTCCTCCTGTCCTCCTATCCTCTGTCCTCCTGTCCTCTGTCCTCCTGTCCTCTGTCCTCCTGTCTTCTGTCCTCTGTCCTCCTGTCCTCTGTCCTCTGTCCTCCTGTCCTCCTGTCCTCCTGGACTCTTTTTTCTGTCCATGGCCACCTTGAGATTTTGCCCATGGTCTCAGACCCTGCCCTCCCTCTCCCCTGGACTCTCCTTAATTCAGCCCAGATCTATCCCAGGTCTGATTACATCATGACTTCTCTCAGATACCACATTCTGGGCTGTCTCCTAACTCCCTGGTCTCTATCAGACAGGGTGTTATGGGTGTGGGCTCTGGAAGTCCCTCTACTACCCTTACTGATTACAGCTCAGGCCGAGTCTCCCAACTCTCTTGCATCCAACTCTCTTCAGACTTTCTTGTCCTGGAGTGTGTCTTGGGCATTCTAACCCACAGGATATTGGGGCTAGTAATTTTACAAAAGCAAAATTCCGTGAGGCAGCCATACCCTAAACACAGAACACTGCATGGCTGACACCTCCCTCTCATTAGTGTCTGCTCCTGCATCCCTGCTTTTCCATGTCCAGGTCCAGCTCATTATCAAAATGGCTCAAGAGAGAGGTCTTGAATAGGAATTGCCTACAGGGCTCTTCAGTAGTTATGGGAAATGCTACTTTCCCTCTTAAGATAGAGGAGATACACACTTCAGGTCAAGAATTCCCCAGCTTTTCTCTACCCTCCTAGAAACAGAGGCTCTCCAGCAAGGATAAACACCTTCAACAGGAGCGTATTAGAAATGCTGGAGAGGGGAGACAGAGAGACCCAGTCTTTGCAGGGAGAAACCATGGCTTCTGCCCACTCAGGAAGGACTAGGTATACAAGCTATGCATTCTGATAGTGTGTTAAAGTCACTGCCAAAATTAGCCCTCCTACACTGAGAGAGCAGGGGTTATTTTGAAAATGAACCAAGAACTACAAGTATATATAGATATATATATAAATCCCCAAGGAGAAGTAAGGCTTGTGGGTAATAAGAAGTTAGGCACCCATATCTTCAAGGCCATGAACACCTCCTTTCAAGTGGTCAGTGTAAAGACACAAGGCACCCAGCTAGCATCCTCTCCCTCCATGCCCTAACCAGTGACCATCCTCACCATTAAAATAGATGTAATTCACCAGCACCATTAATGTTTTCTCATCCAGGTCTGAGATCAGTTCCTTGATCTTCCCATGGGTCTGTTTGCTCACATAGTCATTGATGAGCTTTTTGGCCTCAAAAGGCTGCTGGAAGTCAGCTGTGGAGGCCTCAGTCTGGTACAGAACCCTTGCCTTCTCCTTGAACTCTGCCAGGATCTGCAGGTGCTTTTCAACAAACATGGCACTACCTGTTCTGATCTTCACCTGGTCCCCTGGCTGGCTGAGCATGTGGAGGAGGTGCCCAAAACCCCGGTGGATGTCTGCCTCAGGGGTCTCTGTCAGTTTGAACTTGAGACCTTCTAGAATCTCTTCCAGGGTGTTACTGCTTGCTCCTAGGGATAGGATGGCCAAGGCAGCTGAAATGCTGAGTGGAGAGAAGAGAATATTTTTATCTGGATTCTTCGACACCAGCTCCTTGTAGAGGCTGAAGGCAAAGTCAGTGTTGATGGAGGCCAGTGTCAGACTGTCCACACGTGTCCCATTGTTTTGGACTTTATGGACTTCAGTGTTCCTTCCTAATGTGCTGTATGTTAGGCAGAGGACAACAAGGCAGATCGCCACTATGAAGAGCCCCAGAGCTATAAGTAGGACCATCTTCTTTGTTCTCCAGGCTGAAAAGTAAAGATTCTTTGAGTCATGAAGGGCCAGGTGGTGTCCTGACCACCTCCTTGACCTCCCACGGGGCTGCACTGTGTCCCTGCTCTGCTGCCCTTTGCTGCCTCTGTGACCATGCACAGGAGGTACTCTGGTCATTCAGATGGCAGTCCCACAGTATGTGCTCCTGTTATCAACACTGGAGGGAGTTGCAGTAGCCAGTTCTCCTCACAGCGAACCAAGACCCAGAGAGGGGATTGGACACGCCAGGTCCACAGAGAAGTCAGAAGAGGAGTGGAGGCATGGAATGAGCCCTGTCTGATCAGGTTGTCTCCTCTCATTCTCTCCTGCAAAAGGATTCATTAGAAGGCTGGGAACCCTCTTCCTTTGCACTCACCCCCACACCCCTACACACACCCTGGAGACAGAACTTAGGGTCCTTGGAGCAGTTGCTAGCACTGGCCCTAAATTTGCTTCTTGATGACAAGTCTGGGAAATCTCAAGGCTCTTGACTTAATCTGGTGCATGAAGCTGGTCCTGGGGAGGAATAATTGAGAGGCAGCACAAGAGACATCTGGTGTCATGCCAGAGCCTTGGCACCCCCAGAACAGGTCATGGAAAGACAAACAGGGCAAGATGCTTTCAGTCCTGCCAGGGCACCACATGATGATTTTCACCTCAGGCTTGGGAGGCCTTCTGGTGGGAAGAAAGGTGAGTGCTGTCAGTCTCTGACACCTGGACCAGATTTTGTTTTGGCTCTTGGGATGGCTGTGTGGTAGCAAGCAAATGGGCAGACCTCTCTGGGAAGCCTGATGGGTGACCCAGGTTGCACTATTGGTAAGTGTCTGGCTTATTATGGGTCAATGGGGTTAGTTGTAGGGAATGTCTAGAGGGCTATCTCTTCCACCCACCCCTGGAGTGGGGGCTACAAGCATCCTAAAGGACTACAGTTGAGGGTTTGAGATCATGGTAAGCACAAGTATCCACAACTAGCCTTGAACATTTGTTCAGCTGTCCAAAGGTGAAAGTGGATGGTAATTGAGGAGTGGGAAGGAGAGAGAGAGGAGGGGGACAGCAGGAGGTTGGAGAGATTAAGAAAGAAAAGGTAGATAGGAGGAGGGAGGGAGAAGGAAAGAAGGAGGAGCAAAGGGAAGATGGATTGGAGAAAACACTAGAAGAGCATAGAGGGAATTGGAGGGAGCTGGGGAGGGAATGCTGGAGCTAAGTTGCTGTCCCCAGGCCTGTCATATGCCTGCAGAGAAGACAGGGACTTAATCTGCCTTTACCCAGTATTTGCTTTCAGACTGATGCAAGTATTTCTCTGGAAAAGCACTGAGCGATATTTTGTGCCAGGATAGTTTCCTGTGGAAAGGGGCTGCACGGTGTGTGCATCAGGAGACCTGGCTCAGTGGCTGAGCTATTGCGTTCTTTGTTCCCCTAGTTGAGGGTGAAGAGGATCTGCTCAGCCACGGGTCTATGAGGGAAGTAGGTCCCTGACCCCCAGGCAGCTCTTGTCAGCTGTAAGTACGGCAGGGCTGCCACCTCCCTCAGAGGGACTCTGCAACTTGCCTATCTCACCTATGCTCCTACAGCAGCACCCAGGCTAGAGAGGCCTTAATACTTCCTCCCTGTGTAGGGTGAGAAGAAGCAGGTTCTACTCACTCTCCATGAGCATAGTCCATGGCTCCCCCATCTTTCATAGACATAAAGATCCAAACTGGAGAGGCAATGTATATGCACCAAGAAATGTCCCCTGATTCCAACCTTGTACTACAGGAACAACTCCTCCCATACCAAGAGTCCTGGTCATCATCAGCATCACACAGTCCTGGGAAGGCTCCTTCCTCCTCTGTCCCTAGAGAGAAAGAATCCTGGCATTACCTGTGGAGCTGATTCCCATTGCCAATGTCTGTGACAGCTGAGTCCTGGTGTTCAGAGTTGATGCTTACCTGGTGTGTTGTTCTCCCCAAGCACACTGATGCCTATTTATCCCCACCCCAGGGTCTCTTCCCTTCTCTTAGGAAATGCTTGCACATAAAAGCTGTGCTCTGTGCTCAGAATGGAAATGACAGACAGGATTATTTCTTATAGCATGGATATCCTGCTAGCAGAACCACCTCCTGGTGAAAATGCCCAACTGGGTTCTAAACAAGCCTCCTGGATCTCCTGGGTGTATCTTCTGTTCATCTAATGCAGAAGTAAAGTCAGAAGCAAAAAGGGTCTTTTGAAAATGGGGAGATTCAGAAGCAAAAAAGACTGTGCACAACCCCTGTCTATTTCTCACCAAGTAGGACTGCAGCAAATGTTTGTCCTGTACTTTCTAAGTTACTTTGAAAAGAATACAACAACTCTCTGATCACCAATTTCTTTGGGGGAAACTCATACATTAATAAATACATGCCTCAAACTAACAGAACCCCAACTGCATCTGTGTACCGTCCTGTCTGGCAGCAATGGGCATATTCTAAATAGAGATTCACTGTCCCCTCTTTGGCTATCAGACCTCTGGAGGGAAGCTGCCTTGTCTGGCAGTGAAGGAAAACTCTTAGAGGAATCTGTGTCTGCAGAACCTGGCTGGCTGATTTGAATTTCAGTACTGTAGAGAGGTGGGAACACTGCAGGTCAGAGGCTAATGACCTTCTCATGGGCTAAGTGCTGCTCTCTGGAACAGCCATGTTTCCTCCCTCTGTGTCAGAACTAAACCTTATGACAATAGAGTCTATTCATTTAGCAGACAACCAGCTTCAATCCAAAAGCTAAGATGCCAGCAGATAACATCTTGAGCCTGTAGAGAAGCTCCACCATATTGATGCACCTGACTCTGTGACATTCCCACTCCTGCATTTTAAACTTGCCTTGTTTTGGGACTTTGTTTGGTTAAACTATCAAGTTTTTCTAAAACTGTTTACATATTGGAACTTGATATTTGGGTAACTTAAATCTGTGTTCTCAGCTCATTGTTGCTGAAAATGATTCTTATAAAGTGTCTGTTATTCCCCATAGGATGAGAGCTGTGGTGTTTGTGTCAACAGTGTGGTGAGAGACTCAACAGGGAGGTATTAGGTCCAAAGCTCCTGTTCCCAAAATGGAGGTGCTTGTCCTAACAAGAAGGATTTTGGCTGAGCAAACAGAAACCCAAAGGCAGATCTCTGTGTACCAGAGAATAAGATCATTCATGGTTCATTCCTCTTTGCCAGGAGCCACCCAAATCATCCCTCAAATGTCAGCTACTTCAGGCAAGGGCACCCAGCTCCCTTTCAATTCAGAGAGCTGAATCCACTCAAAGATCCCTACCCTGCTGTCATATAAAATCTGTTTCTTTTTCTGTCATTTTTCCCCTTCATGGGCTCCATAAAGTCTTCAAACTTCCCTTTGAAACATCACATGTATATCCTCTGCACAGCTCTCAACATTCTTATCTTCCAGGCTCCCACAAAACATCCCACTGAGCTACCAACACTCAATGGCTTTTCTAACCCAAAGTTCCAAAGACCTTCTACAATCCTTCCCCACATAGAGTAGATCTGTCACAAGAATACCCCAATACACTGGTACCATCTTGTCTTATTTAGCGTTTTCTGTTGCTATGATGAAACAATATGACCAAAAAGCAAGTTGGGGAGGAAAAGATATATTTGGCTTTTACCTCCATATTGCTGTTTGTCATTGAAGAAAGTTAGGAGAGGAACTCAAAAGGGAAAGAACATGGAAGCAGGAGCTGAATCAGAGGTTCTGGAAGGATGCTGCTTACTGACTTGTTTCTCTGACTTGCTCAGGCTTCTCTCTTATAGAACCACCAAGCCAGAAATGCAACCAGCCCTCCTTCATCAATAACTAATTAAGAAAATTCCTTAGAGCCAGATCTTATGGAAGCATATTCTAAATTAAGGTTCCATTCTGTAATTTAACTCCTTTTTTTCTGTACATGTGCCGAGTTGACATAAGACCAGCCAGCATGGTGCCCATGAACAAAGTGGTCGTGGTGATAGAGATGAGGGTTATGCATAAGTTTGACAATGTGGACCACCAGTCAGCAAGGCTAACCTGGCTACATCTGCCACTAAGTGTCAGATCTGCCAGCAATGTACTCCAACACTGAGTCCCAGATATGGTACCGTTTTTCCTGGCTAACCAGCCAAGGTCCAGGTGGCAAGTTAGCTACATTAGACCACTTCCTTCTTGAATAGAAAAATGGTTTGTCTGTACTGGATATGGTGGTTGGCCCCAATAGACTCATGTGTCTGAATGCTTGGCCCACAGGAAGTGGCACTATTTGGTGTGGCATTGTTGGGGGAAGTGTCTCAGTTCACTTCTGCTGTCTGCAGATCAAGAGGTAGAACTCTCAGCTTCTCTGCTGTACTGTGTCTGGCCTGATAGAGAGGTGGGATGGCCCTTTGAAGATACAGTTACAGTGCCAATAATGTGGCAACAGTCCAGAGGGCTGTGGCAGCCTTCTCCTGAATGTGATACATGCTGCAAATCGTTGTCCTGTATGTGGTATGATTTCTCCCACAGCCAGGATCCACAGGTCCAAGAGTTAAGAGATACAAGGGAAGGGCTCCACTGACTATGACCACTAGTGATCTAACTGAAGGTTTGTTACTCCTCCTGTTCCCATGATCTAAATTCTGCTGGCCTAGAAATTTTGTTTCTAGGGGTTGGATTGCTCTTGCCAGGAGACACAACAGACCTTCCACTGAACTGAAAACTCAGACTTTTTCCTGGCCACTTTGGGTTTCTGATGCCTTTTATCCAACAGTCTATGAGTGGAATAATTCTGTTAGATGGAGAGGTTGCTTCAGATTCTCAAGATGAATTGGATTGCTTCTCCAAGTGGAGAGAAGAAAGAATATATCAGGAGGTTAGGAGACCCTTAAGGAGTCTTTTTGTGTTACCATGTCCTGAGGTTAAAGTCATGAGAAACTACAAGAATCTAGTCCAGGTAAGGTGACAAAGGGAATGAAGGTGTGGATCACTTCTCTAGGAAAGAGCAAAGATCAGGTGAGGTCCTTGCTGAGTATGCAGGAAATACAGAATGGCCAACAGAGGAACATAGTTATAAATATCAGTGAAGGCTGTATGACCAGTTCCAGAAATAAGGATTATGATTGACAGGAGTGTTTTTGTCAATTTTTTTTTTTGGTTAAGAATGTATTTGTACATATATTGGTGTTTTCTTTCCTCAATTTCTTTATCATGCAATGTAGCATAAATTCAGAGAATATCAGTGAATATAATATTCAAGTTAGGGCCAGTTCCAATGGACCAAGAGGTGAGTCACTGTTCTCCCAGCCAGTCATCCAGCTGTAGTTGGAGATCTTCTCTCCAGGTGCCACCAAGCCCCTGCGGTCCCATAATCCACGTATAAAATAATCACTCGGATGCTTATATTACTTATAAACTGTATGGCCATGGCAGGCTTCTTGCTATCTAGTTCTTATATCTTAAATTAACCCATTTCTGTTAGTCTATAAGTTGCCACATGGCTCGTGACTTACCAGTACCTTACATCTTGCTTGTCATGGCAGCGGCTGGCAGTGTCTCCCTGCCCCAGCCTTCCACCTCCCAGAATTCTCTTCTCTCTTGTCCTGCCTATACTTCTTGCCTGGCTACTGGCCAAACAGCATTTTATTTATACAGAGCGATTTCCACAGCATCCAGCCTCTAAGCCTTAGGCCCAGGGGCACAACCCATGCCCCCATACCCCTACCCATTGCTGCCCCAGTTGCAGACCAGCAGGTAAGTGCTGACAGGCCTGACCACCACCATCCCTCTGTCAGATTTAATAATCTACAAGCCCCACTCCATCCCCCAAACCTACCCATACTACAAGACTGCAACTACTCCCTTTGACACAGACTCCTCCAGTTCTAAGTGGAACAAGAGCTATGACTGGACCAAGAGCTCCCTGAAACACAAACACCACCAGAGTAAGAATACATTCAACAACATAAAGAGTAACATGGCAGTACCAGAACCTAGTGGTCCTACAACAGCAAGACCTGAACATCCCATTGTAGAAGAAGCAGAAGAAAACAGCCTTAAACATGACTTTATGAAGTTGATAGAGGCCTTTAAAGAGGAAATTGAAAAATTCCTTACAGAAGTCAAGGAAAAGTCAAACACAAACTTGGAAGAAATCAATAAATCCCTTAAAGAAAGTCGAGAAAAAGCAATCAAAGAACTGATGAAAACAGTTCAAGACTTGAAAATTGAAATAGAGGCAGTAAAGAAGACACAAACTGAGGGAATGCTGGAAATGCAAAATCTGAGTAAACAAACAGGAACTACAGATGCAAGCATAACCAACAGAATGCAAGAGTTAGAAGAGAGAATCTCTGGAGTTGAAGATATGATAGAGAAAATATATTTGTCAGTCAAAGAAAACATTAAAGGCAACAAAGTCATAACACAAAACATCTAGGAAATCTGAGACACCATGAAAAAAATCAAACCTAAAAATAATAGGTATAGAAGAAGAAGAAGAAGAAGAAGAAGAAGAAGAAGAAGAAGAAGAAGAAGGATACCAACTCAAAGGCACAGAAAATATATTCAACAAAATAATAGAAGAAAAATTTCCCAACCCAAAGAAGGAAATGCCTATGAAGATACAAGATGCTTACAGAATATCAAATAGACTGGACCCCCACTCCTCAAAAGTCCCCTCCCTACATAATAATCAAACCACTAAACATAGAGAATAAAGAAAGAATACTAAAAGCTGCAAAAGAAAAAGGCCAAGTAACATATAAAGGCAGTCCCATCAGAATAACACCTGACTTCTTAATGGAGACTCTGAAAGCCAGAAGGTCTTGGATAGACATTATGCAGACACTAAGAGATCATGAATGCAAGCCCAGACTATTATACCCAGCAAAGTTCTCAATCAACATAGATGGAGTAAACAAGATATTGCATGACAACAACAGATTTAAAAACCACCTATCCAGAAATACAAGCCTACAGAAAGCATTAGAAGGAAAAATCCAAACATGGGTAAGACATACCCATGAAAACACAGGCAATAGATAATCCCACACCAACAAATCCCAAAGAAGGGAAACACACATACACTACCACCAAAAATAACAGGAATTAGCAATTACTGTTTATTAATATCCCTTTGTAGCACAAATTGCTAGAAGGTCTTATTAATAAAAACAAACCTAGAGCCAGGTATTGGGGTGAATGCTGAAAGATCAGAGAAACAGAACAGGCCACAGCTAACCTCACCTCACCAACTTCTCAGCCAATTCTGTTTCCTCAAACTGGAAGCCTCTGAGTCCTCATCTGGAATGAATCTCAGCTGAACTGCTGCTAAAAGCCTAAAAGCTTAATCAGCTCTAGTTCCTGGTCCTCACACCTTAAATACCTTTCTGCTTCCTGCTATCACTTCCTGGAATTAAAGGTGTGTGTCACCATGCCTGGCTGTTTCCATTGTGGCTTTGAACTCACAGAGATCCAGATGGATCTCTATCTCCAGAATGCTAGGATTAAAGGTGTGTGTGTGTGTGTGTGTCACAATTTTCTGGCCTCTATGTCTGTGTAGTGGCTGTTCTGTTCTCTGACCCCCAGATAAGTTTATTAAGGTGCATAATATATTGGGGGATACAATATCACCACATCCCTTAATATCAATGGACTCAATTTGCATATAAAAAGACACAGGCTAACAGAATGGATTCAAAATCAGATTTCATCCTTCTGCTGCACACAAGAAACAAACCTCAACTTCAAAGACAGACACTACCTCAGAGTAAAGGGTTGGGAAAGGTCTTTCCAATCAACTGGACTTAAGAAGCATGCTGGTGTAGCTATCTAACAAAACAGACTTCAAACTAAAATCAATCAAAAGAGATCAAGAAGGATATTTAATATTAATCACAGGAAAAATACATCAAGATGAAGTCTCAATTCTGAACATTTATGCACACACATATGTAAAAGAAACATTACTAAAGCTTAAATTGCACATCAAACCCCACACACTAAGAGTGGGAGACTTTAACAGTTCACATTCATCAATGGACAGATCTGCCAGACAGAAACTTAACAGAGAAATAAGGGAACTAACAGATGTTATGACTCAAATGGACTTAATAGACATCTGCAGAACTTTCCACCCAAACACAAAAGAATATACTTTCTTCTCAGCACCACACAAAACCTTCTCTAAAATTGACCACATACTCGGTCACAAAGCAAATCTCAACAGAAACATATTTTTATTCATCAAAAGTATACAGCTTAAGAAGAAATCATCTTCCTGAAAATCTACAGATATAAATGAGCCAAGTAAATGGAATATATTCATGAGATAAATACACAGGCAGTGGGGGAATTCCCATAGCCATTTAGGGAAAAGTTGCAATAGCACATATGAACATTACTGAGAGAAGCAAATATTATTCCAGAGTCTGTGGTCCCATGGCCATGTCTAATGAGATTTCCCAACAGAGAATTATTCATCTGGTGTGATGACACCTTAAATATTACTATCTGCTGTTCTATGACATGGACCTTGGCATTAACCTATCCAAAGCTCCTTGTAGTTCTTAGTCATTTGAGAATCCTCACAGGGCAAGGTGCTTTGACATCTGGTGACTGTTTATTCTTTTCCTACTTCCCCAATTATTATTAGAAATGCCTCCATTGCTGTGTGCCCTGCCTAAAGCATTCTTTCTGTTCAACTGACCACCTTCTCATCCTACTCTGACATCACCACAGAGGTCACATGATCCATAGACTCTTTTGGGAGCCCTCTGTGAAGCACCCAGAGCTGTGTTTAATGATCCACCTGCACACCACCATGATGATGCCTGTGCACAGAATGCCAGCTTGGCAAAAAACTGTTCCTCTGGCATCAGGACACTTGGAAGAACATCCCTCCAGTCATAATGTCTAGCTGTAACGTCATGGGAAAATGGCTAAGATTCTCTGTGTCTCAGTTTCCTCATCCATAAAAAGGACTGATAATAACACAGAGGTCAGAGGCACATCACATAAGTTACAGACAGTGAGTGACAATCTCTACTATCCTGGGTTCACTAGAGGGTAAATCCCCACCAACAGAAGTTGAGTGAACACTGCCTGGAAACTTTCTGTACAGTTAGATATTTATTGATCCTTTGCTCCAAACCCTGCATTTTGGGTAAAGAAGGCAGAGGTGTCCATCTCTTGTGTGAGGATGGTCAGTGGGGAACCTAGAAAAAGGCTCCTCTGCCCTAGGTTGGTGAACTAGGGGGGAAAGAGCTGGTGTGACCAACTGACTCCACAAGCTGCAGGAATGAGAGATCCAACACTGTGCCAGATGCAGGCAGGGCCGGGAGCCCCTGTAAAGGACAGTGGGTGGCAGAGCCTGGAAGAGGGAAAGTGTGAGGCAGGAACTGAGCACGCAGTGGCCCCAGTTGTAGAACTCTGAGTTCTCATCTCAAGGACTAGGGCTGAAGTCCATATGATTGGCCTATAAATTTGCATAGTTCCATTAAGCCTGTGGAAGCTGAAGGCCTATCTGCCCAGGCTTTTGGATAGACGCAGATACAAAATTGGTAGCAGGGAGGGGCCACAAAGAAAGATTACAGGGTCAGGAACATGAGCCAGTGCTGCCAAGAGGACTGGGAGCCTGACACTGATTGTCTAAGGGCTCCTGTGCCTGTGGGAATCATACAGTTAGTCACTGTTATTGTCCAATCCAGGCATGCCACAGCCAGTCAGAGCAGGGAGGCCAAAATGCACATAGAGACCCACAAATAGGCTTAATCCCTGACTCCTAGGAGGAAGCCTTGGAAAGTTCTAGTTTCCATTGGGATTTGTGACTTTGGCCATAAAGAGTGGAGTCTGAATGTTTGTGTCAGAGACAATCATCAGGAACACACTGCTGAAATTCACTTTCAGAGGGTTCAAAATTAGAGCTGTTCCCATAGCTCTGACTCTGGTGGCAGCAGCTGCTTCTGTGCCTGTCTCAGCCACATCCAGCACAACATTGTGGACCACCTGTAGGAGAAAGACATTATTCGCTGGTGACCAGAGAGGGCAGGAGAGGAGATTCCTGGAGCAAGCATCCACTGCTGGCCTCAGCTGCTGGTGAAGTTGTTCGTTCCTACAGTGAGCTCTACCCCTGGTGTTTCCAAATCTCTGCTCAGGTTGTGAGATGAGGCATGCCCTGGGTCTGCTCAGTCTCTGAGAATCTGTGTTGTCCTCAAACCCACTACAAACTGGAGCATGGGTGTAGGCAACATCAGTCGTTAATCCACAGGAATATTCTCAGAATACCCACAGGGAAAAGCCTGGGTGCTGGCATCAAATGCAGGCTTCCGCATCCCTCCTGCTCCAGCCTCCTTGGGACAAACAACCTCAGTGCACAGGGCAGGGCTTCTCTTTCCCAGACTGCCATGATCTGAGCCCAGACCTCCGAGTGGGCACTGGACAGAATGCTAGGCATTGTCAGGCTGTGCATCAGGGAACGTAGTGTGGGGTCCTAAGGCTTCTTTTCTGCTATTCTTAAGCTTTTCATCCTAAGTCACATTCATCTCTAGTTATTTCCTTTACAGCTACTGTTCTGTGTGCTAGCCAAGAAGTACTGGACCAGCACTGCAGTAAGGAAGCTGAGGCTGAAATGCCTTACCCTTCAAGGAATTGTGGGTGGCATCCACATACAGCACAGGTTGGACCTATGGTAGTTGAAGACCAATCACAGGCTCTTTCCCATCCCAGGCTCCTGGGTGAGATTATGTTCAGTGGATAGAGGAGGTATCAGTGGATAGAGCAGGAATACCTAGATTGTAATCCAGCTCTCTCAGAGGAAATTTCAGAAATGCAGGCTTTCTCACACATTTACCATTCCCCCTTGCCACCTGGCCTTTATTTAGGCACCCAATGAGAACCACCCAGTGTTTTTTGGCTTACCTGAGAGACTCTTGAGTCCTTGACCCCTGTAATCCTAGACAGGTCAGCCTGTGTGGAGAAGACTTCCCTGATACCCAGCTGTTGAAGGATGTCCTCTATGCTGTAGTCACTGGAGATGGAGAACTTTGGTATGTAGAGCTCATCAATTATCCTGAGAATGAAAAGGAGAAATATAAGAGTCATTGGACTGTGTGTTCCTCTCAAACCAAATTGTAACTAAGGCACTTTTTCACAAACAGCCCTCTCACCAGAGAGAAGTCCTCTTTCCATGCAGGCCTACATCCCATGATTTTGCTTTTCATACCCATCAATGCCTGAGAGTGTTTACAGAGACAGGAAATGAGGCTTAGTACTAGCTCTTCCCTTACCCAAAATGCTTTTCTCCCATATCCAGAAAATGCAGTTCTTCCTATCATGTGGACCCTCAGACTTCATCTAATGAGTCTTCTATTTAAAATTGCACACTCCATCTAACTCCAGCTTCCTTATCTTTGGGCCATCCCCTTAAAATCTCATCCCTTCTCATCTTTTAACAAGTCAAATAATGATTAGTTGCTTTTCCATCTTCCTACTCTCTCTTTCTCAACTATAAGATGAGCCCACAAGAGTAAAAGATTTTGTGCATTAATTCCTGATAAACTCTCACAGTTTAAATTAGAACATTGCACATAGTAGGCCTTCAAGTCATCATTTCTTGAATGGTGAATGAATGAGTGGTAAGGGGATGATATGTCTACAAAGGACAGAGCTGATTCTCAGAGCTGATCTCATCTGAACCTCACTCCCCTCTGCCTACCAAAACCCATTCAAGATTCTCTGTAAGACTCTCCAGTCATTACACTGAGGGACAGAGAGACTGGGCCTCAGGCCAGCAGCAGGATCAGGAGCCAGTCCAGCTCTGGTTCCTATGGACACGCACCTGGGCCTCAGGGAGTCCTTCCATTTCTTCAAGGTTTCTGGTTGCAAGCTGGCTTCCACCTGCTGCATCCTGCCCTCATCAGGGAGGATGAACAGGGCGCTGGCATTGCCTGTGTACTTCAGCTCCACCACAGAGCAGGACAGAGCCTCATCCCGGAAGTAGGGTGTGGTCAGGTTCTTAACGTTCATCATGGGCACCCTCACAGTCCTCTTCTCATCCAAGTAGAAGATAGACTCAAATGCAAAACAAGGGTCAAAGGGTATCTCCCATTTCCCTAAACGTGGAGCAGGTCGTTAGATTGTACCATCAGCAGAGAGACCCTACTTCCACCTCACTTCTCCCAGTATCTCACTCTTGACAAAAATCAATCAATTTTCAACAACACAGAGTGTCCCTTACTAGTTGCATAATGTAGATGATTAAAAACCCTTGGCAGATGTAGAACTATGAGTGAGAAGTAATCCACAGGCTTGGTTTGCAAAGGGGAACTCAAAACCATAGCCTTCCTACATGAGATACCTGAAAAACAGTCAGGGATCTGAGGGTGGGGTGTGTAACAGAGAAATGAGACTAAAAGTGAGGAGACTGGAGCCTGGGAAGCTGAGGATCCCTTCTTCCTAAAGGAGGAGCCATGTCTATAAGACAAAGTCTTATTAGGGGAAACACAACAGGAGAGACTGTGTTCTCCCACACAGTGATCTGCCCATGATGCCCCTCAATGTGAACCATCTTAATGGAAGGCAGTGCCCAGAGCCATGAGTGAGTTTAGATTGGAGCTGGTGAGATCTGCAACTTCCCAGAGTTGGATTACCAGGATCCCATAGTTGGTTGACTAAGATATGGGTAATGAGTCTCCTTCTACTCCATGGGCTATGTTCACCTCCATAAATAAAAATAAAAATATCCTACATAGACTTGCCCCACATCCCAAGTGCATGTGACCATCTGCAATACACCCTAGACAACTTGGTACTTTGACAATTTCTTGTGCTCAGGATCCAGCAGCTAGAACATACATTCCCACCTCAGAGTCAAGCAACCTTGGAGTTTAGGTCCTGGGCCCAGCAGAGAGAGCCATGCCCTGCAGTCTAATCCTTCAGGCCATCACTCTGCTTCCCCTCTCTTCAGAGCACAGCTGCTCTGATGCCATTCTGGACTCCTGTCCTCTGTCTTCCCATCATTTTCTGCCCATGGCCAATTGGTTTTCTGTTTATTGTCTGAGAGCCTACCCTCCACTTCTCTGGCCTGTCCAGAGTCCAGAGTCCAAAATCTACCCCAGATATAGTCACATCAAGATTTTTTTTTAAAATCAGGAATCATTCTGTGGTCCATTGTCTCACTCTGTTCTATCAGGCAGTGGTTTATGGGTATTGGCTCTAGATATCTTCCCACTAACTCTCACCCCCAGCAATTCCATCCCATTCTCCCAAATCTCCTGAGCCTCAACCCCAGATTTCTTGTCCCAGGATTGTGTCTTCAGCACTGTGACCCCATAGGCTGACTTGGCTACTAATTTTACAAACTAAAATTTTATGAATCAGCCAGACACTAAACACAGAACAGTGCCTGGCTGACACTTCTCTCTCACTACTGGCTTCTCCTCAGTCCCTGGTTTTCCATGTCTATGTCCAACATTACGGAAATGTTCAGGGAGAGGTCATGCATAAGAATGTGTGAAATGCTCTTCAGTAGTTATGGGGCATGCTACTTTCCCCCTTTAAAGTTGGGTAGCCAGGCTCCTTAGGTCAAGAATTCCCAGACCACCTGAGACCTTCTAGAGACATAGGTTCTGTAGCAGATGGATTCTGTAGGAGCAGATCAGAAATGCTGGAATGCCCTCAATGAGAATCTACTTTTGTGGTAGTTTGAATGTAATTGGCTTCCATAAGCTCACAGGGATTGGCATTATTAGGAGGTGTGGCTTTGTTAAAGTAGGTGTGGTCTTGTTGGAGGAAGTGTGTCACTCTGGAGGCAGGAATTGAGGTATCATAAATGCTCAAGATACAGCCCAGAGTCCCAGACTGTGGGAGCCCAGCCCCTACATTTTAGGACAGGGTACTCGTGAGGAGAGAGGGATAAGAGATATTAGATTGAAGGATAGAGAGGAGAGAAATATAGAAACACAGGATCCTTATTCACCAGGCCTTCCTGTCTCTTCTAAAGGGCTATTTATAGGAATGCCAAGTGGCAGAGCAAAAGACTAGTTCAACCAAGTGTAGACCCTTCCAGTCACCTTGTAATTATGTACATGGTCAAACAATCCTCTCAGGTAGCCCTGCTGGGTAAAGCAAGGCAGATCTCACAAGGAAACCTTTATGGGCCCCCACAACTCCCCCTTCTTGATATAATAAAGGGATTCCCAGGCCCCTCAGACTATGCCTGTCTTAGGTTGTTATTCTTTTTGGGTTTTTTTGTTTGTTTGTTTTGTTTTGTTTATTTTGTTTTGTTTTTGTTTTTGGTGGAGCTGAGGATTGAACCCAGGGGCTTGTGCTTGCTAGTCAAGCACTCTACCACTGAGCTAAATCCCCAACCCTAGGTTGTTATTTTTGATTAATTTTACATGCATATATTCAAGACATTTTCAAGAAGACAGTTGCCCATCTTTGGCTACCAGCCTCTGGCAAGATGGGGTACAGAGCTTAACTCATCTGTGACCTCCTGCTAAGAGCTTAGAATCATCCACAGTGATTTCCATTGCAGCCATACCTCCCAGTAAAGGAATAGAGAATAATACAATACACTTTTTGGGTCTAAGGTGATTACAGCAGTCTTAGCTGAACCAATCCCTTTTCTAAATCAAAACTCTCTCTCAGGAGATATTCAATAAAATTTTTAAGAGACTCTTTTGATTACCAGGGGAAAAGTCATTTAAAATCACTTCAAAGTATCCACTTAAGTAAACAAAAACCCATGCTAATTATAAAGACACTTTTGCAAACTAACTTGATTGTGGGAGGCTTATCCCTTTATGGAAGGCCTACCCCTTTCTAAACAGAGGGAGTGGAAACTTCTTGAAAGAAGACAGAGAAACTCCCCTAATTAGGATACTTTTGCTTAATTTTTCCAGGGTTCACTGAGATCATAAAATCATATTTTACGCTATCATAAAATGTATTCAAATATATCTAAGGTAAAAGAGTAATAAAAACTTTAAGATGCTTCTAATTTGATATGGTTTATCTTTTAAAAATTGGTGTTACCTAACTTGTCTGGACTAGACAAATATTTAATTTACACTTTTCACAAACTAATATTTAATATTTACACCTTTTTTGGTTTTTGAGTCAGGGTTTCTCTATGTAGCTTTGGAGTCTATCCTGGAACTCACTCTGTAGCCAGCCCAGGCTGACCTCGAACTCACAGAGATCCACCTGCCTCTGCCTCCCAAGTGCTGGGACTAAAGGCGTGCACCACCACTGCCTGGTTAATATTTACACTTTTTACAAATTTACATTCAACATATTTACAAGTAGCATATCACTATACATATTTATACTTTTTACAATCTTATATTCAAAAGGAAACTTTGTAGAACTACTTTATAAACTTTACCACATGTCTAGAAGAATCTCTTAACAGAAATAATTTACATTCAAAATCAAACTCTATTAGCAAACATCTAGAAGAGATTTCTTAACAGAACTATTAACAAGACAGGAAGTATGGTAATCATTTCTAAAGTTTGGAGTTTATAGTCAGATTTGATGTCTTTCTAAAAGTTTTCCTGACAGTTTGAAATCAGAGGCTGATTCATCAGTGGCTCTAAGCTTGCCTGAGTGAAAAATTCACTCTTCTTAATTTTTTAAAGCTGCTTTTTAATATTATCATGAGCATGTCAATGATGCCAATGTTTCTCTCTTGCATTTCAAGCACAACCCAAGCTTCTTTTTTTTTTTTTAAATTTGCCTGTAAGTTTTTTATTTATTTATTTTTTTACATCCAAAGCAATTTCCCACTGTATGGACCTCTTTCCCTAGTTTTCAAAAGGGTTTCAACGTGACTTCTTGACCAACAGTATTAGCACATTAATTGCCTCCTGACAAGCTATTTGCCTGTTTCTAGTTTTTGAGAGGCAAGCTAACAGAGCTTGTGAAGAAAATAGCATTTTGAGATGAAAAAAAAAAAAGAGTTTTTGGTCAGTGATGCCCTGCTATCTCTTTTATGGACTTCATTTTCCAAGCTACCTTTCTCTATATTGTCATGCTGTTACAACCCATGTTACAGACTATATTTCTCAAGCTGCCTTTCTCTATATCATCACACTGTTACAAATGAACTACATTTCCTATGCTGCCTTTCTGGGTTTGAGAGAAAACTTCTATTCACATTGCATTCAAGCTTTTGCTTTTACCATGGGAAGTTTTTCAAAGTTTTGCTCTCTTACAAGGGGAGATTTATGTTCTCCCTGAGCTGGCATTGAAAAGTATATTTCCTTCACCTGACGTTGTCCCCTCGAACAAGCTGCATCTCTCTACTCACACTCAGACAGGCATTTTGGTAACCCTTTGTTCCCCTGCCTTATTGGGTCAATGAAAAAGTAAAGACTGTACGTGAAAATAGAGCTTTTTTAGACAGACCCCAATAGAGAAAGAAAACAAAGAGATTTTTCAGAGAGACATTTTCTTTGATTGGAAAAGAAAAAAAAAGAGCTTCTCAGCTTTTTCCCTCTAACACCAGCTTGAAGGAAAGATAAGAGTAGCAGAAAGGTTTTGTTCTGTTCCCAGAGGTTTTTTTCCTAGAGCAATTACAGGTGATTTTCCCATACTGATAGATGTTATTTCCAGATGAATTAAAATTTTGCCCTTACAAAAAGAGAAAAAAATCTGAGAAAGACCTGAAGAGCTTTCAGATTTTAGAGAGAAATTACTAAGTTTTCCAAAGAAAGCTTTCAGCTTTTGAGGGAAAGATTACTAAAATTTTCCCAAGACTTCTGTTTCCTATTATCGGCTTTATGATGAAGGAAACTAATTCTGATGGTATGATGTCATCATACAGTCACAATGTCAGTGAAGTGAAGAGTTTTATTTCAACCACAACTGCCTCAGAAAAAAACTCTTTGCTCTATTGCTCAGGACTTAAATCTAAGCTGTTCACAGGCCAAAAGCTTCCATAGGAATCTGACTGTTTTTCTCATCTTTGATAGATTTTTCTGTTTCCTCCCTAGGAATTTGCATTCATATTCCTATAGCAGAAAAATCAAAGACATAGTTGCTCTGTCTTATTGCTTATCTTTTGTTTTGTTTTTGTTTTTCAAGACAGGGTTTCTCTGTGTAGCTTTGGAGTCCATCCTGGAACTCATTCTGTAGCCAAGGCTGAGCTCGAACTCACAGAGATCCACCTGCCTCTGCCTCCTGAGTGCTGGGATTAAAGGCATGCACCACCACTGCCTGGCTGTCTTGTTGCTTACCTTATCCTAAGTTTTTTTCTTACACTATAGTCTACCTTATATTTTTTCCTTCTTACCCTAAGTTTTTTCTACACTATATTCCTACATTCTACCTTATATTTTTTCCTTAATTTTTATAGATAAAAATTAAGAGAGAGAGAAAAAGAAAGAAACCTAGAAAGAGAGAAATATTCAATGCAACCTCACTTTTCAACTTTGGCATTCAGCCACCTCACATTCACTCCTAAGAATAAAAAATCACTGCCTTCGGATATCCCAGCTGGATCAAGAACAGAAAGGGAGAAGGAGGAATAACAAACCATGATAAATGAAGACCACATGAGAACAGGAATAGGCAGAGTGCTCAAGAGGTCCCCAGAAATCCACAATGATATATCCTCTGTAGTCTGCTGGCAGTGGTCGAGAGAAAGCCTGATCTGACCCAGTCTGGTAATCAGATAGCCAAATACCCTAACAGTCGTCTTGGAACTCTCATCCAATAACTGATGGAAGTGGATGCAGAGATCCTCAGCCAGGCCCCAGGTGGAGCTCCAGGTGTCCAACTGTCCAGAAAGAGGAGGGTCTGCAAGAGAGTGAATTGTTGAATCCAAGATTGCAAAAAGCACAGGGACAAATAGCCAAATGAATGGAAGCACATGAATTATGAACCAAAGGCTGTGGAGCCCCCAGCTGGGTCAGGCCCTCTGGATAAGTGAGACCATTGAATAGCTTGATCTGTTTGGGAGGCACCCAGTCTGTGGGACCAGGATCTGTCCTTAGTGCATGAGCTGGCTGTTTGAAACCTTGGGCTTACACAGGGACACTTTGCTCAGTCTGGAAGGAGGTGACAGGACCTGCCTGTACTGAATCCACCAGGTTTAAATGAATCCCCAGGGGTGCCTTGATCCTGGGAGACATGGGAATGGAGGGGAGGGGGTGGGAGTGGGAGGGGGGAGGCAGGGGAACCCATGGCTGATATATAAAATTTAAAACACATAATAATAAAGAAAAAAATATTAAAAAAAAATCACTGCCTTCATTTTTAAATACTTATGGGGCATGCCTCCTTACAATTGAAAATCCCTCTCTCTTCTTTTGCCAAGGAGGTGGTCCCTGTTCCTAATGCCATTTGTGGGAGCCCAGATGGGAGACCTGCTCCTACATTTTATGACAGGGTACTCTTGAGGAGAGAGGGATAAGAGATATTAGAAGAATAGAGGGGAGAGAAACAGAAACACAGGATAGCCTCAGGAAGGCCTGGATCCTTATCCACCATGCCCTCTTGTCTCTTCTAAAGGGCTATTTATGGGAATGCCAAGGGGTGAAGCAAAAGAACTTCCCCTCACTCAGCCAAGTGTAGACCCTTCCAATCACTTTGTAACCATGCATGTGATCAAACAATCCTCAAATGCAGCCCTGCTGGGTAAAACAAGTTGAGATCTCACTAGAAAACCTTTGTAGGCCTCGACACCAGACTACTTCCTCTTGCCATCAAGATGTAGTACTCTCAGATACTGCTCTATCATTATGTCTGCCTGCACACTGCCATGTTCCATCATGATGATAATGGATGGAACCTCTGAATTTTAAGTGAGCCATGTAAACTAAATGTTTTCCTTTATAAGAGTTGCCATGGTCATGGTGTCTCTTCACAGCAATAGAACCCTGACTAAGACACCATCTCTACAGGGAGAAGCGATGGCTTCAGCACACTCAGGTAGTAATGGACATGTGAATGATGCAATCTAATAGTAAGGAAGTTAAAGTCACATCCAAATACAGCCCTCTTAGACTGAGAGCTCAGGGATTCTGTGCAGTACGTACCAGAAATCACAACTATATCTCAAAAATCCCAAAAGAGAAGTAAGGCCTGTTAGTAATAA
The DNA here is from genome assembly GCF_903995425.1 of Onychomys torridus. Classification (NCBI taxonomy): domain Eukaryota; kingdom Metazoa; phylum Chordata; class Mammalia; order Rodentia; family Cricetidae; genus Onychomys; species Onychomys torridus. The sequence continues at coordinate 71,108,028 of NC_050456.1, read as the reverse complement.
GAAATTAGGCATCCTGTCTCCAAGGCCATGGGCATCTTCTTTCCAGTGGTCAGAGTATAGTCACAAGGTGTCTAGACAACACCCTTTCCATCTACCCCTGAAACAATGACCATCCTCACCTTTAAAGTAGATGTAATTCACCAGCACCACTAACAAACTCTCATCCAGGTCTGAGATCAGTTCCTTGATCTTCCCCTGGGTCTGTTTGCTTACATAGTCATTGATGAGTTTTTTGGCCTCGCGAGGCTGCTCAAAGTCAGCTGTGGAAGCCTCAGCCTGGTAAATCACCCTTATCTTCTCCTTAAACTCTGCCAGGGTCTGCAGATGCTTTTTAATAAACATGTTGCTGCCTATGCTGATCTTCACCTGGTCCCCTGGCTGACTGAGCATGTGGAGGAGGTTTCCAAAGCCCTGGTGGAAATCTGCCTCAGGTGTCTCTGTGAGATTGAACTTGAGACCTTCTAGAATCTCTTCCATGGTGTTGCTGCTTGCTCCCAGGGACAAGATGGCCAAAGCTACTGAGATGCTGAGTGGGGAGAATATGACATTTTTATCTGGATTCTTCAAAACCAACTCCTTGTAGAGGCTAAAGGCAAAGTCATTGTTGATAGAGGCCATTGTTAGACTTTCCACTTGTGTCCCATTGTTTTGGTCTTGCTGGACTTCAGCATGTCTTCCCAATGTGCCATTTGGTTGGCAGAGAACAGCAGGGCAGAACCCGGCCATCAAAAGAATAAGAGCTACAAGGAGGGCCATCTTCTCTGCTCTCCTGTCTGAAAAGAAAGATTTTTGTGGTCTGAAAGGGTCAGGTGATGACCTTAGTATCTCCTTGTCCTTCAACCTTGCATGTACTGTATCCAGGCTCTGCTGTCACTTTCCGCTTTTGTGACCATCTGTAAGAGGTGCTCTGGCCTCTCAAATGGCACTACCAGATCCCATACAGCCTGTTTCCACTGGAGGAAGTGATGCTGTATAAGTCAATTTTCCTACTAGAAAATCAGGCTCCCTAGAGTTAAAGGGACTTACCAGATTAACAAAGTAAGGAAGCAAAGGACCTGAAGATGGGCAAAAGCCCCTGTAATCTTATTTTCTTTCCTCTTTTCACTTGGCATAAGAGCTCATTAGAAGCCAGGGAATACTCTTAATTTACACTTATCCCCTACTCACCATCACCAACTTTTAGTAAGAACTCAGTGAAGGATCCTTAAATTAGATTAGCAGCAAATGTCCCATCCCAACCTCCAGATGACAAGTTCATGACATCTCGTTGCCCTGGGATGCATCTGGTTCCTGCATCTGGATATGAGGTGGCATAATTGAGAGGAAGCACTTCAGATATCTGATGCAGTACTAAAGTCTTGGCATCCCTGAACAGGTATTAGAAAGACCAATACAGAATGGTTCTTTCAGCTCTGCCAGGATACCACATAATGGTTTCTATCTCAGGCTTGGAAGGCTCCCTGACAGGAAGAAAAATAAATGGTGTCCCAGTCTCTGATGCCTGAACCAGATTTCATTTTGGTTGTCAGGATGGCTGTGTGATAGTAGAAAGCAAATAGGTGGATCATTCTTGGCAGTCCAGTGAGTGGCCCAGGTTACATTATTAGTAAATATGACTGACTTATGGGAATTGGGATGATTGTAGGGAATGTCCAGAGAGTCATCTCCTCTATACACCCCTGGAGTGGGAGCCACAAGTGTCCTAAAGACTACATTTGAAAGTCTGTGCTCATGGTAAACATGGGGGCCAAACTTTAGCCTCTGTCCACACTATAGGTGAGTTGAAAGGAGAATGTAGGTGGTACAGGGAAGGGATGATGGGGAAGATGGATACAGAAGAGAGATGACCAGGTAGGGAAGGATGAAGAGTGATGAAGTGGAGTGAAGTAGGGGCAGGAGGACAGGAGGGAGAGGGGGATCAGGTGAAGGAGCCAAGGGCAAGAGGGTAGAGAAAACCAGGGAATTCAGCAACCATTACTCTGTGTTTACTGTCAAACTGATGCATCCATTTCTTACAAAAGCATCCAACTATATTTTACTGCAAAATTATTTCCACAGAAAATAGGTCAGTCTGTTTGTACAGGAGAAAATTTGACTGAATGGCTGAGTGATTGTCTTTTCCTCCTGGCTATGAGATGGTAGAACTTCTCTTTTTGGCCATGAGATGTGTTGGGGAAGTGGGATCCCTGACCCCAAGCCTCCTGCCCCAAAGGGACTCTGCAACTGTCCTGTCTCCCCTTAGCTATGACAACAGTACCCAGAGTAGACAAGGTCTCAATACTTCCTCCTTGTGCAGGGTCAGGAGGAGCAGGCCCCATTCACTCTCCAGGAGCATAGCCCATGGCACCCGAATCTACAATAGACATGAAGATCCTGACTGAGAGAAGATTCATATGCACCCCAGAAATGTCCTCTAATTCTGACCCAGTACCACAGGAATAACTCCTCAACACCCTCCAAACCAATAACCCAGGTAATTGCCAATTTACCACAGTCCTGGAAAGGCTCCTTCTACTGTCCCCAGAGAGAAGGAATCCTGAGCATTACCTGGAGAGCTGAAGCCAGCTGCCAGCATCTGTGTTAGATGAATCCCAATGTTTGGTGTTGCAGTTCTCCTGGGGTGCTGCTCTCCCACTGCACACTGATGCCTATTTATCCATACCAGGGACACCTCCCACCTCATAGGAAATGCTGGCATGTACAAGGTGTGCTCTGTGATCAGATTGGAAGTGGGCAGACAAGAAGATTTCTAGTATCATGAATTTAGAAAATCTATCTAGCAGAAACACCTGTCACTGTGTTCTAATCAATAAGGCAGCTGCAGCTGGATTTCAAGGTTGCAGCTTCTATTTCTCCAATGGCTCAAAGTTCAGTGTGGAGCTGGGGAGTAGATGGAGGCAATAGGCATATTCTAAAGAGAGTTGCTCTTCCCTCTTTGGCTCTCAGACTTCTGGAGGAAAACTGCCTTGTCTGGCAATGAAGGAAAACTCCTAGAGGAATCTGTGTCTGCAGAGGCTGGCTGGTTGATCTGAATTTCAGTCCTGTAGAGAGATGGGAACACTGCAGGTCAGAGGCTAATGACCTTCCCATGGGCTAAGTGCTGCTCTCTGGAACAGCATGTTTCCTCCCTCTGTGCCAGAACTAAACCTTGTGACAATAGAGTCTATTCACTTAGCAGACAACCAGCTTCAATCCAAAGCTAAGAATGCCAGCAGGTAACATCTTGATCCTGTGGAGAAGCTCCCCCATATTGATGCATCTGCCTCCCTGAGGTTCCCACCCCTGCATTTTAAACTTGCCTTGATTTGTGATTTTCTTTGTTTGGTTAAGCTGTCAAGTTTTCATGAAATTGCTGCCAACTGGAACATAGAATTTTGGTAACCTAAATCTGTGTTCTCAGGTCATTGCTGCTCAAAATAGCTCTTACAAAGTATCTGATATTTCCTTTAGGATGAGCGCCATGCTGTTTGTGTCAATGTTGTGTTAGAGATCCAGCAGGCAGGTGTTATTCCAAAGCAGCTGTCCCCAGCATTGAGGTGCTGGTCCTACCAAGAATGATTTTGGCTGAGTAAACAGTAGTTTAAGGTCTCTGTGTTCCAGAGAAGCAGATCACCATGGTGCACTTCTGTTTACCAGGAGCCACCCTAACCTTCCCACAAACATCTGCTACCACAGGCATGAGCACCCAGTTCCCCTTCAATCCAAACAGCCCGAATCTGCTCAAGATCCACCCTGCTGTCATATGAAATCTGTTTTCTTTTCTGCCCATTTCCTTATTTTCTCTGCCACCCCAGAGAGAAGTAGCCTTGACAGTTTAATTCTCAATAAATTTTTGTTTCTTCCTATACTGGCTTACATATTGGTCTGTAACCATGGAAAGAGCACAGGGCATCTTATAAAGGGCAATACCCATCCTTACTGAACTAAAGTGCTCATTTTTTGACACTCCTGTGTACCAATCACTTGCTTCTGCTGGCTCCTGCAACTCTCCCATCCCCTGTCAAGTATTCAAGTCTAAATCTGAGTCTGCCTTTTCCAGCCATATCTCTCCTCCTCTGTGCTGGATAGATTTATGCCAACTTGACACAGTCTATAGACATCTGAGAAGACCTTTTTGAGAAATAAAGAAAATGCCTCCATAAATGGGGAGCTGTGAACCAACCTGTAGAATAGTTTTTGAATTAGTTATGAATGGAGAGGGCCCAACCCATGGTGTGTGGTGTGAACCCTTGGTTGATGTCCTGGGATCTGTATAAAAGCAGGCTAAGCACACCATTTATTTTTATTTATTTATTTATTTTTTATTTTATTTTATTATTTTATTTTTTTAAATTTTTTCTTTATTATTATGTGTTTTAAATTTTATACATCAGCCATGGGTTCCCCTGCCTCCCCCCTCCCGCTCCCACCCCCTCCCCTCCATTCCCATGTCCTCCAGGATCAATGCACCCCTGGGGATTCATTTAAACCTGGTGGATTCAGTACAGGCAGGTCCTGTCACCTCCTTCCAGGCTGAGCAAAGTGTCCCTGTGTAAGCCCAAGGTTTCAAACAGCCAGCTCATGCACTAAGGACAGATCCTGGTCCCACAGACTGGGTGCCTCCCAAACAGATCAAGCTATTCAATGGTCTCACTTATCCAGAGGGCCTGATCAAGCTGGGGGCTCCACAGCCTTTGGTTCATAATTCATGTGCTTCCATTCATTTGGCTATTTGTCCCTGTGCTTTTTGCAATCTTGGATTCAACAATTCACTCTCTTGCAGACCCTCCTCTTTCTGGACAGTTGGACACCTGGAGCTCCACCTGGGGCCTGGCTGAGGATCTCTGCATCCACTTCCATCAGTTATTGGATGAGAGTTCCAAGACGACTGTTAGGGTATTTGGCCATCTGATCACCAGACTAGGTCAGATCAGGCTTTCTCTTGACCACTGCCAGCAGACTACAGAGGATATATCATTGTGGATTTCTGGGGACCTCTCGGGCACTCTGCCTTTTCCTGTTCTCATGTGGTCTTCATTTATCATGGTCTGTTATTCCTCCTTCTCCCTTTCTGTTCTTGATCCAGCTGGGATCTCCTGCTCCCCTAAGCTTTCTTTCCCTCCAATCTTGCCCTTCATTACTCCCACTGTCGTCCAGGTTGTTCATGTAGATCTCATCCATTTCTCTGTCATTGGGTGATCCTTGGGTCTTTCCTAGGGTCCCATTTTCTAGGTAGCCTCCCTGGAGTTGTGTAGTAGTCTAGTCATCTTTGTTTTACATCTAGTATCCTCCTATGAGTGAGTACATACCGTGTTTGTCCTTCTGAGTCTGGGTTACCTCACTCAGGATGATTTTTTCTAGATCCATCCATTTGCCTGCAAACCTCATGATGTACTGTTTTTCTCTGCTGAGTATACTCCATTGTGTATATGTACCATATTTTCTTTATCCATTCTTCAGTTGAAGGGCATCTAGGTTGTTTCCAGGTTCTGGCTATTACAAACAAAGCTGATACGAACATAGCTGAGCAAATGCGCTTGTGGTATGATTGAGCATTCCTTGGGTATATGCCCAAGAGTGCTATAGCTGGGTCTTGGGGGAGATGGATTCCCAATTTTCTAAGGAAGCACCATATTGATTTCCAAAGTGACTGTACAAGCTTGCATTCCCACCAGCATTGGAGGAGAGTTCCCCTTGCTCCACATCCTCTCCAGCATAAGCTGTCTTCTGTAAGCATGCCATTTTTAAGAAAGCCAGTAAGAAGCAGCCCTCCATAGCTTCACATTTAGCTCCTGACTTCAGGAGGGTGCCATGTTCGGGTTCCTGTCCTGAATTCTTGAAATGATGAACAGTGCTGTGGAATGTGAGACACAAAAACTCTTTCCTCCCCAATTTGCTTTTTAATCTTGGTGTTTCCTTCACCACAGAAGAAACCCTATCTAAGACATCCCCCTATTGTGCCCACTCCTCTGTCCACCCCTATAGGACACCAGCTCTGACTTGTTGAAAGTTTCTTGGGGGGAGGAATGAGATGTAGACTCTTCAAAACACCTTGTAACTACACCCTTGGCCAAATCATCCTATTATGCAGCCAGCCCTGTTGAGTAAAGCAAGCTCATATTCTCTGATCTTGAGTAAGACCTTACTAAGGAGCCTCTGTGGGCCCTCCCTGCTTGCTTAAGTGACATTTTGGAACTTCCTCCTCTGTGCCTGTCCTTCTCATTGCATCACCAGAGCCTGCTGTCTCTCTGTCTTTCTGAACTCTTGAAGTGTATTGAACAAAAGTCCCACTGTTCATCAAGTAGCTCCCCTATGCATTCCTGGGCACCCCATCATCTGTAAAAGGACATCTGTTCATTGGGAGGCTGAGCATCTTTCTGAGGAGTCTCTTTCTCTTTGGAGATACCCTCAGACTGAGACTCTGTCCCTATATCACTCACTACATCCTTCCCTGTGCCTTTGATCCTATGCTATTGGGAGCTTTCTCCTGGTGGGATTTCTCCACCCTCTTCTCTAAGTCTCCCACTTCCTCCTCACTCTGAAGTTCTTTACTGCTGCTCTATCAATGTTGTCTTTCTTCCTGCTTGCTCTGTCTCTCTCACTTGATCAATCATGGGCCCTTTCCATTCCAAATGTGTCTCCTCAATTCCTTGTGCTTCTATCCTTAAGTCTCTTTCTCACATCATGCTTACAGACCTCAGTCTCACTACCTTATTTTTTCTGCAATATGGCCTGGCTGTAATAGAAATTTGACAGTCATTCTCAATGGTCAGTAAATGACGCATTCAACTACCTGGACAAATTCTGCCAATGCACAGGCAAGTGGTCTGACACCCTCTATGTTCAGACTTTCTTTGGTCTCATTTCTCTTTCCTCCCTCTGTCCCTCTTGCTATCTTCACCAGATTCTCCTGACAAAAACCAACCTCCTCCTAAAGCTCCTCAGAACCTGGAACCCTCAGTCCCTCTTCTTTCAGCTTTGAAATATAGGACATGGCCCCTCTGTGGGTGCTGATATAGTCTTTAAAGTGTCCTCAGAAACATCACATGACAGGCCTCCATCCTCCACATTGCTCTTAAGGGTCATCTCCAGCGAGCTCCCACAGAACATCCCATTGAGCTCCCAATACTCAGTAACTTTTCAACTTCTCTACCCCAAAGTTTCAAAGTCCTTCACAATCCTCCTCAAACAATAGTAGGGCTGTCAGAGCAGTACCCCACTAGACAGGCACCAGTCCATTTGCTTCACCTTTCTTGCAGTCTGCTTTGTTATAGAACCACCAGACCAGGGATGGCACAACTCACAATGGACTGGGCCCTACCCAATCCATAACTAATTAAGAAAATACCTTACAGCCAGATCTCATGGAAGCATATTCTCAGTTAAGGGTTCCTTCTTTCAGACAACTCTAGCTTGTGTGTCGAGTTGACGTAAGACTAGCAAGTACAGGGACCATGAACAAAGTAGTAATGGTAACAGAGATGGTAGTTATACATGGACTTGATAATATGGACCGCAGCAAGGCTGACTTGGCTGTATATGCTTCTGATTGCCAAATATCCCAGCAGAGGAGACCAACACTGAGCCTTAGATATGACACCATTCTCCTAGATAACTAAGCAAGGACCTGGTAGCAGGCTAATTACATTGGACCATTTCATCCATGGAAAGAACCATGCTTTGTCCTTGCTGGAGCAGACACTTATTCTAATGGATTTGACTTTCTATGTGTAATACTTCTGCCAAAATCATCATCTGTGGATTTACAGAATGACTTACCACTGACATAGTATTCCATACAGAATTACTTCTAGTCAATGTACTTACTTCACAGCCAGAGAATATAATAGTGGGCCCATAATCGTGGATTCCCCTGGTCTTACCGCTCCCCACCATCCTGAAGCAGCTGTCCTGATAGAGAGATGGAATGGTCTTTTAAAGACAAAGTTACAGTACTAGTGAGGCAGAAGCAGTCTAGATGTCTGGAGAAGCATCTTCTAGAAGGTGATACATGCTTCAAATCATCATCTACCATGTGGTATGTTTTTCTCCTTAGCCAGAATCCATAAGTCCAGGAGATAAAAGGTGAAAAGTAAATGGTTCCCCTTGCTATCATCTTTAGTGAGCTACTATGAAGATCATTTTATTCCTATTCCACAATTTTTAAATTCTGCTGGCCTAGAAGTTTTGGTTGTAAAGGAGGGATGTCTCCTGCCAAGAGACAGAACAAACATTCTGCTGAACTGAAAGCGCAGACTTCTTGGCCACTTTGGGCTTTTTATACCTTTTATCTAACAGTCTAAGAATGGAATAACTGTGTTAGAGTGACTGGTTCTGATTGTCAGGCAGAATTAGATTGCTTCCCCACAGTAGATGGAAGAATGATTATATCTTGTGGTCAGGTGATCTTTAGGACATCTCTTTTTGTTACTGTGTTCTGAGATTAAAGTCATGGGAAACTACAAGAACCTAATTCACTCAGGATGACAAAGGGCATGAAGGCATGAGTCACTTCTCCAGGAAAGAGTAAAGACCAGGTAAGATGCTTTCTGGGTGTGCAGGAAATACAGAATTTGTAGTAGAGGAACATAGGTATAAATACCAAGAAACATCACTACCTATTATAAAATTAATAATGCATCTGTGGTCTCATAAATAATAGTTATAACAGGTTTGGTATAATTATGATCTGATTAAATATATAATACATTTGCAATTTTGCCTGGGATAGTTAAGCCATGTAAGACATAGCTAAGACCTGGGTATTGTTTTCAATTGGAAATTAAACATGACTGAGGGAGATATGATGGTGTGTCAGGTGGACAATGGGTACACTTGTTATGTCTGTTATTGATTGTAAACTATTTCATCAGGATTTAACAAAACCCAAGGAGCTGGGTACACCTGTGAGTATTTTTCTTTGTAATTTTTGTTTGTTTGTTTGAGTCAGGGTTTCTCTGTGTAGCCATAGTTATCTTAGAACTCATTCTGTAGCCCAAGCTGGCTTCAAATTTAGAGATTTGCATGCCTCTGTTCCTGAGTCCTGGACTAAAGGCATGGGACACCACCACCTGGTGAGGAAATTTTTCTTAATTAAGTACTTTTAAGTGTGAAGAGGCACTTTTAATCTGGATATTTTGAGGTGGGAACATCCACCTTGAATCTGAGGCACACTTTCTGCTGGCAGCCTATATAAAGGACATGGAAGAAAAATGCTTTCTCTCTTTGCCTGCTTGTTCTCAGTCTCACTGGCAAGTCCATTCCTTCATTGGCATCAGAGTCTAATTCTTCAGAATTACAGCACATATTGAAGACCAGGTGAGACATCTAGGCCTGTGTACTGAATAAGTACAGTCTTCTTAGACCTTCTATTGGTAGATAGTCATTTTTGGACTAATTGGATCACATTGTATAAGCCATTTTAATACATCCCCTTTCTTTATATAAAGATTTATTGTATGAATTTTGTTTATCTAGAGAACTCCAACACTTGAAACTTAATAGTCCATTCACTTACTATGTTTAATGATAGACGGCTATTTAAAGGGACTATGTAATAATTGTAGATAATTTAGCTTGGGTATGGAGCATTTTACCTGCTCAATCATGAGGTTTTCATCAAAGAGCCAAGTAGACTCTTCACCATAGTGGTGGCTTTTCATTGGGAGCATCAGTTACCATTTTCATCTTATGGATAGAATGTGGGCAGCAAACAGGGAGAACATCACAGGCTTAAGTCACGAACTGACAGATGCACCTTTTCTTACTACCCACTGATGTTTGGTCCGTTCTGAGAGGGCTGGAAGTTTGATCAGTGGTAGGGGACTTGCCCAGCAAGCACCAGACCCTGAGTTCAGTCTGCAGTACCAGGGGGAAGAGAAAATCAAGATGGTCATGAGACTGAACTTGGACATGGAATTTCTAGCACGTGTCAAGTCTTCATCCAACAAAATGACTCATGAGAGGCCCTGAGGAAGAACCACCCAGCCTGGCTCCTCGTCGGTGTCTGGCACTATGAAACATTCCATGTTTATTGTTTCAAGCTGTGCATTTGGTGACAATTTCTTCTGCGCCAGCAGATGCACAAGAAGAGACAAGTCTCCCTGTTAGTCCTTAGGACCAAGGGAAAGAGTAAGGACAGACATATCACAAGACAGCATGCAGGCTCACACTGATATGACTAAGAGAAGTCCTCCATGATCTGACTCCATCTTGTGTTTGCTCACACAGTTCTTAGCCCTCTCTGTTCCCCACCACAGTCATGTCTGCCTTCACATGTGTTTGAGATTGCCATGGACACATCCATGGTGCAGATGAATCAACCAGAGTAAGTAAGGAAACCACAATACATAAATAAACTACAAGTCAACTTTCATTGTCATTCTATGATTGAGATAAATATTTTGCTCTGCCAGAAAAGAATATTTCAAATTAATCTGTCCTACATCTAACTTGGATGTAAATTATGGTCTTTGTGGGTTTTGCCTTTAAACATACTGTGCTTTTGAGTTTGGGCACCTACAGACCTTTCTGAGGTATAAGCCCACTCTTGGTGTGATCATTAATAATAGTACTTAAGGCATTAATTTACTTAGTAGCACTGTTGTCAATAACTACCTCATGTGGATCATTTCAACATCACAGCATTGTCTCACGGTGGATTCTTCCCTAGGCAGGAGCCTTCCTTCCTGCCCTTCTTTCTTCTCCCCACAGTAACCACAAAGGTCACCACTGTTGCTCTGTCCTTCATGCCTAAGACCATGTTGTATCTTCACCAGCATCTTTGGAGGTGAGCTCTGGTGTTGACTGCCTACTGTGGAGGATCCCAGGGCCAGACACAAGTTAACACTGAGTCATGCTGGAGTGTGCTCCAGACCAGCTCAGTGGTGTCCATCCTCTTCATCAACAAAGCTTTGGTCCCGATGACCCATACCCAGCCTGGCTATGAGGACTCACTAATGTAACAGATGAAAAAGTATACAGCCTTCCCAGTGGTGTGAAGGATGGCTTTGTTATCCAAATGTTTGAATTCATCAGAATTCTAGGTACAGATATCTGAGCTGCAGAAATTTCCTCCCATCCTGGGGGTTGTCTCCCCACACTCACAGTACTGGAACCCTAAACTTCACATATATAATCCAAGCCAGCATCCCACCACTAAGCTAGCTCCCCAACCTTCTGCCACTCTTCTCTTCTCTTTGAACACTTACTTTATGTACTTCTGTGTGTTTGTGAATGTGTATATGTGCATCCATGTGCATATCAATATGAAGGTCAGCAGTCAAATTCAATTGTGTTTTCTTATCCACCTTGGTTTTAGGATTTGATCTCTTTATAGGCCTGGAACACACTGAATTGCTTAGGTTGGCGCCCCAGAGAGTCTCAGGGATCCACCTGTCTCCAACTCCCCAGACATGGGATCACATGTTCATGTGACCACACTTCGTTTTTTTACTTTTGTTTCAGGGCAAAAAAATATGACCCTTATGCATATGTTTGGGTGTGTGTGTGTGTGGGAACACTCTACCCACCTAGCCATGTCCCCAGCCCTCATCCTCTTGATAGTGTCTTTAGATGCACAAAGCTCAACTTGCCTCCAGCCCAAAGCAGAGAAGCCAGCAGACCCCGGCCTGAAGTCTCTGAAACTGTGATTCAAACCAAACCTTGGCTTCTCTCAGTGGGTTGTCTCAGATGTGCTGTCCCAGTGATATAAGGCTGACTGACACACCCCTCTATCTACTGTCTGCTCTGTGGCCTCAGTACCAACAACAGAGAACAGATGGAGGCAGCCAGCTGAACAGCAGCTCAGCATCCTCACAGAAGGCCCTGGAGCCATGCTATGATCTGCAAATCAGGCAGTTAACGGTGGCTACCCCTTGGGGACCCTCACATCAGATGTGGCTACCCTTAAATACTTTGTTCTGGCCTTGGTTTGGAGCACAGGTGTCTGAGATCACTAGTGTAACCCTCTTCTCCCTCTACAGTCTGCTACCTAAATTACAACTGAGGCAGTCCCTGTAGGAGGCTCATTACCAGGGCAACATTTGGTGGTCAAATCCTGGGGGAACCCTCATAGAATGGGCAAAATGAAACCCTGACATCTATGTCCTAGACACCATTAAGAGGTGGACTCAGACATTGCCAACAACTTCTGGATCCAGCTCATAGGCAGCCTGAGATGTACTCAGCTCCTTAGATACCTGGTCTGGAGCCAGGAAGGATGCAGGAATGCAGCTGAGACCTGTCAGTGCTCGGGGAGAGCATGAAGTGGTCACTGCAGGGCCTTGACTGACTTTTGGACACATAGGATTTGTTCACACGTGACTGTTTTCAATATATAGATCTTGTTCTTACTGCTTCGTGGTCCTCATGGAGTGGTATCTTGGTGCACACAACAAAAGGAAATCCTGTGTGTGACCCTCCAGGCTGTAGTTTTCTGTCCACCTGTCCACCTCTTCATTGTGTCTTCTTAGGAACCTTGAGACTAAAGTATGTCTCAAATTGAATGAACAACCTTCCCTCTGTGTGTAGGCCTCCAACAGTGTTTCTAGGCTCACAGATTCTTTGTGGACACCCGGAACCCCAACCCAAATCCATCATGGTCTCTTCTCATCCCATATCTAGGCACTAAACCAGATAATCCTTGGGTTGAATCACCTACTCTCCTCTCCAGATGTGGCCTGATGTTCCCTGAAACTGCACTCAGTGTCAATCTCCACATTTTCCCAGAGTTCTCTGCTTTATAGCTACACAAAGTTTTGAGTTTCCAAAGACAGGAACAGTGATTCACACCCCCAGAGCTCCCTGTAATTCTCAGTCATTGAGAATCCTCACAGGTCCAGGCTCTTTGACATCTAGTGACTGTTTATTCTTTCCCTAACCCCCACTCATGAGTCTTAGGAATACCTCGATTGCTGTGTGCCTTGCACAAAGCATTCTTTCTGGACATCTAACCACCTTCTCACCCTCCCCTGACCTCAACACAGAGGTCACATGATCCATAAACTGTTTTGGGAGCTCTCTGTGAAGTATCTAGAGCCTTGTTTTATGATCCATCTGCACACCACCATGGTGATGCCTGTGCACAGAACCCCAGCTTGGTGAAAACTGTTCTTCTGACACCAGGACAATTGAAGAACATCCCACCAGTCATATTGTCTAGCTGTGAGGTCATGGGAAAGGACTAAGATTCTTTGTGCTTCAGTTTCCTCATCCATAAAAAGGACTGATAATAACATGTAGGTCAGAGGTCCATCACAGGAGTCACAGAGTGTGAGTGACAATCTCTACTATCCTGTTGTCACGAGAGGCCACACCCCTGCACACAGGAGCTGAATAAACACTGCCTGAACATTTTCCGTGCAGTTATACATTTATTGATCCTTTGCTTGAAGCCCTGCATTTTGGGTAAGAAAGGTGGAGGTGTCCATCTGTTGTGTGAGGTTGGTCAGTGGGGAACCTAGAAAAGGGCTCCTCTGCCCTAGGTTTGTGTACTAGAGGGAAAGAAGCTGGTCTGACCAACTGACTCCATCAGCTTCAGGAATAAGGGATCCAACACTATGCCAGATGTGGGGAGGATCAGGAGACCCTGTACGGGACAGTGGGTGGCAGAGCCTAGAAGAGGGAAAGTATGAGGCAGGAACTGGGCACACTGTGGCCCCAGTTTCTGGAAATAGACTCAGGGCGGCAGGTTGCCTTCTCAGTACTGGGGCTGAGGTCCACATGTTTGAACTATAATCTTGCATAGTTTCATCAAGCCTACAGAAGCTGAAGGCAGACATAACCAGAGCCTAGATAGGGACCGAGTCTACTGCCAGGGCCCAGGCTTTTGGGTAGAGGCAGATACAGTAGAGGCAGCAGAGAGGACCACAAAGACAGACTTCAAGCTCAGGAACATGATCCAGTGCTGCCAAGAGGACTGGGAGCCTGACACTGACTGTCCAAGTCCCCTGTGCATGTTTGAGTCATACAGTAAGTCACATGTCAATCAAGACATGCCACAGCCAATCAGAGTATGGAAATAAAAATGCACATTGAGACCCACATACAGGCTTAATCTCCTTCCCGCAGAAGCCTCACCACTTGAGAGTGCTAGTTTCCCTTGGGATTTGTGACTTTGGCCATAAAGAGTGGAGTCTGAGTATTTGTGTCAGAGACAATCATCAGGAATGACCTGTCGAAATATAATCTCAGAGGGTTCAAAATTAGAGCTGATCCCACAGCCATGACTTTTGTGGCAGCAGCTGCTTCTGTGCCTGTCTCAGCCACATCCAGCACAGCCTTGTGGACCACCTGTAGGAGAAAGACATCACTCACTGGAGACCAGGGAGGGCAGGAGAGGAGATTCCTGGAGCAAGCATCCACTGCTGGCCTCAGCTGCTGATGTTGTTTGTTCCTACAGTGAGCTCTACTCCTGGTGTTTCCAAGTCTCTGCTCAGGGTATGAGATGAGGCATTTCCTGGGTCTGCTCAGTCTCTGACAATCTGTATTGCCCTCAAATCCACTAAAAACTGGAGGTTTGGAGTAAGCAATACCAGTCCTTACCCACAGGCTTCCTCTCAGAGACCCACAGGGAACAGCAAGGGTGCTAGCAGCAAGAGTAGGTTTCAGCATCCTTCCTGCTCCGGCCTCCTTGGGACATACAACCTCAATGCAAATGGCATGGCTTCTCATTCTCAGACTGCCATGCCCTGATGGGACAGATCTTAGCCCAGGCTTCTGAGTGAACAGAACACTAGGCATTGTCAGGCTGTGCATCTGGGAATGTAGTGTGGGGTTCTAAGGCGTCTTCTCTCCTATTATTAAAGTTTTCATCCCAACTGCCATTCATCTCTTGTTATTTCCTTTACAGCTACTGTTCTGTGTGCTAGTGAAGAAGTACTGGGTCAGCTCTGTACTGAAAAAGCTGAGGCTGAAGTGCTTTGCCCTGCAGTGGATTGTGGGTGGCATCCACATACAGCACAGGTTGGTGTCTGTGTTTGTTGAAGACTGAGCACAGGCTCTTTTCCACCCCCTGGCTCCTGGGGGAAGTTATGCTCAGGAGATAGAGTAGTGATTGGCCCCATGGTATCCAGCAGGAGTATTTAGGCTATAATCCAGCTCTGCTGGGAGAGGAATCTCAGAAATGCGGGCTTTCCTATCCATTTCCCATTCCCCTGCACACTACTTGGCCTTCATGTGACATCCTCATTCAGGCACCCAATGAGAACCACCCAGTGTGTCTTGGCTTACCTGAGAGACGCTCAGGTCCTTGGCTCCTGTGATCCGAGACAGGTCAGCCTGTGTGGAGAAGACTTCCCTGATGCCCAGCAGTGGAAGGATGTTCTCCAGGCTGTAGTCAGTGGTGATGGAGAATTTGGGCATGTAGAGCTGATAGATCTTTCTGAGATGAAAAAGAGAAATATAAGCATCACTGGACTGTGTTCCTTGCAAGCCACATTGTAGCTATAGCACATCACACACAGACCATTCACTAGAGATAAGCTCTCTTTCCATCTGGGCCTACATCACATAATTTTGCTTTTCCTATTGCATTAAATATCCATTGATGCATGAGACACTTTACAGGGTCAGGCAATGAAGCTTGGAACCAGCTCTTCCCCTATCCAAAGTGCTTTTCTCCCAGACCCAGAAAATGCAGTCTTCATCTAATGATCCTTCTAGTTAAAATTGCTCACTCCATCTGACTCCAGCTTTCCTTATCTTTGGATCCTCCAACTTCTCAATGTCACCCATGCTCACCTTTAACTACTCAAATAATGATTAGTTATAGTTTCATGTCCCAATTCTGTCTTCCTCATTACAAGATGAGTCCTTAAGGGTAATAAATTTTGTTCTTGAGTTTCTGATACCCTCTCAGGGTCTAAATTCAAGCACAGCACATAGTAGGTCTTCAGGTCATCCTCCCATGCATGGTGAATGAGTGAGTGACGAGGATGGTATGGCTACCCAGGGCACAGCTGATTCTCAGAGCTGACCTCAACTCAGCCTCACTTCCCTCTGCCTTCCAAACCCATTCAGGATCCCTGTAGTTACAGCCTGTTAGACACAGAGGGGTCCTCAGCTCCTGCGCTAGCTGATCTCATCTTGTGAACAACAACATGACAGTAAATCTGATCCAAACTACAAATTCAGCAGAGGGAAAGTCAGCTCCACTCCATCTGTCCCTGCAGACTCTCCAACCATTAGGCTGGCTACTGGTGAGACTGTGAGGGACAGGTAAACTGGGCCTCAGGACAACAGCAGGGTGTTCTGGTTCCTGTGGACACGCACCTGGGCTTCAGGGAGTCCTTCCACTTCCTCAAGGTTTCTGGCTGCAAGCTGGCTTCCACCTGCTGCATCCTGCCCTCATCAGGGAGGATGAACAGTGCGCTGGCATTGCCTCTGTACTTCAGCTCCACCACAGAGCAGGACAGCTCCTCATCCCGGAAGTAGGGTGTGGTCAGGTCCTCAATGTTCATCATGGGCACCCTCACAGTCCTCTTTTGGTCCAAGTAGAAGTCAGACTCATGTGTTAAATGAGCATCAAAGGGCCTCTTCCATTTCCCTAAATGTGGAGCAGGTCATGAGGTTGTACCATCAGCAGAGAGACCCCACCACCACCCCACTCTGCCCAGTATCTCACTCTTGACAGGAATCAATCCATCTTCAATTACACAGAGTGTCCCTTACTGGAAGCATAATGTAGATTAGGAACAACCCTGGCAGATGTAGAACTATGAATGAGAAGTGATCCACAAGCTTGGTTTGGAAAGGGGAACTCAAAACTAAAACTGTCCTAAATGAGATATTTGAAAAAGAGCCAGGGGTCTGAGGGTGGGGTGTGTAACAGATCGATGAGACTGGAAGTGGGGAGACTGGAGCCTGGGGAGTTGAGGATCCCTTCTTCCTCAGGAGGAGCCATGTGTAGAAGACAATGTCTTATGGGACAGGTTTTAGGGGAAACAGGACAAGAGAGACTGTTCTCCCACACCATGATCTGTCCATTGTGCCCCTCAGTGTGAACCACCTTAATGGAAGGCAGTGCCCAGAGCCATGAGTGAGTTTGGATTGGAGCTGGTGAGGTCTGCAACTTCCCAGAGTTGGATTACCAGGATCCCATAGTTGATTGACTAAGATATGGGTAATGAGTCTTTTTCTACTACGTGGGCTATGTTCACCTCCGTAAATAAAAAATATTCTAATTAGATTTGCCCCACATCCCAAGTGCATGTGACCATCTGCAATACACCCTGGACAACTTGGTACTTTGACAAATTCTTGTGCTCAGGATCCACAAGCATAAACACACATCCCCACCTCAGAGTCAAGCAGCCTTGGAGTTGAGGTCCTGATCCATCAGGGAGAGAGCCATGCCCTGCAGTCTAATCCTTCAAGCCATCACTCTGCTTCTCCTCTCTGCAGAGCACAGCTGCTCTGGGGTCATCCTGGACTCTTGTCCTCTGTCCTCCTACTCTCTTCTGTCCATGGTCAGTTGGTTTTTCTGTGTATAGTCTCAGAGCCTAGCCACCTCTGCTCTGGCCTGTCCAGAGTCCAGAGTCCTAAATCCACTGCAGATCTAGCTGCATCAAGATTTTTTTTTTTTTTTATCAAGAATCGTAATGTGGGCCATTGCCTCACTCCTTGGTAAATTAGGCAGGGTTAGGTGGGTGTGGGCTCTGGATGTCTCCCTATTAACCCTTACCCACTGCAATTCCAACCCATTTTCCAAACTCTCCTGACCTCTAATCCCAGACTCCTTGTCCCAGCATTGTGTCTTCAGCAATGTGCCCCCATAGGCTGTCTTGACTACTAATTTTAAAAACTAAAATTCCATTATTCAGCCAGACACTAAACACAGAACACTGCCTGGCTGACACCTCCATCTCACTAATGGCTTCTCCTCAGTCCCTGCTTTCTGTGTCCAAGTGGAGCATTACAGAAAAGGCTCAGGGAGAGGTCCTGCATAGGAATGTGTGAAAGGCTCTGCAGTAGTTATGGCACCTGCTGCTTTCCCCCTTTAAGATAGAGTAGCCAGGCTCCTTTGGTCAAGAAGTCCCAGACCACTTGAGACCTCCTAGAGACATAGGTTCTCTAGCAGTTGGATTCTCTAGGAGCATTTCAGAAATGCTGGAGTAGGCTAAACGAGGGACTTCTTTTGAGGTAATTTGAATGCAATTGGCCCCCATCAGTTCACAGGGAGTGGCATTATTAGGAGGTGTGGGTTTGTTAGAGTAGGTGTGGTCTTGTTGCAGGAAGTATGTCATTGTGGAGGCAGGCTTTGAGGTCTCATAAATGCACAAGATATCTCCCAGAGCCCCAGAAACTTCTTCTTGTCTGCAAGATGTAGGACTCTCAGATATTGCTCTAGTACCATGTCTGCCTGCATACTGCTGTGTCCCACCATGATGATAATGAACTGAACCTCTGAATTTTAAGCAAGCCACACCAATTAAATGTTTTCCCCTAAGAGTTGCCATGGTCACGGTGTCCCTTCACAGCAATGGAACACTGACTAAGGCACAATGTCTGCAGGGAGAAGCGATGGCTTTAGCACATTCAGGTAGGACTGGGTACATAATCTATGCAATCTGCTAGTCAGTAAGTTTAGGTCACATCCAAATACAACCCACTGAGACTGAGAGCTCAGGGGTTCTGTGGAGTGTGTACCAGGAATCATAACTATATCTCAAAAATCCCAAAGGACAAGTAAGGCCTGCTAGTAATAAGAGGTTAGGCACCCATGTCTCCAAGGCCATGAGCACCTCCTTTCCAGGGGTCAGTGTATGGACACAAGGTAATATCCTCTCTATCCATTCCTGAAAGAGAGACCATCCTCACCTTTAAAGTAGATGTAATTCACCAAAACCATTAATGAGCTCTCATCCAGGTCTGAGATCAGTTCCTTGATCTTCCCCTGGGTCTGTTTGCTCACATAGTCATTGATAATCTTTTGGGCCTCATGAGGCTGCTGGAAGTCAGCTGTGGAGACCTCAGCCTGGTACAGCGCCCTTGCCTTCTCCTTGAACTCTGCCAGGATCTGCAGGCGCTTTTCAACAAACATCATGCTGCCTATGCTGATCTTCACCTGGTCCCCTGGCTGGCTGAGCATGGTGAGGAGGTGCCCAAAGCCCTGGTGGATGTCTGCCTCAGGGGTCTCTGTGAGATTGAACTTGAGACCTTCTAGAATCTCTTCCAGGGTGTTGCTCCTTGCTCCCAGGGACAGGACGGCCAAGGCAGCTGAGATGCTGAGTGGGGAGAAGACGACATTTTTATCTGGATTCTTCACAGCCAGCTCCTTGTAGAGGCTGAAGGCAAAGTCATTGTGGATGGAGGCCAGTGTCAGACTGTCCACACGTGTCCCATTGTTTGGGTCTTCCTGGACTTCGGTGTCCCTTCCCAATGTGCCATCTGGTTCGCAGAGGACAGTGGGGCAGAACCCGGCCATCAAGAGCCCCAGAGCTACAAGGAGGGCCATCTTCTCTGCTCTCCTGTCTGAATAGAAAGATCTTTTGAGTCTGGGAGGGTCAGGGGTAACCTGACCCTCTCCTTGTCCTTCAACCTTGCCTGTATTGTGTCCTTGTTCTGCTGCCCCTTTCTGCCTCTGTGATGATGCACAGGAAGTGCTCTGGCCCCTCAGATGGCACTACCAGATCCCATGCATCCTGTTTCCACAGGAGGAAGTGCTGCGGTAGTAACCGGTTTTCCTGCTAGAAAATAAGGATCCATAGAGGTAAAGGATACTCCAGGGTCACAAAGTAAGAAAGAGACAGCCCTGGGGATAGGCAAAAGCCTTATATCATCTTAATTTCTTTTTTTCCTTTCTCACTTGGCATAAAGTCTGCTTAGAAATCAGGGAATACTGCACTCCAGGGAAGACCTGCCCAACTTGGCCCCAGGTTCTGGCCATAGGGTAAGACCCCCCCATCCCCACTGGGAAGGTTCCCCCTCTCTAAGACCCTCGGGAGGACCCTACAACCTCCATGCCCTGCCCCCACACCCATCTGCCGGAGACCCCAGCCACTTCTGGAGACTTAGAAACCAATAGCCAGAACCTGGAAACAACCTAGATGCCCTTCAACTGAAGAATGGATAAAGAAAATATGGTATATATACACAATGGAGTACTACTCAGCAGAGAAAAACAATGACATCATGAGGTTTGCAGGCAAATGGATGGATCTAGAAAAAATCATCCTGAGTGAGGTAACCCAGACTCAGAAGGACAAACACGGTATGTACTCACTCATAGTAGGATACTAGATGTAAAACAAAGATGACTAGACTGCTACACAACTCCAGGGAGGCTACCTAGAAAATGGGACTCTAAGAAAGACACAGGGATCACCCAATGACAGAGAAATGGATGAGATCTACATGAACAACCTGGAAAACAGTGGGAGTAATGAAGGGCAAGATCTGAGGGAAAGAAAGCCTAGGGGAGCAGGAGATCCCAGATGGATCAAGAACAGAAACGGAGAACAAGGAATAACAGACCATGATAAATGAAGACCACATGAGAACAGGAAGAAGCAAAGTGCTAGAGAGGTCCCCAGAAATCCACAATGATACATCCACTGCAGACTACTGGCAATGGTTGAGAGAAAGCCTGATCTGACCTAGTCTGGTGATCAGATGGTCAAACACCCTGACGGTCATGCTGGAATTCTTATCCAATAACTGATGGAAGTGGATGCAGAGATCCTCAGCCAGGCCCCAGGTGGAGCTCCAGGAGTCCAATTGTCGAGAAAGAGGAGGGACTGTAAGAGTGTGAATTGTTGAGACCAAGATTGCAAAAAGCACAGGGACAAACAGGCAAACTATGAACTATGAACCAAAAGCTGTGGAGCCCCCAACTGGATCAGGCCCTCTGGATAAGTGAGACCATTGAATAGCTTGAACTGTTTGGGAGGCATCCAGGCAGTGGGACCGGGACCTGTCCTTAGTGCATGAGCTGGCTGTTTGGAACCTTGGGCTTACACAGGGACACTTTGCTCAGCCTGGAAGGAGGGGACTGGACCTGCCTGTACTGAATCCACCAGGTTGAATTGAATCCCCAGGGGAGTCTTGGCCCTGGAGGAGATGGGAATGGAGGGGAGAGGCTGGGGGGAAGGTGGGGGCGGGAGGGGGAAGACAGGGGAACCCATGACTGATGTGTAAAATTAAAGCACAAATATAATAAATAAAAAAGGGAGAAAAATCAGGGAATGCTCTTAATTTGTACTTGTCCCCCACCTCCCACCACAACTTCTAGTGAGGACTCTGAAGGATCCATGAGTTAGATCAGCAGCAAATGACCCATCCCAGCCTCTGATGACAAGTTCATGACATCTCACTGTGCTGGGATGCATCTGTTCCTGTGTCTGGACATGAGGCGGGTTAATTGAGAGAAAGTACTGCAGACATCTGGTGCAGTCCTCAAGCCTTGGCATCCCTGAGAACAGGTATTAGGAGAACTCATAGAGAATGGTTCTTTCTGCTCTTCCAGGATACCACGTGGTGGTTTGTTTCTCCGGCTTGGAAGGCTTCCTGACAGGAAGAAAAATGAATAGTGTCCCAGTCTCTGACACCTGAACCAGATTTCATTTTGGTTGTCGGGATGGCTGTGTGGTGGTAGCAAGCAAATGGGTGGACCTCTCAGGGCAGCCTGGTGAGTTGCCTAGGATGTGTTATTAGTAAATGTGTCTGGCTTATTATGGGAATGTGGGTGTGTTTGTAGGCAATATTCAGAGAACCATCTGCTCTATACATCCCTGGAGTAGGGGCCACAAGCATCTTCAGGACCACATTTGAAAGCCTGTGGTTGAGGTAAACATGGGTGTCCAACTTTAGCCTCTGTCCACTGTATAGGTGAGTTCAGAGGAGAATGTAGGTGGTACAGGGAAGGGATGAGGGGGAAGACGGATACAGAGGGATGGGAAAAGATGAGGAGTGAGAAAGTGGATGGAAGTGGGGGCTGGAGGAGGGAGGGAGGGGGATCAGAGTCATGGAGGGGCATCAGATGAGGGAGCCAAGAGGAAATGGAGGGGAGAGAAGAGCAGAAGAGTGTAGAAGGAGACAGGAAGGAGCAGGGGAGAAAGGTGCTGGAACTAAGCCACATGTGCCCAGGCCTCTGACATGCCTGCAGAGGGGCCATGGACTTCAGCTGCCTTCATCCTGAGTTAATTGTCAGACTGATGCATCCATTTCTTTAAAGAGCATTCACCCTTTTTTACATTAAAATTATTTCCACAGAAAACAAGCTAGTCTGTTTGTACTAGAGAAGACTTGGCTAAGTCACTGAGTGGTTGTCTTTTTTTCCTGGCTATGAGAGGATGGAGACCTTCATATTGGCCATGGGATCTGTTAGAGAAGTGGGATCCCCGACCCCAAGCCTGCAACTGTCCTGTCTCCCCTTAGCTATGACAGCAGCACCCAGAGTAGACAAGGTCTCAATACTTCCATCTTGTTCAGGGTCAGAAGGAGCAGGCTCCATTCACTCTCTAGGAGCATAGCCCATGGCAAACATATCTTCCATAGACATGAAGACACTATCTGGAGAGAAGATTCATATGCACCCCAGAAATGTCCCCTGACTCTAACCCAGTGCTCCAGGAACAACTCCTCACCACCCTCCAAACCAATAACCCAGGTAATTGCCAATATCACAGTCCTGGAAAGGCTTCTTCCACTGTCCCCAGAGAGAAGGAATCCTGAGCATTACCTGAGGAGCTGAAGCCAGCTGCAAGCATCTGTGTTAGATGAGTCCCAGTGTTTGGGGTTGCTGTTCTCCTGGGGTGCTGCTCTCCCACTGCACACTGATGCCTATTTATCTATACCAGGGACACCTCCCACCTCATAGGAAATGCTGGCATGTACAAGGTGTGCTCTGTGATCAGATTGGAAGTGGGCAGACAAGATTTCTGGCAACATAAATTTCAAAAATCTAGCAGAAACACCTGTCACTGTGTTTAATCAATAAGGCAGCTGCAACTGGATTTCAAGGTTGCAGCTTCTGTTTCTCCAATGGTTCAAAGTTCAGTGTGGAACTGGGGAGTTGTTGGAGGCAAATAGACAAACTACATCTGCATGTGTGTAACCATCTTGTCCAGCAGCATTGAGCATATTCTAAATAGAGACCCCTTTTCCCCTCTTTTGTTAGACTCCTGGAGGGAAGCTGCCTTGTCTGGCAGTGAAGGAAAACTCCTAAAGGAATTGGTGTCTTCAGAACCTGGCTGGCTGATCTGAATTTCAGTCCTGTAGAGAGATGGGAACACTGCAGGTCAGAGGCTAATGACCTCTCATGGGCTAAGTGCTGCTCTCTGGAACAGCCATGTTTCCTCCCTCTGTGTCAGAACTAAACCTTGTTACAATAGAGTCTATTAACTTAGCAGACAACCAGCTTCAATCCAAAGTCTAAGATGCCAGCAGATAACATCTTAAGCCTGTAGAGAAGCTCCCCCATATTGATGCACTTGACACTCTGAGGTTCCGTTAAACTTGCCTTGATTTGTGACTTTCTTTCTTTGTTAAGTTATCAAGTTTCATGAGCCTGATTCCACATTGGAACATTGAATTTGGGTAATGTGAGTCTGTGTTTTCAGATCATTGCCACTCAAAATGGCTCCAGAATAAATTATCACTTAGGCCCTTTAGGAAGAGCTGTGGTGTTTGTGTCAACAGTGTGGTTAGAGACTCCGCAGGCAGGGTTATGTCCAAAAGTGCTATCCTTGAAATGGAGGTGCTGATCTTAACAAGAAGGATTTTGGCTGAATAAACAGAAGCCTAAAAGCAGGTCTTTGTGTTTCAGAGAAGCAGATCACCCATGGTGCATTTCTGTTTGCCAGGTGCCACCCTACCCTTCCCACAAATATCCTCAGCCAGAGCACCTTCAGTCCAGACAGCCTGAATCAGCTCAAAGATCCCTACCCTTCTATCCTATAAAATATGTTTCCTTTTCTGCCATTTTGATTATTTACTCTGCCATCCCAGAGAGAGAGAAAGAGAGAGAGAGACAGACAGACAGACAGACAGACAGACAGACAGAGAGAGACAGAGAAAGAGAGAGAGAGACAGAGAGCTTGATAGTTTAATCCTCACTAAATTGGTAAATGTGTTTTTTTCCCACACTGGCTTACATTTCTAACTGAATGGAAGTGCTTGGTTTTTGACACTCCTGTATGCCAATCACTTGCTTCTGCTGGCTCCTGCCACTCCCCCTACCCCAGCCTAGTATTCAATTCTAAATTTTAGAGTCTGCCTTTCCAGCTGTTTCTCTCTCCACTGTGCTGGATGATATGTCAATTTGACATCATCTATAGTCATCTTAGAGGGGGAACCTCACTTGAGAAAATGTATACATAATTGGAGACTGTGGATCAACCTTAGAGAAGTTTCTTAATTAGTTGTGGATGGGGTGGGCCCAGTCCATGATGGATGGTGTGATCCCAGGCCTAGTGGTCCTGAGTTCTGTATGAAATCAGGCTGAGCAAACCATGCTAAGAATGCTGTAGTAGGACATGCCCATAGGGTCAAGGAAATTGGCTAAGACCACTTGCCAAGGCATGCACTTAATTAAATTCCTTTATGAGCCAATCTGGAGTCTGCCTGAGGGCTTAGTGAAAGGCACTGTCAGAATTCCTGAACATGCCCAGCCATTGAGGGACAACCATGCAATGCCACCAGATTGCAACACAGACCAGGTGCTGGGAGGAGGCTATATAAGGCCTTCCCTGTTTTTAAATAAAGGAGTTTGTTGTTTGTCTTCAACTGACTCCTGGTGTCTGTGTTGTTGATGCTGTACCTTCTCACTCCTTCTCCCAAGGCAACCAGTAGGACCCAGCAACAGAAAGCCCGTAAGAAGCACCCCTCCTGGCCTAAACAACATCTTATAACTTCAGGAGATTGTCGTGTTTGGGTTCCTGTCCTGAATTCTTGAAATGATGAACAGTGCTGTGGAATATGAGACACAGAAACTCTTTTCTCCCCAACTTGCTTTTTAATCTTGGTGTTTCCTTCATCACAGAATTAGAAACCCTATCAAAGACATCCACCTATTCTGCCCACTCCTCTGTCCACCCCTATAGGACACCAGCTCTGACTTGTTGAAAGTTTCTTGGGGGGAGGAATGAGGAAGTTTTAGATAGACATATAGGCCTAGATGAAAAAAAAAAAAGAAAGAAAGAAAAGACAGAGACACAAGACAGCTTCAGGAGGGCCCTGGTCAATACCCAGTCTCTCCAAGTTTAATCATGATGGCACTGCTATACATCAACAAGGGGAGGAGCAAAAGACATCCCCCTTTAAGATCAAAGCACAATATACAACCAGATGTAGACCCTTCAAAACACCTTATAACTATACCCTTGGCCAAATCATCCTATTATGCAACCCTGTTGGGTAAAGCAAGCTCAGATTCTCTGACCTTGAGTAATACCTTACTAGGGAGCCTCTGTGGGCCCTCCCACACCCCTGCTTGCTTAAGTGACATTTTGGAAATTCCTCCTCTGTGTCTGTCTTTCTTATTGCATCACTGGAGCCTGCTGTCTCTCTGACTTTCTGAACTCCTGATGTGTATTGATCAAAAGTCCCACTGTTCATCAAGTAGCTCCCCTATGCATTCCTGGGCACCCCATCATGTAAAGGGACATCTGTTCACTAGGAGGCTGAGCATCTTTCTGAGGAGTCTCTTTCTCTATGGGGACACCCCCAGACTGAGACTCTGTCCCTACATCACTCACTGCATCCCTCCCTGTGCCTTTGATCCTATGCTATTGGGAGCCTCCTCCTGGTGGGATTTCTCTACCCTCTTCTCTAAGTCTCCCACTTCCTCCTCACTCTGAAGTTCTTTACTGCTGCCCTATCAATGTTGTCTTTCTTCCTGCTTGCTCTGTCTCTCTCACTTGATCAATCTTGGGCTTTCTCCATTCCAAATGTGACTTCTCAACTCCACTTGTTTCTATCCTTAAGTCTCTTTCTTACCTCATACTTACAGATCTCAGTCTCACTACCTTATTTTTTCTGCAATATGGCCTGGCTGTAATAGAAATTTGACAGTCATTCTCAACGGTCAGTAAATAACACTTTCAACTACCTGATTCTCACTGATCTGGACAAATTCTACCAATGCACAGGCAAGTGGTCTGACACCCTCTATGTTCAGACTTTCTTTGGTCTCATTTCTCTCTCCTCCCTCTGTCCCTCTTGCTATCTTCACCAGATTCTCCTGACAATAACCAACCTCCTCCTAAAGCTCCTCAGAATCTGGACCCCTCAGTCTCTCTTCTTTCAGCTTTGAAATATAGGACATGGCCCCTCTGTGGGTGCTGATATAGTCTTTAAACATTGGAAATATCTCATGCCAGGCCCCCATCCTCCACAGTGCTCTCAACATGAAGATCCCACAGAACATCCCACTGAGTTCCCAACACTCAATGGCTTTTCTACCCCAACATTCTGAAGTCCTTTACAATCCTCCTCAAACAACAGTAGGGCTGTCAGAGCATTACCCCACTAGACAGGTACCAAGATGTCTAAGTTAGGGTTTTATATTGCTGGGACATAACATTATGACCAAAAAACCAACTTGGAGAGGAAAGCATTTATATGGCTTACACTTCCATATTGCTGTTCATCATGAAAGGAAGTTAGGACAGGAACTCAAAAGAAAAAGACCTTGGAGACAGGAGCTGATGCAGAGGCCATGGAGAGGAGGGGTGTTGCTTGCTGGCTTGCTTCCCCTCTCTTGTTCAGTCTGCTTTCTTATAGAACCACCATCTCTGGGATGGCACCACCCATATGGGTTAGGTACTACCAAACCAATAACTAATTAAGAAAATGCCTCACAGCAAGATCTCATGGAAGTATATTTTCAATTAAGGTTCCCTTCCTTTAGTATATTCTAGTTTGTGTGTCCAGTTAACATAAGACCATCCAGCAAAGGGGCCATAAACAAGGTGGTCATGGTAATAGAGATGGTAGTTACACATGGGCTTGACAACATGGACTACCTGTCAGCAAGGCTGACCTGGCTATATCAGCTGCTGAGTGCCAGATCCTCCAGCAGCCACACAATCACTGAGCCTTAGACATGGCACCATTCTCCTGGATAGCTAGCCAAGGACCAGGTGGTAGGCTGACTGCATTGGACCACTTCATCCATGGAAAGAACAATGCTTTTTTCTTACTGTAATAAATACTTATTTTGGCTATGGATTTGTCTTTCTACATGTAATGCTTCTGCCAAAACCATCATCTGTGGATTTACAGAATGACTTATCCACCGACATGGTATTCCACACAGAATTACTTCTGGTCAAGGAACTCACTTCACAGCCAGAGAATATAACAATGGACCCACAATCATGAGTTCCCCTGGTCTTACCATTCCATATCATCCTCAAGCACCTGTTATGATAGAGAGATGGAATGGTCTTTTGGAGATACAGTTATAGTGCCAGTGAGGTGGGAGCAGTCTGGATGTCTGGAGAAGCATTTTCTAGAATACATGCTTCAAATCACTGTCCACTGTGTGGTATGTTTTCTTCTTAGCTGGGATCCACAGGCCCAGGAGTTAAGAGGTGAAAAGTGAAGGTTTCCACTCACTATCACCCTAGGTACCTACTAAGAAGATATTTTTTAATTCCTATTCCCAAATTTTAAATTCTGCTGGCCTAGAAGTTTTGGTTTTAGAGTTGGGGATTGCTCCTGCCAGGAGACACAACAAATAATCCACTGAACTAAAAGCTCAGACTTCTACCTGCTTATTTGTGTTTCAGATGGTTTTTATCCAACAGTCTAAGAATGGAATAAGTCTGTTAGGTGGAATGATTGGTCCTGATTACAAGCAGAACTGGATTGCTTCTCCACAGTGGAGGCAAGAAAGATTGTGTCTGGAGATCAGGTAATCCTTTAGGATGTCTCTTTGTGCTACCATGTCCTGAGATTAAATTCATGGGAAACTACAACAACCTAATCCAGTCAGGATGAAAAGGGGCATGAAGGCATGGATCACTTCTTCAGAAAAGAGGAAAACCTGGTGATATGCTTACTGAATGTTCAGGAAATACAGAATGTGTAGTAGAGGAACATAGCTAAAAGTACCAAGAAACATTACCATCTATTATAAAATTAAGAATGTATCTGTTGTCTGATAAATGATAGTTATATTATATTTGGTATAATTATGATCTAGTTAAATATATAATGCTTTTGCAATTTTGCCTGGGACAGTTAAAGTCATGTAAGACATAGCTAAGACCTGGGTATTATTTTCAGTTTGAAGCTAAACATGACTTATGGAGATATGATCAGGTGTCAAGTTGACAATGTGTGGACTTGTGATGTCAGTTATTGATTTGAGCTTTATTTCATCTGGAATTAACTAAAACTCAAGGAGCTGGGTACATCTGTGAGAAATTTCCCTTTGCATCCTTTTATTTGCTTTGTTTTGTTTTATTTTATGAGTTGAGCCTGGGTTTCTCTGTGTATTCCTAGTTATCCTGGAACTCACTCTATAGCCCAGGCTGGCCTAAGACTTAGAGATCTGCTTATCTCTGCCTCCTGAGTGCTGGACTCAAGGCATAGGACACCAGCATCTGGTGAGGAAATTTTTCTTAAT
Source organism: Onychomys torridus (assembly GCF_903995425.1). Taxonomy (NCBI): domain Eukaryota; kingdom Metazoa; phylum Chordata; class Mammalia; order Rodentia; family Cricetidae; genus Onychomys; species Onychomys torridus. The sequence goes on along the minus strand of NC_050456.1, from coordinate 71,079,473 downwards.
CAAATAATTTTAAATGGGAAGAGGTACTTTTAATCTTAATATTTTGAGGTGGGAACATTCACCTTTAATCTGAGCCACACTTTCTCCTGGCAGACTATGTAAAGGACATGGAAGAATGCTTGCTCTCTTTCCCTCCTTGCTGTCAATCTCACTGGCAAGTCCATTCCTTCACTGGCATCAGAGCCTAATTATTCAGGATTCCAGCATATACTGAAGACCAGTTGACACATCTAAGCTTGTGGACTGAATAACTACTGCATTCTTTCACCTTCCATTGGTAGAAGTCATTGTTGGACTAATTGGACCACAGCTTTTAAGCCATTCTAATAAATCCCCCTCCTTTATATAGATTCATTTTACAACCTTGATTCCTCTAGAGAACACTAACAACTGAAACTTAATGGCCCATTCACTTCATATGTTCAATGATGAATGGGTATTTATGGGGACTAAGTCATAACCCAAGATAATTTAGTTCTCTAAGGCAATGTTTCACTCTGCACAACCATGAGATTTTCATCAATAAGCCAAGCAGACTCTTCACCACAGTGGTGGCTTTTCAGTGAGGGCATCAGTTATCATTTTCATCTTATGGATAGAATGAGGACAGTAAACAGGGAGGGCATCACAGGCTTGAGTTATGAAAAGACAGATGTACCCTTCCCTCCTACCCACTGGTTTTTGTTCAGTTTTGGTTTTGGAAGGAGACCCTTTCATTGTTAAATGTTATTGTTTGAATGTGAAATGATCCTCAGAGGCTCAGGGGTTTGAATTCTTGTCCTTCTGTTGGTAATACTGATTTGGGAGATCAGTGACCAACTTTCGACTGCAGTTGTGAGCAAGAGAAATTTAACTGGCCAAGTTCTGACCAAGATCTCTGTTTCCAGATCCTTAAGTTGGGACATGCTGATCCACCACTGCCAGCATAATTCAAAACTTAGCCTCCCACCCTGCCTGTCCTGCCAAGGTACCAAAAAATCCTCCTACCTTCAAGTTGCTTCATTCAGGTATTGGAAGCCAAAAACAAGGAAAACAACTCATATACCCAGGCTGTCATCACAAACTCCTGGTTTCCCTGTCTCAGACTTTCTAGCACTGAGATTACATGTGTGCACAGCCTCAGCTCTAGCAGTTTTTTTCCTACTTCTCTCCCAAGCCCCCTCCAAATGACTTTTCTCCTTACCTCTCCCTTCACATCCTCCTCTTCTCTCCTGCTTTCCCTGCCTCCTTCTTCCTCTTCTGCTTCCCCTCTTTTCCTTCTCTCTCTACCTCTCTTTATCCCCTCTCAGAAGTTAAGTTTGAGCAATCCTTTGAGTACTCCTGGAGAGGTTTCCCATCAAAAGCCTTGAGAAGGCTGGGGATTAGCTCCATGGTAGGGTTTGCCCAGCAAACACAAGACCTTAAGTCAGTTTATAGCACCCAGAGGAAAAGAAAAGGAAAATGGTCATGAGGGTGAACTTGGGTATGGAACTTACAGCATGTGTCAAATCTTCAGCCAATAGTGTGACTCATGAGAAGCCCTGAGGAAAAACCACCCAGCCTGGCTCCTCATGGGTGCCTGACACTGTGAGATATTCCATGCTTATTGTTTGAAGCTGTGCATTTGGGGAAAGTTTATTCTGCATCAGGAGTAGCGTGAGAAGACCAGTCTCTCTCTTAGTCCTTAGGACCAAAAGAGAGAGAGAGTAAGGACTGGCATGTCAGAAGTCAACATGCAGGCTCACACTGAAATGACTAAGGGCAGTCCTTCATGCTCTGACTCCATCTTGTGTTGGCTCACACAGTTCTCAGCCCTCTCTGTCCCCCACCACAGTCACCTTTGCCTTCACATGTATTTTAGATTTTCATTGACATACCTGTGTTACAGATGAATCAACCAGAATAAGTAAAGGAAACAATAATAAATAAAGAAGGTATAAGTAAAAATATTTGTTATGATATGATTGAGATTAGTACTCTGCTCTGCCAGCAAAGAACATTTCAACTTAATCTGACCTACATCTAACTTTTATGTAAATTATGGTCTTTGTGGGTATTTTTTGTTTATTTGGTTGGTTGGTTGTTTTTTTTTTTTTTTCCATTAAACATGCTGTGTCCTTGAGCTTGGTCACCTATAGACTTTTCAAAGGTGTAACCCCACTCTTGGTCTGATTGTTAATTAAAAATACTTAAACCATTATTGTCTTAATATCGTTGTCAATAACTATCCTATGTGTGTCATTTCAACATGACAGCATTGTCTCACAGTGGATTCTTCCCTAGGCAGGAGACCCCCCCTTCCTGCCCTTCTTTTTCTCACTCCATAGAGACCACTATGGCCATCAGTGTAGCTCTGTCCTTCTTGCCTAAGACTTAGCTGCATCTACAGATACAAAGTTCATGTGGCAAGTTTTATTATTGAAGGGAGAGGGCAGAGAAAGAGAGAAAGACAGAGGTGCACACTACCTCTGGTGAGAGGCGGGGAGAGAGGAGGGAGGAGATTTTTCCTCTCAAGGGGGCTTTAATGTAAGATGATGTCAAGACATTGGGCTGATTTTCAAGGGGATGGGTCAGAATATTAACATCCCTCTGTTTTGATTATATAAAAATGTAAGTTATGGTTAGCAAGTGGGGTGGATGAGGACGCTGAATTCTTGAGACTGCTTCCTGCTGACAAAGGGTGAAGTGGGAAGGGGAAAGTTGGGGTTGTGCATGGTGGGAGGTATGAGTGAAGAAGTATTCAGTTAGCTGTCATCATGGAGATCTCAAGCATGGCAATGTCAGGCATTTGTTCCTTGAGGAAGCTGATAAGGCAGGTTGCTGCAATGATGTTCCAGGAGCTTGGGGGAGTGGCACACCAAATTAGGAATACAGGAGCCTTCACACCTGCTGTTTCTCTGGAGGTGGAAATGCCTCTATTCATCCTGTAAAATGTGTCAACAAATTAGGAGATAACAGAATTTTTATTATTGGGCATGTGGTTGAAATTAAATTGTCCGTTTTGCCCAGATGGCATCCTCAGAGCTGGTGCAGGAGCTGGCATATCTGGAGGACCCCCTGTGTATTGACCTTGGCATGAGTCTTGCAAGAGTGAAACTGCAAAATATGCATCAATGTGGGTGGGGTCAAAATGGGCGCTGCACACTGATAGATTTTATCAGACCAGATTTCTTGATACAGTAGCAGAACTTTTCCTAGGAACCTGCAGGTATCTGTCAGACAACTGGAACAGATTTAAATCTTGGTGTCATAGCAAAAGTCAATGGTTTTGGTTTAAAAGGCATGAACATTTCCTGGCTTCAGCCCAATAAAACATATCTTAAAATCTATAACCGGAGGAAATTTACTGAATGGAAGCAGTTGAGTGAGTGAAGCGGGGAGGGGAGGCTTCCCTAAACATCACCAGATCTGAAAAGGATATGTAAGTGAACAGAAGTGAGACAGCTTTCCCATCTTCATATAAACAAACCTTAAAGCTGTTTCCTTTATCTAATTACCAAGGAGATACTGAGTGCAGTAAACAGTAAAAAGTTACATTGAAATATATTCTATGCAACCAAACTAAACTAGTGAGAACTCATGAAATTTAGATCAACCACTGTGGAGCCTGCATGGGACTGGACCAGGCCCTTTGCATATGGAAACAGTTAAGTGGCTTGATCTGCTTGGGGGAGCCCCTGGCAGTGGAATCAAAGTCCATCTCTGGTGCATGAGCAGGCTTATTGGAGCCCAACCTATGATGGGACACTTCTCACAGCCTTGAGGCATGGAGAGAGGTTTGGACCTGCCTCTACTAAATGTACCTCCTCCTGGGAGGTCTTACCTTCTTATAAGAGGGAATGGGAGGTAAGTTGGGAAGGGGAGGCTGAAGGGGTGGGAGGAGGGAAGAGGGGGATCTTTGATTGGTATGTAAAATGAATGAAAATTTTTCCTTAATTAAAAAAAAGCAAAAAAAGCTGTTCTATGAGTTTATCTGATCTGGTAACAAGGTAAATTGTGTCTAGACCTAGTAGTAGCCCTAGGAGAGGGAGACCTGTGAATTTTACATAGAGAACTGAGAAGACAGCTGAAGCAAACCCTAGTCAGCAAATGGACTCAGAGATCTGAGAAGGATAAATTGTATCTGAGTGCAGACCAAGCAGCTTTTAAATCTATTAAAAATGACAGGGACCAGTTCATACCCAGTTAGCAATAGCCAGGTCTCCACATCATTGGAGGCAGAAGTATCAGAACAGCATCAGTCTTCACCCTCTAGGCCCATACTGGTAGGAGTTTTTCCCATGGAAGAGGGACACAGGGAAGACTGATCTTACTGTATCTAGGCAAAAGGGATGCAATCAATTTTCTGATGTCTTGCTGTTTGTCCACAGTCTGGGCCAGGTCCTTGTGGCAGGTCTTGAATTGGGGCATTTTGCCCAGAGGTCAGCATTGCCATAACCCAGATAGAGACATTGTGGTGTCTTGTAATCTTCTATAAAGAGAGACCTTGGATCACTGGTAGGATCTGGGTGTCTCTGTCTGATACAATAAGCATTTTGATCAATTTTTAAATGCCATATTCTGCAGTCCTCCAAGCATTGGAGGACTGTTCATTCATTAGGCAAGAATGACTGACTATTAACTAGTATTCCCTAAGTCTCCAATATGTTAGCAGCTTTCATAAGGCTAGGACTTACTGTCTCCTGAGAAGGCAAAGAAGAGCAACAGGGGAAAGATCCCAGGGCTGAATGGGAACAGGAGAAAAGGCGCTTATGAGCCAGGGTGCAGCCCAAATCTAAGAAAAGGACCCTCTGAGAAAAGGACCCTTTGGGGGACCAGAAACTCCATCATAGAATATATATCCTGTTTATTAGATACCCCACTTATCAAACCTATGACATCATTTATTTAAATTTTCTAGAAAAAAATAGGTGTAAATCTCTAAATTAGCTTTTGTTAATCTTAATAATTCTTTATAAATTTAAATTTATATTATAATATAGAGTGTAGTATAAACCAGTGTTGAATCAAATATAGCTTTACTTATCTATCATCATAAAAAGTCAATATCAATCCAAATATTTGAGGTTTGTTGCTTCCTTGCTCTAGAAGGAGATAAAATGAACAGAGAGGTCACCCAAGACTAAATGTGTGTTTGATCTTAGTAAGCCGTAGTAAAAGATGGTTGCCAGCCACATCGCTGTCTGCATCATGATGAGGTCACCAGCCAAGGTGGAGGAGAGCCATATGGTTGCTGTAAATCTAAGTCAAAAAGAAGGGAGAAGGAAGAAAGTGGAGAATTTTTCCCAGTTCCCTGTCTGGCCCAAGAAATACTGAGGCCAGTCTCACATCCAGGGGGATGGGCAGAGGTGGGTAGCTCCGTCAGAGACCTGAGCGGTGGTATTGAATAGAAGGCAAAGCCGCTGGTGAATGAGAAAGCAGACTTGTTACAGTCAGGAGGGAGAAGATCTGCCATGGGTGGAGGCAAGTAAGTGGGTACCTTTGGCAGGCCCTGCCAAGGTATGCCACCAAGCAAACAGTCCACATGCAGCAGAATTAGTGGAAGAGGTCTGAGGGAGGAGGAAAGCAAGAGTGAAAGACTCGGTCAGAGTGAGGTCTTGGGAGGGGCAGGCCCTGACGGCTCACCTTAGCCATAAACGTGCAGCACGGTTCCCATGGGTGAGGGGGGAAAGGAGGCACTACATACAGCCTGTAGCCGTGGGCATCCCCAGGGGTCGAGGGAAGACAGAACCAGGACCAAGCTGTCAAAGTGGGCCACCACCACACTCAATGGAGGTCAGGCTTAGCCTGACAAAGCCAGAGGAGTCTCAGCACTAATACTAGGATGTTCAAGGAGGCCAGCAAGAACAAAATCTGAGCTCCGAGGGGAATCTCTCCCAATAGAAAAGGTCAGGGATCATGTTGTAAAATCCAGAAGGGCCTAAAGGAGCTGTGGGCAAGTCCAAAGGGGGTGTGGCAACCCAATTGAAACTTACAAGATTGCCATTGGTGGATGGGGTGGTGAGTGATTGGGTGAGATGGAGCCTGTTGTGGGTAGACTGGGTGTAGGATCATGGCATGTGAGGGGCTGCCAGGAGGGCGTATCTGAATCACGAAGCACCAGTGTTAATATTGTGAAATGGCACTCAAGAAGCCTTGGCAGGTTTTGGCCAAGGTGCCCCTGGGTGGTATGTGAGACATGCCATGTGGGTGTGGCAGACAATGGCATGGCACAGTGGAAAGCTACTCACACTGCAGAGGATTCGCCCTGGTGGCAAGTTTTATTATTAAAGGGAGAGAGGATAGGGGAATACAGAAAGAGGGAGAGAAAGAGAGAAAGAGAGAGAGAGAGAGAGAAAGAGAGAAAGAGAGAGAGAGAGGGAAAGAGAGAGAGAAAGAAAGAGGGAGGTGTGCAGTACCTCTGTCTAGAGGAGGAAGAGAGCCGAGGGAGAGGGTTTTCTTTCTTCTTAACCGGGCCTTAAGGTAAGCTGATGTCAGGACATGGTGTGGGTCACCAAGGGACAGGTCAGACTACTAACACTCAGGGCCTTGACTGACTGTTGGACACATTGGATTTGTTGGGACATGGCTGTTTTCAATACATGGGTCCTGTTCTTATCACTCAATGGTCCTCATGGAGTGGTACCTTAGTGTGCACTGGGAAAGAAAATCCTCAGTGTGAGCCTCCAGGCAGTAATTCCCTGCAACCCACATGTCCATCTGCTCAATGTGTCTTCTTAGGAGCTAAGAGCCACAAGCATGTCTCAAATTGAATCAACAACTTTTTCCTCTCTGTACAGGCATCCAGCAGTGTGTCCAGGCTCATAAATTCTCCATGGACACCCAGTACACCATTCCAACTTTACCATGGCTTACTCTGGTCCTCTGTCTAATCATTAAACCAACTAAACCTTGAGGTGAATCATCTACTCTCCCCTCCAGATGTGGCATGATGTTCCCTGAGACTTCCCTCAGTGACAATCCCCACATCCGTCTAGAGTAGTTCTATGTCTTATAGTCACATAGAGTTATGAGGTTCCCAAGACTGGAACAGTGATTCACCATTTCAAAATTCCCTGTAGTTCTGAGTCATTTGAGAATCCTCACAGGGCCAGGCTCATGGCAATCTATGGCTGTTTTGTCTTTTTTCTAAACCTACAATGATTTTTAGAAATGCCTCCATTGCTGTGTCTCCTACACAAAGCATTCTTTGAGGTCATCTGACCACCTTCTCATCCTACTCTGACATCAGCACAGAGGTCACATGATCCATAGACTCTTTTGGGTGCTCTCTCTGTGAAGAGCCTTGTTTTATGATGCACCTGCACACCACCATGGTGATACCTGTGCACAGATCCCCAGCTTGATGGAAACTGTTCTTCTGGCATCAGGACACTTGGAAGAACATCCCACCAGTCATAATGTCTAGCTGTGTGGTAATGGGAAAGGACTAAGATTCTCTGTGCCTCATTTTCTCCTCCATACAAAGGACTGGAAATAACACATAGATCGCAGATGCATCACAGGAGTCACAGAGTGTGAGTGACAATCTCTACTATCCTGTGGTCACTAGAGGCCACACCCCTGGCAACAGGAGCTGAGTGAACACTGCTTGGACACTTTCTGTGCAGTTGTAAGTTTATTGATCCTTTGCTCAAAGCCCTGCATTTGGGTGAGGAAGGTGGACATGTCCATCTGTTGTGTGAGGTTGGTCAGCTGGGAACCCAGAAAAAGGCTCCTGTGCCCTAAGTAGGTATTCTACGGGGAAAGAAGCTGGTCTGAAGAACCAGCTCCATGCAGCTGCAGGAATGAGGGATCCAACATAGTGCTAGATGTGGGGAGGGTAAGGAGCCCTTGTCAACAGTCTCCTCTGTGTGTTTGAGATATACAATTAGTCACAATCACTGTCAAAACAGGCATGCCATAGCCAATCTGAACATGGAAGCCAAAATGCACATAGAGAGCCATATATAGACTTAGTCCCTGGCTCCTGGAAAGAAGCTTCACCACTTGGGAAGTTCTAGTTTTCACTGGGATTTGTGACTTTGGCCACAAAGAGTGGAGTCTGAGTATTCCTTTCACAGATAATCATCAGGAATGGCCTGTTGAATTTCACTTCCAGAGGGTTCAAAATTAGAGCCGATCCCAGAGGAATGAGTCCCGTGGCAGCAGCTGCTTCTGTGCCTGTCTCAGCCACATCCAGCACAGCTTTGTGGACCACCTTTAAGAGAAAGACAATACTCACTGGAGACCAGGGAGGGCAGGAGAGGAGATTTCTGGAGCAAGCATCCACTGCTGGCCTTAGCTGCTGGTGAAGTTGTTTGTTCCTACAGTGAGCTCCACCCCTGGTGTTTTCTGCTCAGGGTGTGAGATGAGGCATGCCCTGGGTCTGCTCAGCATCTGTGTTGCTCTCAAACCCACTACAAACTGGAGGATGAGTATAGGTAATGCCAGTCTTTACTCAAGGCATTTTCTCAGGAGACCTACAGGGAACAGCAAGCGTACTGGCAACCAGTATGGGCTTCCATATCCCTCTGCTCCAACCTCCTTGGGACATACAACCACAATGCACAATGCATGGCTTCCCTTTCACAGACTGCCATGCCCTGCTGGTACATATGTGAGCCCAGGCCTCTGAGTAGGCACTGGACAAACGACTAGGCATTGCCAGGCTGTGCTTCTAGGAAGGTAGTATGAAGTCCTGAGACATATTCTCTCACATTCTTAAGCTTTTCATCCCAACTGCCATTTATCCCTTGTTATTTCCTTTACTGCTACTATTCTGTGTGCTAGTGAAGAAATACAGGCCAGTCTGCAGTGAAGAAGCTGAGGCTGGAAATGCTTTGTCTTGCAGTAGATTATGGTAGCATCCTCACTGCAGCACAGGGTCATGCCAATGGTGGTATAACGCCAAGAGTGGGCTTTTTCCCATCCCTGGGCTCCTGGGTGTGAGGTAGAAGAGGGATTGGCTGCATGCTCTCCAGAAGGAATATCTAGATTGTAATCCAGCTCTCCCAGGATGAGGGAATCTCAGAAATGCGAGCTTTCTCACACATTTACCATTCCTCCTGGCCACCTGGCCTTTACCAGCTACATTTAGGTACCAATGAGAACCACTCAGCGTGTCTTGGCTTACCTGAGAGACTGTCAGGCCCTTGGCCCCTGTGATCCTAGACAGATCAGCCTGTGTGGAGAAGACTTCCCTGATACCCAGCTGTTGAAGGATGTTCTCTATGCTGTAGTCACTGGAGATGGAGAACTTGGGCATGTAGAGTTTGTCAATCATCCTGAGAATGAAAAAATAATGTAAGAGTCATTGGACTGTGTGTCCCCCTCAAACCACATTGTAGTTAGGGCAGCTCTCCACAGACAGACCTCTTACCAGACCAGAAAGAAGCCCTCTTTCTATCTGGCTTTACATCCCATGATTTTGCTTTTCCTTTTGTATCTATTACCTATCAGTGCCTGAGAGTGTTTACAGGGGCAGGCAATGAAGCTTGGTACCAGCTCTTCCCCTATCCAAAATGCTTTTCTCCCAGATCCAGAAAATGCAGTCCTTCCCTGTCATGTGGATCCCATCTGACATCAGCTTTCCTTATCCTTGAATCCTCTCCTTTTAAATCTCACCTTTAACTAATCAAATAACGATTAGTTGCATTTCCCACATTCTCTCTTCCTCAATTACAAGATGTGTCCTTAAGGGTAAGAAATTTTGTGCTTTAGTCTCTGATATAAGGGTCTAAATCAGAGCACAGCACATAGTAGGTCTTCAAGTCTTCATTCCATGAATGATGAATGAATGAGGGAATGAGATGGCTACACAGGGCAGAGCTGATTCTCAGGGCTGATCTCATCTAAACCTCACTTCATGCTGCCTTCCAAACCCCATTCAAAATTTCCTGTAATTACAGACTGTTAGACACAGAGGAATGCTCAGCTCCTTCACTAGCTGATGTCATCATGTGAACAACAAAATGGCAGTGAAATCTGCCCCTAAACTACCGAGTCAGCATAGGGAAAGTCACATCCACTCCACCTGATCCTGCTGACTCTCCAACCATTACACTGGGTACTGGTGAGACTCTGAGATACGGGGACACTGGGCCTCAGGCCAGCAGTAAGAGGGGGAGCCAGATCAACTCTGGTTCCTGTGCACACACACCTGGACCTCAGAGAGTCCTTCCACTTCCTCAGGGTCTCTGGTTGTAAACTGGCTTCCACCTGCTGCATCCTGCCCATGTCAGGGAGGATGAACAGGGCACTGGCATTGCCTGTGTACTTCAGCTCCACCACAGAGCAGTTCAGATCCTCATCCCGGAAGTATGGTGTGGTTAGAAATTTGTCATTCATCATGGGCACCTTCACAGTCCTCTTCTCATCCAAGTAGAAGTCAGACTCACGTGTGAAATGAGGCTCAAAGGGCCTCTCCCATTTCCCTAAATGTGGAGCAGATCATCAGATTGTACCATTAGCAGAGAGACCCTACCTCAACCCCATTTCTGCCCAGATTCTCAGTCTTGACAGGAATTAATCCATTTTCAACAACAGAGTGTCCCTTATTGGTTGCATAATGTAGATGAGAAAAAACCTTGGCAGATGTAGAACTATGAATGAGAACTGATCTACAGGCATGGTTTGAATAGGGGAACTCAAAACCAAAGCTTCCCTACATGAGATATCAGAAAAAGAGCCAGGGGTCTGAGGGTGGGGTGTATAACAGAGAGACGAGTGTGAAAGTGGGGAGACTGGAGCCTGGGGAGTTGAGGATCCCTTCTTCCTCAGGAGGAGCCATGTGTAGAAGGCAATGTCTTGTGGGACAGGTTTTAGGGGAAACAGGACAAGAGAGATTGTGTTCTCCCACACCGTCATCTGTCCATGGTGCCCCTCAGTGTGAACCACCTTAATAGAAATCAATTCCCAGAGACATGAGTAGATTTAGATTGAAGCTCAAGATATCTGCAACTTCCCAGAGTTGGATTACCAGGATCTCATAGTTGGTTGGCTGAGACATGGGTAATGATTCCTCTTCTCCCGTATCATCCATTTCACCTCCATGAATAAAAGATAGCCTACTCAGACTTACCCGATATCCAAAGTGCCTGTGGCTATCTGTAATACACCCTGCAGGGCTTGGTACTTTCACAATTTCTTTGACTCAGGATCCAGCAGCATAAACATACATCCCTACCATACAGCCAATTAGCCTTGGAGTTTTGGTTCTGGGCCCTGCAGTCTAATCCTTCAGGCCATCACTCTGCTTCCCCTCTCTTCAGAGCACAGTCTCTCCTGGACCATCCTGGACCCCTGTCCTCTGTCCTTCTACCTTCTTCTGTCCATAGCCAATTGGTTTTCTGTCTGTAGTCTCAGAGCCTACTCTCCTCTGCTCTATCCTACACAGAGTCCAGAGTCCCAGATCAATCCCAGATCTAGCCACATCAAGGTTTTATCAGGAATCATTCTGTGGGCCATTGCCTCACTCTTTGGTCTATCAGGAAGGGTGTGGGCTCTGGGTGTGTTCCCACTAACAATTACCTACAGCAATTACAGCCCAGTCTCCCAACTCTCTTGCCCCCAACCCTAGACTCCTTGGCCCAGGAGTGTGTCTTCAGACTGTGACCCTGAAGCTGCCTTGGCTACTAATTTCACAAACTAAAATTCCACAAAGCAGCCAGACATAGAACACAGAGCATTGCATGGCTGATCTTTCTTCTCACTAATACTTTTGCCCCAGTCTCTGCTTTTCCACACCCAGGTCCAGCTTGATGCAGAAAGGATCAGGGGAGAGGTCCTGCGTAGGAATGCATGAAGGGTCTTCACTAGCTATGGCACCTGCTGCCCTTTAGATTGGGTAGCCAGGCTCGTTAGGTCAAGAAGTCCATGACCAGCTGGAGCCTCCTGGAGATGGAGGTTCTCTAGCAGATGAGCCTATTAGAAATGTTTGAGTGGGCTAGATGAGGGACTCCTTTGTGGTAGTTTGAATGCAATTGGCCCACATAAGCTCATAGGAAGTGGCATTAGGAGGTCCAGTTTTGTTAGAATAGGTGTGGTTTTGTTGGAGGAAGTATGTCATTGTGGAGACAGGATATGAGGTCTTGTAAATGCTCAAGATATTTCCCAGAGTCGCAGACCACATCCCCTTGCTTTCCAGATATAGGACTCTCAGAAACTGCTATAGAGCCATGTCACCTGCAAACTGCCATGTCCCACCATGTTGATAATGGATTGAAACTCTAAACTGCAAGTGAGCCACCCCAATTAAATGTTTTCCATTAAAAGAGTTGCCGTGGTCATGGTGTCTCTTCACAGCAATAGAACACTGACCTAGACACAGTCTCTGAAGGGAAAAGCCATGGTTTCTACACACTCAGGTAGGACTTGATGTGTCAGCTATGCATTCTGCCAGTCAGTAAGTTTAAGTCACAGAAAATTCATCCCTTTAAACTGAGAGCTAAGAGATCTGTGGAGTATGTCCTAGGAACCTCAAGTATATCCAAAAAATACCCAAGGGACAAGTAAGGCCTGCTAGTAATAAGAGGTTAGGCACCCATGTCTCCAAGGCCATGAGCACCTCCTTTCCAGGGGTCAGTGTATGGACACAAGGTGCCCATCCAGCACCCTTCTGCATCCACCCCTGAAACAGCCACCATCCTCACCTTTAAAGTAGATGTAATTCACCAGCACCATTAATGTTTTCTCATTCAGGTCTGAGATCAATTCCTTGATCTTCCCATGGGTCTGTTTCCTCACGTAGTCATTGATGATCTTTTTGGCCTCATGAGGCTGCTGGAAGTCAGCTGTGGAGGTCTCAGCCTGGTACAGTGCCCTTGCCTTCTCCTTGAACTCTGCCAGGATCTGCAGGCGCTTTTCAACAAACATCATGCTGCCTATGCTAATATTCACCTGGTCCCCTGGCTGGCTGAGCATGTGGAGGAGGTGCCCAAAGCCCTGGTGGATGTCTGCCTCAGGGGTCTCTGTGAGATTGAACTTGAGACCTTCTAGAATCTCTTCCAGTGTTTTGCTCCTTGCTCCCAGTGACAGGACAGACAAGGCTATTGAGATGCTCAGTGGGGAGAAGACGACATTTTTATCTGGATTCTTCAAAACCAGCTCCTTGTAGAGGCTGAAGGCAAAGTTAGTGTTGATGGAGGCCAGTGTCAGACTGTCCATTCGTGTCCCATTGTTTGGGTCTTCCTGAACTTCGGTGTCCCTTCCCAATGTGCCATCTTGTTCGCAGAGGACAGTGGGGCAGAACCCGGCCATCAAGAGCCCCAGAGCTACAAGGAGGGCCATCTTCTCTGCTCTCCTGTCTGAACAGAAAGATCTTTTGAGTCTGGGAGGGTCAGGGGTAACCTGACCCTCTCCTTGTCCTTCAACCTTGCCTGTATTGTGTCCTTGTTCTGCTGCCCCTTTCTGCCTCTGTGATGATGCACAGGAAGTGTTCTGGCCCCTCAGATGGCACTACCAGATCCCATGCACCTTGCTACCACTGGAGGAAGTGATGCTGTAGTAGCTAGTTTTCCTAATAGAGAATCAGGATCCATAGAGTTGAAGAGATATTCCAGGGTCACAAAGTAAGTAAGAGACAGATCTGGGAATGGGCAAAAGCCTTCTAAAATCTTAATTTCTTCTTTCCTTTCTATCTTGGCATAAGGACTCTTTAAAAATCAGAGGATACTCTTAATTTGAACTTGTGCCCCATCTGCCACCACAAAATTCTAGTCAGGAATCAGTGAAGGACCCTTGAATTAGATCAGCAGCAAATGGCACATTCCAACCTCCAGATGACAAGTTCATGACATCTCACTGCCCTGGGATGCATCTGGTTCCTGTTTCTGGACATGAGATGGGCTAATTGAAAGAGGAAGGTTCTTTCAGCTCTGCCAGGATTCCACATGGTGGTTTGTTTCTCAGGCTTGGAAGGCTTCCTGACAGGAAGAAAATGAATAGTGTCCTAGTCTCTGACACCTGAACCAGATTTCATTTTGGCTATCAGGTTGGCTGTGTGGTGGTAGCAAGCAAGTGGGTGGACCTCTCAGGGCAGCCTGGTGAGTTGCCTAGGATGTGTTATTAGTAAATGTGTCTGGCTTATTATGGGAATGTGGGGGTGTTTGTAGGTAGTGTTCAGAGAACCATCTCCTCCATACACCCCTGGAGTGGGGGCCACAAGCATCCTAAGGACCACATTTGAAAGCCTGTGGTTGTGGTAAACATGGAGTCCAAACTTTAGCCTCTGTCCACTGAGTAGGTGAGTTGAGAGGAGAATGTAGGTGGTACAGGGAAGGGATGATGGGGAAGACGGATACAGAGGAGAGAGGACAAGATGAGAAAGGATGAAGAGTGAGAAAGTGGAGGGAAGTGGGGGCAGGAGGACAGGAGGAGGGAGGTGATCAGATGAGGGAGCCAAGGGGAAGACAGATGGGAGAGAAGATTAGAAGAGTGGAGGGGGAAGGAGGGGGCAGGGAGGTACATGTTGAAGCTGATCCACATGTGCCCAGGCCTGTGACATGCCTGCAGGGTGCCAGGGACTTCAGTTGCCTTTTCCCTGTGTTTCCTGTCAGACGGATGCATCTATTTTCTTGTAAATCATTCAGCTATATTTTACAGCAAAACTATTTCCACAGAAAACAAGCTAGTCTGTTTGTACAGGGGAAATTCGCCTGAGTGGCTGAGTGGTTGTCTTTTTTTCCTGGCTATGAGAGGGTGGAGCCCCTCATATTGGCCATGGGATCTGTTGGGTACCGGGATCCCTGACCCCAAGTCTGCTGCCCCAGAGGGACTCTGCAACTGTCCTGTCTCCCCTTAGCTATGACAGCGGCACCCAGAGTAGACAAGGTCTCAATACTTCCTCCTTGTGCAGGGTCAGAAGGAGCAGGTTCCATTCACTCTCCAGGAGCATAGCCCATGGCACCCACATCTGCCACAGATATGCAGACCCTGACTGAGAGAAGATTCATATGCACCCCAGAAATGTGCCCTGACTCTAACCCAGTGCCCCAGGAACAACTCCTCACCACCCTCCAAACCAATAACCCAAGTAATTGCCAATATCACAGTCCTGGAAAGGCTCCTTCCACTGTCCCCAGAGGGAAGGAATCCTGAGCATTACCTGAGGAGCTGAAGCCAGCTGCCAGCATCTGTGTTAGATGAGTCCCAATGTTTGGTGTTGCAGTTCTCCTGGGGTGCTGCTCTCCCACTGCTCACTGATCACTATTTATCCATACCAGGGACACCTCCCACCACATAGGAAGTGCTGGCATGTACAAGTTGTGCTCTGTAATCAGACTACAAGTGGGCAGACAGGATGATTTCCTGTAACATGAATTTCGAAAATCTATATAGCAGAAACACCTCTCACTGTGTTCCAATCAATAAGGTGACTGCCACTAGATTTCAAGGTTGCAGCTTCTGTTTCTCCAATGGTTCAAAGTTCAGTGTGGAACTGGGGAGTTGTCGGGGGCAAATGGGCAAACCCTGTCTGCATCTGTGTAACCATCCTGTCAGGCAGCAATGGGCATATTCTAAATAGAGACCCCCTTCTCCCCTCTTTTGCTATCAGACCTCTGGAGGGAAGCTTCCTTGTCTGGAAGTGAAGGAAAACTCCTAAAGGAATCCGTGTCTGTAGAGCCTGGCTGGCTGATCTGAATTTCAGTCCTGTAGAGAGATGGGAACACTGCGGGTCAGAAGCTAATGACCTTCTCATGGGCTAAGTGCTGCCTTTCTGGATCAGCCATGTTTCCTCCCTGTGTGTCAGAACTAGACCTTGTGACAATAGAGTCTATTCACTTAGCAGATAACCAGCTTCAATCCAGAAGCTAAGATGCCAGCAGATAACATCTTGAGCCTGTGGAGAAGCTTCCTTATCCTGATGTACTTGCCTCTAAGGTCCCCTCCGCAACCCCCTGCATTTTAAACTTGCCTTGATTTGTGACTTTCTTTGTTTGGTTAAGCTATAAAGTTTTCATGAAACTGCTTCCCACTGGAACACAGAATTTGACTAATGTAAATCTTGTTTCTCAGATCATTGTCACTCAAAATGGCTCCAGAATAAAGTTTTTCTTAGTCTCTTTAGGATGAAATCTATGGTTTTTGAGTCAACAGTGGTGTTAGAGATTCAGCATACAGGTCTTAGGTCCAAAGCTACATTCCCCAAAATGGAGGTGCTGATCTTAATGAGAAGGGTTTGGCTGAGTAAACAGAACCCTAAATGTAGATCTCTGTGTACCAGAGAAGCAGACCACCTTTGGCAAATTCATGCTTAACGGGAGCCATCCTAACCTTCCCATAAACATCTGCTACTTCAGCAAGGGCGTCTAGTTGCCCTTCAATCCAGACAGGTTGAATCAGCTCAAAGACTTGATAATGTGATCCCCAATAAATCTTTTTTTCTACCCCCAAGTTGTCTAGTCTGATGATCTTTACTGCTTCCTGGCTTTCATTTGGTGCTGAAACCAGGTAGAAAACACTGGGCACCTTTCAAAGGGTTCTATCCACCCTAACTGAACTGAAGTATTGATTTTTATTACCCTTCAATGAGGATCACTTGCTTCTGCTGGCTCTTCATCTCCCATCATTTTCTACTCCAAATTTTGGAATCTGCCTTTCCACCCATTTCTCTCTTCTACTGTGTGGGCTGTATGTATTTCTGCCAACTTGACACAAACTGTCATCATCTGAGAGGAGGGAATCTCAACTGAGAAAATATTTCTAAGAGTTGGGGCCTGTGGCACAGCCTGTAGAGCATTTCTTAATTGGTGATCAATGGGGAGGCCCCAGCCCATTGTCAGTGGTTCCATCCCCAAGCTGGTGGTTCTGGGTTCTGTAAGAAAGCAGGCTGAGTAAGTCATGGAGAGCAAGCCAGTAAGCAGCCCCCCTCCATGGCCTCTGCATCAGCTCCTGCTTCCAGGTGCCTGCCCTGTTTGAGTTCCTGTCCTGACTTTTTTCAATGATGAACAGTGATATGGATGTGTAAGCCAAATAAACCCTTTCCTCTCCAACTCAGTTTTTGGTCATGATGTCCCATTACAGCAATAGAAACCTTATCTAATATATCCACCTTCTCTGCCCACTTGTCTGTCCACCATTACTTGTTTAAGAGTCATTTTGGAGCTGCCCCCTCTGTGTGTGTGCCTCTTTGACTGCATAGCTTTGGTCTGATGTTTCTCTGTCCTTTTCTCCTACTGGAACCTGTTGAACAAAAGTCCTGCTGGTGTATCAGGCAGCTCCCCTATATACCTCTGGGCACCCCATCCTCTGGAAATGATATCTGTCCACTGTGATGCAGAGCATCTTTCTGAGGAGTCTCTTTCTCTTTGGAGATACCCTCAGACTGAGACTCTGTCCCTACATCACTCACTGCATCCCTCCCTGTGCCTTTGTTCCTGTGCTATTGGGAGCCTCCTCCTCGTGGGATTCCTCCACTCTCTTCTCTAAGTCTCTCCCACTTCCTCCTCCTCTACTGCCATCTTTTCGAGGTTTTCTTTCTTCTCCCTTGCTCTCTCTCTGTCACTCACTCACTTGCTCAATCATGGGCCCTTCCCATCCCAAACTGGACTCTTCAACTCAGCTTGCCTGTCTAAGTCTCTTTCTCATCTCAGACTTAAAGATCTCATTAAGCCCACCACCTTATTTTTTACTGTAATACAGCTTTACTGCAATATAAGCTTGACAGACATTCTCAGTGTTCAGGAAATGATGTATTTGATGGAGATCAGACTCTCACTGATCTCAACAAATTCTGCCAATGCACAGGCAAGTTGTCTGAGACTGCTATGTTCAGACTCTCTTTAGTCTCAACTCTTATCTCTCCCTCTGTGCCTTTTTTCCTACTTACCAGATTTTCCTGGCAAATCCCAAACCTCTTCCTAGCACTGAACAGAGCCTTGAGTCCTTGGATCTTTCTCCTTTCAACTTTGGAATAGATGATGTGGCCCCTCCATGGACACCTACTTAACCTAACCCCAGATAGATGTCACTCTAATCTTGCCCATCATCACCCTCTCAATTTACTCCACATTCTTATCCATGCTCTACCTCACCCTCTCTTCCCTCATCCTCTGATTTAAAATTGTTCACTGGTTCATGGGCTGTTACCAATTGATTGGCTGAATGATCAAGATCTTGAAAGGGCATAATTGGAAAATTGGTAAGAAAGACATCTGGAGAAGAAATTATGTTGATAGATTTCTCCAAAGGGGTGAAGTATGTGAAGATACTTATATCCCATATAAACACTCATCAAAAGCTGATTTCAGTTGAGGAGTTCAATAATCAAATAGATAGGATGACCCATTCTGTTGATAGTTGGCTTCATTCCCCAGCCATCCCTGTCATTGCCCAGTGGATTTATGAACAAAGCGGCTGTGGTGGCAGAGATGGAGGTATTCATGGGCTTATCAAGGCTGATCTGCCTACATCTGCTGCCGAGTGCCAGATATGCCAGCAGCAGAGACCAACACTGAGCCCTAGACATGACACCATTCCCTGGAGTGACAAATCAGCACTCTGGAGGCAGGTTGACTACATCGGACAACTTCCTCCATTGAAAGAACAGTTCTTCATTCTTACTGGAGTAGTAGATACTTATTCTGATGTATGTATCTTTCTGCATGTAATGCTTCTGCCAAAACCATCACCTGTGAATATACAGAATGCTTTATCCATAGTCATGGTATTCCACACAATATCACTTCTGATTAAGGCACTCACTTCACAGCCATCAAAGTACAATAGTGGGACCATGATCATGGAATTCACTGGTATTACCATGTTTCCTATCATCTTGAAGCAGATAGCCTGATAGAATTAAGGAATGACGTTTTGGAGACATAGTTACAGTGACAATTGGGTAGTAGCAGCCTGGAGGGCTGGGGTAGGATTCCTCAGAAAGAGTAGATGCTTTGCATCATTATCCAATATACTGTATAGTTTCTTCCATAGCTAGGATACACAGGTCCCAGTATTGAGGTGTAAAAAACAGAACAGGTCCTCTCAATATTACCCACAGTAACCCACTAGGAATGTTTTTTGCTTTCTGTTCCTGTGACCTTAAGCTCTGCTGACCTAGAAGTTTTGGTTCCAGAGCAGGGAAAACTTCTGCCAGAAGATACAGCAAACATTCCATTGAACTGTTCTCCCTCTCTGATGCTCCTAAGTAAATAGGCAATGAAAGGAATGACAGTGTTAGGAGGGATGATTGATCCAGATTTCCAAGAGGAAATTGCATTGCTTCGCCACAATGGTGGTAAGAAAGATTATGTCTGGTGTGCAGGAGATTCTTCAAGGCATCTCTTGGTGCTGGCATGTCCTGTGATTAAGTCAATGGAAAATACAACAGCCTAATCCAAGAAGGATAGCCAAGGGCACAGACTCCTCAGGAATGAAGGTTTGGGTCACTCCTCCAGGAAAAGAGCTGAGACCTGCTGAGAGTGGAGGAAATACAGAATGGGTAATAGAGGATTGTAGCTAGAGTTTTCTCTTTGTAGTTAGAGTTTTCCTGCCTGGCCCACAGTCAGGACAATCTCTCTCACCTGCCAGTCCCACAGCTGCTCAGACCTAACCAAGTAAACACACAGAGACCTGTGTTGCTTACAAACTGTATGGCATGTCAGGCTTCTTGATATCTAGTTCTTCTATCTTAAATTAACCCATTTCTATTAGACTATAAGTTGCTACATGGCTTGTGGTTTACCAGTATCTTAACATCTTCTCATGGCGGCGGCTGGCAGAGTCTTTCCTCCTCAGCCTTCCACTTCCCAGCATTCTCTTCTCTGCTTGTCCCACCTATACTTCCTGCCTGGCTACTGGCCAAGCAGTGTTTTATTTATTAACTAGTCAGAGCAACACATTTAACATACAGAACATCCCACAACAGAGGATGGTAGTTACAAATATCAGCTAAGGCCAACTGATCAGTTGCAGAAATGAGGATTATAATTGACATGAGTGTTTCTATCATTTTTTTTTGTTAAGAATGTGTTTATACAGATTTTTGTGTTTTCTTTCTTCAATTTCTTTACCATGTAATGTAACACCAATTAAGAGAATATCAGTGCCTAACATATTTAAGTTTAAGATACTAAAAGAATGTCCCTCAAGCACCATTGACATCTATTCTATAATTAATATTGTGTTTGTGGTTACATGGGGATAGTTATATCATGTTAGGCATAATTGTGACCTGGTTAAATAAGTAATGGGTTTATAATTGTACCTGGTGTAGTTATTCCATGTTAAGGATATGATCTGGTGATGTTTTCATTTGGAAATTAAGCCTGTCTTAAGAAGATGTGATTGTGTGTCAAGTTGGCAAGGGATGGACTTGGAATGGCTATTTTTTACTATCAATGTAAGTACTTCTAGAATTAACTAAACACAAAGCAACTGGGTACATCTGTGAGGTATTTTTTCTTAATTCAATAATTTGAAGTGGGAAAATCTACTTTAAATCCAGATCTTTTAGGATAGAAAAATCCACCTTTAATCTGGGACACAGATTCTGTTGGCAACCTATATAAAGGACAAGGAGTTCTCATTCTTGCTAACGAATCCATTCCTTCACTGGGATTAGAGTATAATTCTTTAGAGTCTGCCATATGCTGGAACCAACTGAGACATTCAGCCTCATGGACTGAACAATTACAAGATTCTTAGACCCTCCATTGGAAGACAGCCACTTTTGGAGTACCTAGACCACACAGCCTGTAAGCTCTTCTAATAAATCCTCTTTCTCTATATATAGATTCATTCTGTAACTTTTTTTACTTTAGAGAATCCTAACACATGAAACCTAATGGCCCATTCACTTAGTACATTCTGTGATGAATGGGCATTTACGGGGACTAAATCATTGTCCAAGATAATTTAGTTCTATAAGGCAATGTTCTAGTCTGCAATCTTGAGGTCTTCCTCAATGAACCAAGTAGACTCTTCACTGCAGTGGTGACTTTCTCAGTGAGAGCATCAGTTATCACTTTCATCTTATGGATAGAATAGGGGCATCAAATAGGGAGGGAGACACAGGCTTGAATTATGAAATGACAGATGCACCTTTCCCCACTGGGAAAGAGAATCTTGCTATGTAGCGAAGGGTTATGGTTTGAATGTGAAATGATCCCCCAAGGTTCAGGGGTTGGAATTCTTGTCCCATTGGTGACGCTGCTCCGGTAGTCCTGTGGCTAACTTTTGGCTAAAGCTGTGAGGTAGAGGGATTTAACTGGCTGAGTTCTGACCAAGATCTCTGTTTCAGGATCCTTCAGACAAGCTGATCTGGCACTGCCACCACAGATCAAAACTTGGCCTGCAACTGTTCCTGTCCTGCCAAGTAACCAAGAGCTGAAATAAACCATTCTACGCTCAAGTTGCTTCCATCAGGTATTGGGACACAGCAACAAGGAAAACAACTAACATACCCAGGCTGTCCTCACACCCCTGGTCTCCCTGTCTCAGCCTCTCCAATGCTGGGATTACATGTGTGTACAGCCTCAGCTCTGGGAGTTCTTTTCCAAGCCCCACCTATCTTCCCTTCTCTTCCCCTCATCTCCTTTCTTCTCCTCTCTCCCTCCTCCTCATCTTCTCTTTTTCCTTCTCTCCCTTCCTCTCTGTCTCTTCCCCCTTAGAAGTTCTTGGCAGGCCAGCCTGGTTGTGTTGGTTCAGCCCTCTGAGTAGGCCCAGAGAGATTTCCCATCAAAAGCCTTGAGGGACTCAGTGGTAGGGTGCTTGCTGAGCAAGCACAAGACCCTGGGTTCAGTCCCCAGCATTCAGGAAAAGAAAATGGTCATGAGAGTGAACTTGGACATGGAACCTCTAGCATGTGTCAAGTCTTTGGCCAATAGTGTGACTCATGAGAGGCCTTGAGGAAGAATCACCCAACCTGGCTCCTCATGGGTGCCTGACACTGTGAGATATTCCATGCTTATTGTTTCAAGCTGTGCATTTGGGGAGAGAATCTATTCTGCATCAGCAGATGAGTGAGAAGACCAGTCTCCCTCTTAGTCCTTAGGACCTAAGGAGAGAGTAAGGACAGACATGTCAGAAGGCAACATGCAGGCTCACACTACAGCACTGTTACACTGGATTCCTAGGTAGTAGTTTCTTCTCTGCTCTTCTTTCAGGCCACATTGGCTACCATGGTTCCTCCGTTCTTCCTGCCTAAAACCCTGGTGCATCCTCATCAGCAGCTTCTGAGGTAGACCCCATTGTTGACTGTCTTCTGTGTAAGCTCCCAGGGCCACATGCCAGTTAATGCTGAGCCAAGCCAGGTCTGAACCAGACCACCTGGATGGTGTTCATCCTCTCCACCAACACAGCTTTGGTCCCTGATGACCCATACCCAGTCTTGCTGTGAGGACACAGTAACCTTAGAGCAGAAGAGCCAACTGTTGAGGTCTGACTTCAGCCCTGAGGCTATACCCCTGCTCTGTGGCATCCCATGGTAGGATCACTTGCTGTAGCTGGTAGGATTGGTTGTGAATCAAGCATGTTTCCCTTCCAGGACACCATAGGGCTCTGACTTTAGGGTTGATGCCTGTGCCTGCTGCCATTTTGGTGATAACCATTACTGCCAACTTACTGACTGGGTCTTGCAACTCCTGTGTGCTTCAGAGGCCTCTTGTGAATAGAGTTTTGCTATGAGGTTTTGATAGAAGGGCATTCTGTGCATCTTTCCATAGTGACTCTTCATGGTGGGTATGTGCTTAACAACACCCCTCATTATTCCTTCCAGCTGTTTCCCCATCTCTTTTCCCAAACCATCTGACTCTGAACCTCTGTTAGCCAGGGCCACACCATTCTAAAGCTCCTCCATTTTGGTTGAACTGTGACAATTCTGGAACTTAAAATCATTTGGTTTCCAGACATAAAACAATTTATTTCTATAGAAATATAGAGCCTTGCCCTTAACATCCTGATTCCTAGGCTTGAGCCAGGAAGATGGATTTATATTTTTACTTATTTATGTAGATTTGTGTATATGCAGGTGTGTGGGTGGAAGAGTATACATATTTGTGTAGGTGTCTATGGGTACACTTGTAAGTATCATGGCTGTCCCAGGAGGCTAAGAATGAGTGAGTGTCTTGGGGAGCAGCTGCTATGTGTGCAGAAGCCCTACACAACAGCCCTTCTCCCATGGGTGACACACTGGTAGAGCCTTAGAGAAGGAAGTGTGAGTGCCCCCTAGAGGTCCAAATGAGGATCTCAGGTGATGTGCAAACTGAAAATGAAGAATAGGAAGAGGTCCAGGGACATTCAGGGTATGGTGTTAATGGCTGTCACACTATAGTGCCAGTTATGAGAGACATTAGAAAAAATCTTGGTCATGTGTCCAAGGCTCTTATCCCTGAACAGCCAGGACAGCCCCTTCCTTTCCCATGTTTTCCTTCATGCTCCCCACATGGATCCTGGCCAGTCTCTGTACTTTGCTTTTTACCACATCTTTCTGTTTCATGCTCACCTCCAGCTGTCCTTCTGTCTGCAAGTTCCCTACCTGCTCCAAATTTGCTGTCTACCAAAGCTCCACTCCTTCTTCAAGGCCATCTCCATGTTGTTGTTTGGCAAAACCTCCAGTTCGTCTCTCTGAACTGCTATTCTGTACATTCCAGAATCATGTGGCAGCTGAGTCCAATAACTTCTGGTAAGCTCTAAGACAACACTAATGTGTGGTAAACAATTGAAGTCCCATGCACAGCTCCCCTGCCACTAAGCCCACACACAGTGTTTGCTTTGTGTCTGCTTGTTGGGTAAACTTTTGGAAACACTGGACCTTGGTCTCATACATGACCCTTAGACAGGACTCCTCTCTGATCTCCAACAGACTGGACAAACAGGGAGAGACACAATTTGCCAAGAATTACTAGACATTATGCAAGGTACAGGCATGTGGGGGTGGGATGACCCCATGATAAGTCCTGATTGTGGACAGACACTCATTCAGCATAATCATTGACAGGATGTCTGGATCTGGTCATAGCCACATGCCCTGCTGCAAGCCAGCACATATGTGTTAGGCATCAGAGTCTAGGCCTCCACTGTCACCAGCAATTTCTTAGTGTGAAACAGAGATAGTGACAGACCTTGCTGGGTAGTGAGGAATGAATGTGATCCCAAATGAAAAGTGCCCAGAACAGACTGGCACAGAGAAGTTCTTAGTATGCTAGGGAGCAGTCAGAACTTAAGGGTTCATTCCTAGCAACCACAACAGGAGTCTCACACCTTTCTGAAACTCCAACTCCCGGGGATCTGATGCCCTTTCTGGCCTCCACAGGCATCTGTGCACATGTACATATGCTCATGCAGGCACACACACACACACACACACACACACACACACACACACACACACTTACTCAGACAAATAAAAGGGAAATCAATCTTTTTTTTTTTTTTTTTTTTTAATGCTGGCCTTGTGTGATAGTTAACCTTGGTTGTCAACTTGATTGTATCTGGAATCAACTAAAACCCAACCTGCTGGGCACACCTGTGATGACTTGGTGAGATTCTCTGAAGCAAGAAGACCCATCCTAAATCTAGGCCACACCTTCTAGTGGCAGCCCAGATAAAAGGACATGGAAGAAGGAAATTTTGCTATTTTGCCTTTTTTCCCTTGCTCTCATTGGCAAATGCATCTGTCCTACAACTAGGCCATTCCTTCACCCTATCAGAACCAGCTTCTTGAGGATTCCAAGATAGACTGATGACCAGCCGCTCTCCAGAACTCCTCCAGGTCTCCCATGCTACAGTGCGACTGCTGGACTGCCAGATCCCCAGCCTCTCTAGTGTGAGACAGTCATCATTGTCTCTGCATCTTGTAAACCTCTAATACAACACACACACACACACACACACACACACACACACACACACACACACACACACACACACACACACAATTAGTTCTGTTCTCTTAGGGAACCCTGACTAACACACACCTTATTATTTTCAGTGGACACCCCTCTTCAATATGATCCAGGGATCAGAGCACTGAGCACAGCCTTTTGGGAAACATGGTAGTGATATGCATATGGGCGTGGGCAAAGAACTCTGCTCTCGGGGCAGCTCACCAGGGGTCAGTTTAAGGTTTGGTGGAGGAGTTGCTCACCCATTCACTCATATGTTCTTTGATGTGCCAAATTCCCTCTTTGACAGAGGACAGAAAGGAACTCACCTGAGTCAATCCAGGGTGCGGAGACTGAGACACACCTGTACTCTGCCTTCATTCTATGTCCTCAGTGGAATCTAAGGTTACAGTAGCTGTGAGGTCATACTCCCCATCTGGTATGGTTGAGATGTAAAATGTTCCCTACAGGTCTCTGAACACTTGGTCCCTGGCTGGCGAGGCTGTTTTGGGAGTTGTGGGAAACTTTGGGAAATGCAACATAGATGAAAAAAGTGGATAGCTGAGGAATGGATGGGCCTTGGGGTTTATAGCCCAGCCTTCCTTTCTGCCTCACATCTGCTTCCTGACACATTCTGATGTGAGCAAGCAGCCTCACACTTCTGCTGCCACAGCAGAGAGCTTCCCCTGCCTCCATGTCTTCCTTGCTGTGATGAACAGTTTCCTCAGACCATAAGCCAAGGGAAACTCTTCAGTTGCTTCTTGCTAGGTGTTTGCTGCAGTGATGAGAAAATTACCAATGTACCATTCATCTTGACTCTAACATGTGCAAGCTTTGTGACTGGGTCAGCCACCTAGATCTCAGCAAGCCTTCCTTTCTCTGTCAGTCAAAAGGGTATGATGGTGCCATCTTTCCTCACAAGCTACTGTGATGGGAGAAGTGCCTAGTACCATCTTTGGAACCTAAGGAGTATCACTATCCCCAGGGCTGTCTCCACAAGGACAATGAGAGCCAGTCTTTGCATAATGCTTTATTGCTATTGCCAAGGTGAAAAATCAGCAAGTCAGTCTACCATCCACGTTTCACTGTTTGCAACAAGCCTCTATCATCCCACTCCAGTCAGGTTCGCTAGTTGATACCTTTGTTCGTGGTGAGACACCTCTACCCTGATGCTCAAGCGTGCTACTAAACCGAGTTCTTCTATCAACCACGAATGGCATGGAGCAGTCAACCCTGTGTAATATTTCACTACCAGTGGATAAACGTCTTGCTCTTGTCCTTCATTGAATACACAGAGAAACAAAGGTCCAGAGAGAGGCATTGTCATTCCCATGTTACATAGCTATTAGTGCCATTCCAGAACCTCAGTCCAGTGTCCTAACCACAATGAATGGGTAGTTGGGGCTGAGAGGTGGGAGACAAGGCTCAAAAATGTGCTTCCTGGTGACCTCTCCCTATAGTGACCAGTCTCTTCTAAGGCTCTGTAATGACAGACTGAGCAAAAATGGCATGGCCTGGGGTCTAGGCATGACTATGACACAAATATGGAGGTGGGACCTTGGAGAGATCAGCTGACCTCTTTAGGCTCAGTACCAGTCACTGATGAAAGATGAGGGCAAGAACACATACCTTGCAACCATGATCAAGGAAGCAGCCATTAGTATAGTAATCTTATTATTTCTAACACCTTGTTAGTTAATCTACTCTACACAAATCACTAGCTACCAACAGATGGATGGGCTGTAATATACTCATGGCTCCCTCTGGGTAAGCCTGTGGGTTTCAGAAAGAGTCCCTCCCACCTCTGGCTGGACTACTCTGCCAAGGAAAATGAGATTCATGTTCTCTTCAATGGCAAACAGAAAGGGTCTGTTGAATTCTATCTTCAGGGTCACCGGTCGAGCAGATCTGAATGTAAAGAGCTCTCCTGTGGCAGCAGACGCTATGGTTCCTGACTCATCTACCTTCATCACGGATTTGTGCAGCATCTGCAGGTAGAGAGTGGGACTGTGGTGATACATCATGATAAAAATAGTACTTGTCTTTCAAAGGAACTGGAACTTTTGCTGGAACTCACAGCCAGAGTTAATAATATACCCAGAAGTCACTTAATGCTGTTATGTACTGTGTACTCAGCCTGTTTGTTTGGCCTGCTTTTAAGAGGACAATGCAATAATCAACCTTACTTGCCTTGGATTCTTCATGCAATTTTGAATTTATGTACTCTTCCATGGTCCTGATCCAGAACAATGCATGTGTGTCATTTGGTGAAAACAGAAGATACAGAAGTTGAAAGTAATCTGAAATGAAATCTACTTGTGGCCATCAGTTTATAAACAATGATGTTTGTAGTACTGTCTGATGTCTGGGTCAGTTGGGTCAGTTGGAGTCAGTGATGTAATCCCTTATAAAACTCTGTTAAATATTTCTGTAAAGTAGCCCACTCCTTCTCCATGTGATGTTTTCTGTGGTGGGTAGAGAGCAAAGCTCTTTATCAGGGAAACACACACACACACACACACACACACATACACACACACACACACACGGGGGGGGGCATGTTTGACAAGACAGCAATCAGACAGGCATGGATTCCTCAAGGCCAGGTGGCAAATGTGGGTTCCCATTGTAAGAAGAACAAAACACAAAGGAAAGTCTTTGAATATCTAGGGGAAAGGAACCATAATGGGACAGAAAGGAATGAGCTGAGGTGAAACAGAATGGAATATGGTGGGATGGGACTGAACAGGATCAGAAGTGGTAGAATGGGATAGAAAAACATTGTATTTAATTAGATGGGATGGGGTGGGGTGGGGTGGGGTGGGAGGGATGGGATGAGATGGGGTGAGATTGGATGGGGTGGGATGGGATGGGATTGGGGTGGGGTGGGGTGGGATGGGATGGGATAAGATGGGGTGAGATGGGATGGGATGGGATGGGATGGGATGGGGTGGGATGGGGTGGGGTGGGTGGGATGGGATGGGGTGAAATGGGATGAGGTGGGATGGATAGGATGGGAGTAAAGTGGGATGGTATGGTATGAGGTGGGATGGGATTGGCGGGATGCAATGGGGTAGAGTGGGATGGGATGGGATGGACAGGATGGGAGAAAGGTAGGATGGAATGGGATGAGGTGGGATGGGACTGGTGGGATGGAATGGCATGGAGTGGGATGAGATGGGGTGGGATGGGATGGATAAGATGGAACAGAATGAAATTGGATGTGATGAAATATAATAGACTAGGCTGAGATGTGATTGGTGAGATGGGGTAAGATGGAATGTGATTTGTTGGAATGGGATAGAATATGGTGGAATCTAATGAGTTGGAGTGAGATGATATAGAATAGGACAGAACAGGATGTACTAAGTTGGAATGGGATGGAACAGTCTGAGATGGGGTAGAATGGGGTGGGGTGGAGTGGGGAGGAATGGGATGGTATGGGATGGAATAGGGTGGGATGGCATGGTAATTTCTGAAAGCAGGTGTTCAGCAGCAACTAGACTCACCTCAGACAACTTGATATTGGGGTAGTCAGTAATGCCAGACAGGTCAGCATGGACAGTAAAGATGTCCCTGATGCCCAGCTTGGGGAGGATTTTCTCCAGTTGATAGGTGCCCTCAATGGAGAACTTGGGGAGGTAAAGGTTCAACTGTCTGGAGAGAGTGAAGGCCATTCTTAGACAGCATGAGCTTGCTGAGAAGTCCTCAGCACCCTCTCTCTGTGGCAACACAGACTTTATGGAAACTCCACCTCTGCTGGTGTTTTCCCTGCTTTGTGCTTAGACTTAGACTCTGGTGTCACCCCAGAATCCCAGTTTTCCAAGTCTTATCCCTCAAGCTGGGCCAGGTCCTGAGCTGAGGACTTCATAGGAAGTCTTTAGGTTTGGAGACAACTCACTGCCTGAGTCTCCTCCCACCAACATTGTGTGGTCCTGGATCATGTGTCTCCCCAGGCCTGGGTAGAGGGATGTGGACACAGAATGACTTAGAAAGTACCTCTTTCTGGCTGTAGTAAGCCAGTTCATCAGTGCTCTCCCATTCAGGCCCTTCTCCACCTGCGGCATCATGCCTTCATTGGGAAGGATAAACAGAGCACTGGCATTGCCTTGGTAAGGGATCCTCACCACCATGCAGGAGATACTTTGGTCCAGGATATAGTAGTACTCATCTTCACGGTTCATCATGGGCACCTGTATGGTCTTCTTGGGTGTCACATGGAAATCTTTCTGGTGGGTGTTTTGGTCACTGAAGGCTGTCTCCCATTTGGCTAAAGGTGAACATGGGGTAGGAAGAAAAGCACAGGTTAAAAATGAGAGACCCTTGGCTGTGCCTGAAGAGTGGAGACAGCCCAAAGAGTGTCTCTACAGAGCAATCTCAACAGCAGGAACAGCCACATCTATTGGCTTCAAAGGCCAAATCCCCTCCAGACTCTGGGGCAGCCTGGACCTTTTGCATGCCTGTCCTGTATTCCCAAACTCTTGACATGGTGGTTTGAAGGAGAATGGCCCCTGCAGGCTAATATGTTTGAATGCTTGGTTCCCTGTTGATGGAATAGTTTAGGGAAGGATTAGGAGGTGTGGCCTTATTGGAGGAAGTATGACATTGAAGGTGGGCTTTGAAGTTTCAAAAGCCTACACCAGGCCCACGAATTTTCTCTTTCTACGTCATGCTTGTGGATGACATGTAAGCTTTCAGCTATGGCTCCAACATCATGTCTGCTTGCCTGCTACCATAAAACCCCCAGAAAGTGTAAGCGAGCCCCACTTAAGTGCTTTCTTTGATAAGTTGCCTTGGTCATGGTGTCTCATTGTGGCAATAGAAAAGTAACTAAGACTTGCCTTCAGAAGACCTTGACTCCTGTTCCCTGCCCTTCTAACCATGATCAGGTCCATATTCCAGGTTCTAGTGGGTTTGGTATCAGTGGTTTTGTTGTTGTTGTTGTTGTTGTTGTTGTTTTGTTTGTTTGTTTGTTTGTTTTTGTCATAATGGCTATGCTAAGGGCCAGCTGCTGCCCAGTGAATCACTGAGTCTTGTAAGAAGGTTGACTTGTGGCTTCTTCCCTTCCATCCAGCTGGCACCTGGATGAGTTGTTCTTCTGTGGGGGAGGGAATGCTATCTTGCAATGAAAGCATAAAAGAGAGGAAGTTCAAGTTTGAGCCTAAGGCTTACCTTTGAAGAAAATGTAATTTATCAACACCATGACATGGGTGCTATCAAGATCCTTGAGCAAGTCTACAATATTGCCTTTGGTCTTCTTGGCCACATAGTTATTGATCTGCTTCTTAGTCATTTCAGGGTTCCCAAAGTTGGTAGAGAAAGTATCTGCCATGTATAGCGTCTTTGTGGCACTCAGGAAGCTGTCCCGAATATGTACTCTTGGGTCTGTAAAAAGGGCACTTCCCAGGCTCAGCTGGAGAC
This sequence comes from Onychomys torridus, assembly GCF_903995425.1. Classification (NCBI taxonomy): domain Eukaryota; kingdom Metazoa; phylum Chordata; class Mammalia; order Rodentia; family Cricetidae; genus Onychomys; species Onychomys torridus. The sequence continues at coordinate 71,049,267 of NC_050456.1, read as the reverse complement.
CATTTGTAAGCTGGCTGAGCCTCTTCATCAGCTGTTGGTAGAACTTGTGAAACTTGTCCTCTTGCTGGAGGCTGAGGCCCAGGCCCTCCAGGATCTGGGTCTTAGTGCTGGGGCCTGTCCCCAGAGAGAGCATGCTTAGGCTCATGACCACGCTCATGGGAGAAAAGAAGACATTCTGACCAGGGGCTTCAGAAGCCAAGGCCATGTAGAGGTTGAAGACAAAGTCCTTGCTTCCAGGAGTAACCCCAGGACCCACAGAGAACTTCTTGCCCTTCTCCTCCCGGGAGCGGGAGCGGGAGCGGGAAGCCACCCCAAGGTTGAAGAGCAACAGGCACAGAATGGTGAAGAGCCTCATCATGGCAGCAGTTCTGAACGGAAGAATAGGAAAATGTTCTCAGAAAGGGAAAAGGCAGGAGTCAAAGTGAGAGAGATAATGGAAGTGCCCATCAAAGGGTGTCCTCACTTATCCTCCAAGGGGATAAAGAAGAGGCTAGGGCCATGCAGAGAACTGGTGGTACTCAGTGCTCTAGAAGGGTCAGGTGAAGCAGCCAGTGGCTCAAGACAGACTTGCAGACCAACATGCAATGGAGTTATACACACATACATACATACACACACACACACACACACACACACACACACACTAAAAACAAAACAAACAAACAAAAAACACCAAAAATGTTCTCATAGTGTTTTAAGTAAGTTTAGGATTTTGCATTGAGCCTCATTCCTGAGTCCTTGGCTGTAGCTTGAACAGGCATGCCTAGTGTCTCTGTCCATCTGCCCACATCCTCAGACCCACCAGGTCCCATAACAGCAGGTGTACTCACTCTGTAACTTGGATGAGTGTCGCAGGGGCAGTCTACCCGTCTTAGGAGAGGACAGAGGGCAGACTACATAACAGCCTGCAATTGTCACTGACCACAGAGGCTCTGATCCCACCCATTTCAACTCCACCCCATTGAGAGCTGGGCTGATCTAAGGCTTCCAAGGAGGTCCTGATAAAGGACAAAAGGGACTGTGTCCTTACTCAGGAGAGGACTTGGCAAAACCAGTTTGGGCCTGAGTCTGGGGCCACAAAAGAGTTAAAGTTTCTGTTCCAAGGACTTGGCTTTTTCCCCTGAAGAGACTGCAGTTATCAGTCCTAAGGCTGCTGTATGCTTGGTCTGTAATGTTCTTGAGATACCCTGTTCCCTTTGTGCAACATTGTTTGACTAGCTCCCCTCTGACTTAGTCTCATCATACGGTAGTTTCTGTGGGCTCTGTCTCATTTCTTCCCCGGAAATAGTATATAAGACACTGTACTTCATCAGAAGCTTGCTTGGCATAGGATGTAGATAGAAAGACCTCCTGATTCCAAACTTTACCTTCCCTATCTTCCGTTCTCTTTATCTTCTGATCTCCTGTTCTTCTCTCTCAGGAGCTTGTCACCAAAGACTGACCAGCTGGTCCAAGACAAGTAGTGACCGAACAGGGACACCTGAATATGAGAAAAAGAGTAAGTATGGCCTTAATACATAGATAAACATAAAAAGAGTCAGGCCAGAGAGATCTCCTGAGGGAAGAAGTACAAACATCAGGAGTAGAACATGGGATAGGAAACTTCTTAAGGCCCTAGTGGTGGTTTGAAAGAAAATGGTCCCCGAAGAGAGTGGCACTATTAAGAGGTGTGGTCTTGTTAGAGTAGGTGTGGCCTTGTTGGAATAGGTGTGGCCTTGTTGGAGTAGTTGTAGCTTTATTAGAGTAGATGTAGTCTTGTTGAAGTAGGTGTAACCTTGTTGGAGTAGGTGCAGCCTTGTTGAAGTAGGTGTGGCCTTGTTGGAGTATGTGTGGTCTTATTGAAGTAGGTATAGCCTTGTTGGAATAGGTATAGCCTTGTTGGAGGAAGTGTGTCACTGTGAGGGTGGTTTGGGTCTCCTATGCTCAAGCTCTGTCAAGTGTCACAGTTCAATTCTGGTTGTCTGTAGATCAAGATGTAGAACTCTAAGCTCCTTCTCCAGCACCATGTCTGCCTAAATGCTGCCATGTCCTGCCATGATGATAATGGACTGAACATCTGAACTGTAAGCCACTCAGGTTTTAAATGTTTTCCTTTATAGGAGTTGCTGTGGTCATAGTGTCTCCTCACAGCAATAGAAACCCTCACTAAGACAAGCGTATTTTTTCCTTTGAATGCTTTGTTTGCCTCTGTATTCTAGTTCCTATAATGTGCTAAAATGCTTATAAAAATTCTTTATTTTCATTCAAAAAAGTCTGCCCTTGGTTCCCTAAAATAAGGTTTTATAAGTTTGAAGACATGGAAACATGAAGGCAAAAGTTTAAATACAAAATATTGCCCACGAGGTCCACATGAGTTTCATATTGACTGATTTGTGCTGCAAAATTTCATTAGAGTGGGCTTAGATCCACAGTGTAAAGGTGACTCAATTGGAATTACCATCCCAGGAAATCTGGTCATAAATCTACTCCAAAACAGACTGGGAGACAAAACATAAAAATCAAAAGTCAAAATATCGAGAAAAAAGTTTCTAAGGACAAAAAAGTGACATCAAATCTTAAATTACTTTGGCTTCATGATGCCTCAGAGTATGAGGAGAAGGTGTTTTTGTTTGTTTGTTGTTTTTCTTCGGTTTGTTTGTTTGTTATATTTTGGTTTTGATGATTCAGGTTTAAAATTACCCAAAAGTAGCTCTAACACTTGTAGCTGAGCCAATCCTCCTTTATCATAGACAGGATTAGTAGATCCAACATTAAAGACTTCCATCCTTCATTTGAAGAAACCCAAGGAGCTTGGACTCCCTGACAAAGCATTTTGAACAAAAAAGCCTGCTTGTTTCTTTCTTTTCTTTTTTTAGATCCCTCTCCCCCACTACAGCAGGGGATTTTACAACAGAGGTGTGGGGGTGGAGCAGGGGTGGAACAATCTAAATTCACTGCAGTGACTGCACAGACTTCAGAGTCCCAGCTCAGATAACAGCAGAGTGCTCCAGCTCCTAGGCACCATGGTCCTTCAGTGGCTTGCCTTCGCCTGAAGTGATCATTGCTCCAAACAGCCCTTCCCAGTAAATTTTATGTAAAAAATAAAAAAGGAGATTTATCTACATGACTATAAAATTCTCATACTATTAAAAAAATAAAAGTTTGATAAGGATCAAATTTTTATTTTACATGTTATTTAAAAATAAAAATGTGGCCCACCCGGCCCTTTCCAGGCCTGAATCATCAGAGCACACAGATGACCCCTTCTAAGACTTTTTGGTCTGGGGTGTCACAAATCAACCAGATACCATCACACCAAGAGCTGCCCAAGGTCGCTAGTCCTGGGCATGGGAGAGAGGAAAGGCAACAGCTCCGAGCCATCCCTTAGGACTGGGGCAGGCAGGACTTAAACAAGTGTCACCTGTGACCCCACCAAGAGCCCTGGGGCCAGGAGGTTGGAGACTGTTCTGGTAAGAGAGTACGGGATGGGGAGGTGGAAGAGATGAGGAGGTGCAATGGTTCATGGGCTGGGAAGAGGTGGATCTGGAGAGGTGAGGGTGGTGAGGAACTGGCTGGCATGAATGGCCATATGGCTATGAGTGGCCTGTGCTGCCACCAGGGGCATGGTGATGTCAGACCTCAAGCTGCTGCCAAGGACCATGTCTGGGTCTATGGTCCTGATATAACTGGGGTCTGTGGTGATGTCCATGGTCTGTGGTAGCGCAGGGGTCATTAGAATCATGCTGTGCTGAGCCAGCCTCACCCTTCACTGGCCCTGGGATAGCTGGTACTGCCCCTCACTGGATACTGCAGAAGGCAAGCTGGCCCTACCCCTCAGGGGAGAGCTTGCGCCCCCTCCACACTCAGGAAAGATGGACCCACCCCTCACTACAGATGTGCACCTCATCTGGGCAGCATACTAGAGCTGACTTGTCAGGGGTGCAGGTGAGCCAGCCCTGTGGGCATGAGAGCAAGAGAGCTGATGCCCCCCCCTCCTTCCCCTTCCTCGTGTGCCCATATTTTCCCTACAGCATTGGGAGAGAGGACCCTGTAGCTTACCTGGGCAAAACAGTAGGTCTGGCTCTGGTGATGTGAATGAGGAGGACCTGGACCTGAGGACCTGAGAGCAGGAGAACCGGTCCTGCACCTTACTGTAAGCTTCATTGGGTGAGCTAGCCTAGGCAGTGCTGGAGAGCTCATCTGGGTAGTGGTGATGCTGTTTTTTGTTTTGTTTTATTTTGTTTTGTTGTTTTTTTTTTCTTTGAAATTTGGTTTTGATTTGCAGGGAAGGTTGCAAGGGCGGAGGGAAGATGGGAAGATAAGTGGGATTGGAATGCATGATATGATATCCACAAAGAACCAATAAAAGTTTTAAAAAAACAAAAATGTTATAAAGATAAGACATGGTATTAAAATATTAAAGATATGAGATAAATTTTTTTAACAAAAATATAAATTATTTTAATAGATGAGGATTTACATCAAGATTGAGATGGAGATGCTGAAATGAATGTATATGGACATATATAGAATAATAACTAAAAGGCATGTAAGTTAAAAAGGTCTGAGTAAGTTATTTAAGGTATATAATGGATAAGACTTAAATATTAATACATATAATATTAAAGTTTCTAAGGTCTGAGATTAACAATTACAAAATAACTGGTTGGGGCTGGAGAGATGGCTCAGAGGTTAAGAGCATTGACTGTTCTTCCAGAGGTCCTGAGTTCAATTCCCAGCACCACATGGTGGCTCACAACCATCTATGAAGAGACCTGATGCCCTCTTCTGGCCTGCAAGCATACAAGCAGACAGAACACTGTATATGTAATAAATAAAATGAATCTTTAAAAACAAAAACAAACAAAATAACTGGTTAAAATGGATGTTAAACTAAGATTTATTTTAAAATATCTGGCTACTAAAATATTATATGATAGTTAAAAATATTAGACGGTGTAACTGGTCTTAGTGCTTCTCATGTGGAGCCCTGAACTGCTCTCTTTAACTATACTTGGATGACCACCACTATTGGCTTGTCACTGGTGGGTCAATACAGATGCGTCCCTCTCATCTGAGTGACTCTTAAGGCTTATGGCTCTGGGGCCTGGAAAGTGGTAGGGTGTACAGCTTTTCAAATATCAATTCATTCATCACTAGGCTTCCCCGTTTCATGGCCATTTCCCAGTATACAGTGAAAATTCAGTGCCCTGGTTTCCGAACTAAAGTTCCCCTTGGGCGGGACAGTCCACAGTTCTAAAGAACTCTGTGCCTCTGAATGGATGGCCTGAGGTGCTGGTCCATTTGTCCCAGAGGTGCCTACTGGGGTTGGATAGGGATAATTTCCTGGGACTCCCCTCATTGGCCATGTCCTGTTATAATGTTTCCTGGGGAAAAAAGACTCAACAGGACCTTTGGATGTTAGCTACAGTCCTGGACAAGGAGATCATCTCTAGGACTTTTGAAAAGGTAAACAACTGTAATATGGGCACCCTTTTATGTTTGTACTCACTGGTTATGCTAACCATGTCACTTGGAGTCCCTCTATTCAAGAGAATGGGGGACACTTGTAAATCACCTGTGTGGATTGTTCCCTCTCTAACTGTGTAGTTTTTCCCTTCTGAACTGACCAAAGATTTACTGTACAAAATTCAACCCCTTTATCATCCTTCAGCATTCACTCAGTATTATGACTGGAATGCTTACATTGATGATCCTTTTGATTATTCTAGGAGACAACTGTTGGTTTAGGAAAAATAAGAGTCTCTTAGACAGTCAGGCACAAGTAACTCATCTGGCTTTGAAAACTAAGGAGGGAGCTGTTGACAGTTGGATCAGTCCAGGCCTTTTTCAGTGTCAGGTCCAAGAGAAACTCAGGGAAAATGGCTGACTGTGTAACTGTGGTGCTCATTAGCATGACAGAGTGCATGCTGCTTACCCTCCCTCCTCTCTTCTTTCTCTTCCCCTCTTGATCTCCCCACCCCCACGTCATGGCCTGGTCTCACTGATCATGTACTATCTACTACTTTCTCTGCCTGCTCTGGACCCTTCCAGATGCCTCTGGCCATACTCTCCCTCATATCTACAATAAAAACCTTTTCCTTGACCTTGGAATGGCCATTGTCTGGTGCTTGAACACCAGGAGAGACGTATCTGAACTTCCTACAAGGAGCTCAGCTTCTCCTACCCTAACCGAGCTGTTGACTCAACTCTCCTAAGGTATGTACGGGTCATTTGCTTTTGCTGGCTTCTTCCACCCACCATACTTGACTTCAAATTCTAGAGTCCACCTCCTCAGCCGCTTCTTCCCTCCACCTGCTGTAACCATTCACCTCTCCTCCCCTACTCAGTAAGTGTTCTCTCTTGCTCCTGTAACCTGCTACACTTCCTGAACACGCATCACACACCTCCCTATCTCTCTGGCTTTTGAAGCCATGGGCATTTAAAAAAATTTTTTTTTTTTTTTGGTGATTTGCCTCAGCAGAATGCCGAATGCTGTTTATTGAAGGAGGGAGGAGGTCTTAAATACAGGCTTACAGCACAATGGGAGAACACCAGAGGGCAGAAGTTTACTATCCATGTTTTACAATCTTGCATCTAAACTGTTAATGTCCAATATTCAGGATACACAGACAAGGAACTTCCCTTAAGCATTCAGGAGGGTGGAACCCGGCAGGGAATTAGCATAGGGAGGATATCAAGGTCGCCATGGGCAGGGGGCTTGCCTTTTATAAAGGGATGTCATGTATGCACATAGGGAGAGCTCTACAAGAGGCTGTAGCTGATGATGTGGTCTGTCAGGACCTGATAGCAGGCCAGCATAAATGCCTGAATGCTAACATTCTTCTTTTTGTTTATTATAAAAAAAAAGATGGAGTGGCAGATGAGACAGGAATGCGGGCACTGTGTCCCCTAGATTGCTTCCTGCTGACCTGGGGCATCAGCATCTTTGGGGGGCCTGAGGAAGCTGGGATGCTGGCTGTTTCAGTTCACTGTCCATGCTCTGTGGACCAGCAGCCCTTGGACCTGGCAAGATGCTGGCAGAGCAGAAGATAAAGTTAAGTTTAGGGGAAATTTTTTCTTAAGTCCTGGCAATTGAGGGAGGGGAGTCCTCAGACCAGGGAAAGGTGACAGTACTTAGCTGGGGTGCTTCTGACCTGTCTGAGATGGATCCAAGTCAATTCCCTGGAGCTTACAAGAGTTTTTTTGAGTTTACAAAAGATAAATTTTAGACACATTAGCATTCCCACTGTTTATAATCTGTATTGAAATTTACATTGTAAAAACAGCAGTATAGTCACGTCTTTGAGTCATGAGAAAGCAACCAAAGGGAATTTAAAATCCTGAGTTTGTGGTAGTACGTTTCTTCCTCAGACTTTTATAACTTGCATTTGCACACCTTAAGGCACTTTCTTAGACCCTAAAACATTCTTAGATCCTCCCATCTTAAGCTTTCATACCTTCATATAAGCTTCACACCTTAGAACACCTTCTTTCTATCTAATTCACCAGGAGATACAGGAGGCTGACCACTGACAGCAGTCATTGTAAAGCGAGTTCCTTTAAATAAAGGAATGGTAAAAAGTTACACTGAAATCTGTTCTGTGAGTTTATCTCTTTTCTGAGTCTGGTTACAAGACAAGTTGTGTCTAGACTTAGTAGTGGCTCTAGGAAAAAGAGACAGACCTATGGCCTGAATTTTACACACAAAGAGAACTGAGAAGGCTGCTGAAGCCTTGGTTGCTGCTGTTAAGCTGACAAAGCTACCACTAGCCTAGTTGTAAAACATCAGAGTTCTGAGAAGGAAAATTTACCTGATAAAGCAGGAGTGCATTGCAAGCAGCTAATCCAAATCTATTTAAAATGACAGAGACTTACTGGCTACCAAGACAGCCACCCCAAAGTTCTCCATGGTCGTTGGGGGCAAAGGTCTCATGGCAGCATCAGTCTTTAGCTGCCAGTCCCAGAAGTCCCCAACAGACTTTCCTGTGGAGTAGGAACTTGTGGGCGTGCAGCCTACCTTGTCTAGGCAAAGCATGGCAATCGATTTCCCAGTGTCCTGTGCTGTGGATATTGCTCTGTATAAATAAAATGCTATTTGGCCTGTGGCTAGGCAGGAAGGATAGGCAGGACAAGAGAGAAGAGAATTCTGGGAGGTGGAAGGCTGGGGCAGAGAGACACTGCTAGCCGCCGCCATGACAAGCAACATGTAAAGACACCGGTAAGCCACAAGCCATGTGGCAAAGTATAGACTAACAGAAATGGGTTAATTTAAGATAGAAGAAGTAGATAACAAGAAACCTGCCATGGCCATACAGTTTGTAAGCAATATAAGTTTCTATGTGTTTACTTGGTTGGTTCTGAGCGTCTATGGGCCTGGCAGGTGTGAGAGATTTGTCCTGACTGTGGGCCAGGCAGGAAAACTCTAGCTACAAATGGCGCCCAACGTGTTGTCAAGAGTTTACACCTAAAACCTGAGAAAAAAGATTCTAAAATGAAGCTAAAAACAGCTTCCTAGTTGTCTCTCTCAAGTTAGCGGCAGCCTGCCAGTTTGAGCTACTATGGCGGGTTCCTGGCGTGTGCGTCTGACCTGCAGTGTGGCGGGAATGAGGAATCTATAAGCTGCACTTTACTCTGCTGCATGGTGGATTTAGCCTTTGCTAGTTTTTTTTAAAAAAAAAAAAAAAAAAAAAAAAAAAAAAAAAGGTTTCTGGGCTATGCACTACTTTGATAGAACTGCTTCTGATAGTTGATGGTACACATGGCTCCAGACCCAGAGCTGGTGGTAAACTGTACCACCGCCATGTTGGGAAGCTGAGGTAGGCGGAGGCAGCAGCCACAGTGGCATTTCAGTCTTACAAAGATGGATATTACACAGAGAATCTGGTTTGTGTTGTCTTTGGGATTTTTAACTACAAAAAAAGATTTGATCGTAAAAGCTGTTGAGTTAAACAAATATGTAAATTTTAAAGGTACCTCTACTTCAAAATTTGGATATAAGGATATATTGCTTTGGAAAAGAGTCTCTGCTTTTGTTTCCACAGAAAGCCAGAGGCTATGGATTTATTCCAGATTAAGATACATCAGGTTTGATCAGCCAGGACCACCTGAAAGGTCTCCAATGACACCATGGCCCAGATGATCCAACATCCAGAATGGTTGTGCTCATGGGCTTCTCAGTACTCAGGCAGTTACGTTGGCCTGCTCAGAGGTCCTGAGAGTTAACATTCTGATCCCGCCCCTTGGCACCACAGTATGCCTGATGTAAGCCTATTCTTAAGGGAAAGCTCCACCCCTTCCTCTCTCTTCTCCTTTCCTCCCACAAGGTGTGCACCTCTCTAACCCCTCGCCCCCCCCATCCCTCTGTCTTTCCCCCCTTTCTCTCTGTCTCCCTCTTTCTGTCTTTCTGTCTCTTCATCTCTCTATTATAATAAACCATTTCCACGCAGATGCAGCATCTGGGGTGGGTATCTCCACTCATCGCTCCACCGCTGTGCCCGCATGGACTGGGTGACCCACGAGCCCACCGCTGCATCTAGGGGTCCCGCTGCCCCCACGTGCGTACATTTCCTAACACTGACAGAATATGCCATCAGCTACACCCGCTATGTTGCCCACATAGTCCACATAGTCCCTCTGTGCGTGCATCATAGTCCCTTAAAAAGGAAGCTCTGCCCCCCCACCCCCATTTCCAGCTCCTTTTCCCTGCCACTTTTCCCCAGAGGCTGGCCTCTGTACCCCTTCCTTTCCTTCCCCAATAAACCTCCCATGTGAGTTCTGTTTCATGGTGCAACTTTTCTCTCCAACCATTAACTACAACAAAAACTATGCAAAGTTTATTTAAAAATCAGATATACTTAATATATGGTCCTCAAACTCAGAGATCTGCTGCTGGATATGGCATTTTAAGTGCTTAATGAAAATGCTTTCTGTGATAGACAGAAATGTCAGTGAAGAGCCCAGGAATATGAAAAATTGTGTGCCCATAGCCTATACACATATTCTAGGAAAGTGGAAGCTAACAGCTGCTGTGGGCAAAGATTAACCCTTAACAGTTGATTCTATATGGCCCTTCTATCTTACATTCCTTTCAGTTACAGGGAAGACAGCTGTGTCAAGATAACCACAGGCTTTTTACAAATATCTTGAACTAACACCCTGTATTCAAAAGTTGTAAATCTCAGACTATAATGTGACTCAAGGCCCAAATTCAAAATTGTAAAAATTCCTCTGTCCCCAAGACCTAACCTCAAGTCCCTTTGACCTACCACCTGGTATATAGTTTTTGCTATAAGAAGAGGCTTGAAACCTCCTCTTATTATGCCCAGATCGCAGGGACCCCCAAAAGACCATCACAGAAAATGAATGCCGCATGTAAAAGCAAAGAGCCTTTTTTCTTTCTTTCTTTCTTTCTTTCTTTCTTTCTTTCTTTCTTTCTTTCTTTTGTTTTTGTTGTTGTTGTTGTTGTTTGTTTGTTTGTTTGTTTGTTTGTTTTGAGACAGGGTTTCTCTGTGTAGCTTTGGCACCTTTACTGGAACTCACTCTGTAGCCCAGGCTTGCCTCTGCCTCCTGAGTGCTGAGATTAAAGATGTTCACCACCACTGCCCACAAGTCTTTATTTTCAAGCTTGGAGCTTAGACTCTGTCCAATACAGCATTGAGAGCCTTGAGCCTCGAGCCCAGGCAGGGTGGGGTTTTTGTTTGTTTGTTTTTTTATCACAGCAGAGGTTGGGATGAAGGGATTTTCAGGGTTCAGGACCCTGATTGGCTGACATTTGTCTAGGGGTATAGGGAATGTTTGGAATGTCAGGTATTTCCTCTTAGATGCAGGCCCCACTTTGGAATGTCAGGTAGTTTCTCTTAGATTCAGGACTTCCCTGGGTAGGGTCAGCTTATAGCTGGGTCCAGGTATTGCCTGCCAGAAGCTCTATCTAGGCCTCTAAGCCTGTCAGTGCAGCTGTGAGGTCAAGCTGTTTTGCGCCCCCTTGCCCCGCACTGTCACAGTTTCAGAAGCCCGAATTCTGTTTGTGGCCCTAGCTAGCTAGAGTTTGTACCCCATGATGTTTGGAATCAAGTTTGCTTCTGGTTAGTAGACTTTGGTGGTCTGGTCCCCATTATTTGTGAAACTCCAGGACCCAACAGCCAGCTCCTAGCAGTGACCCTAAGATCTCTAAAGAAGCTGATGGGGCACAGACAATTCTACCTGGACCATGGTAATGTTAACCACTAGTCAAAGAATTGCTCTATGCCCCACTCACTGCCAGGGCCTGTCCAAACTGTAGACAAAGTAGGTCAGTTTTCTCAAGTTCCTCTTCCACCAACCTTCTGCCAGCAATGAAGCCACATAGACCATCTCAGGAGCCTAGGTTACCTAGGAAGTTTCTATCATTTTAATTGATGCAGAAGCCATTTGGTTTATACTTACTGTTCAGATGTATCATACTTACTGTTCAGATGTATCATTCTCAGGTCTTTGATGATGTCTGATGCCTAACTGTAGCTTCACTAGTTTAGTAGTGGCAGGTCCCTAGCTCCTCCCCACAAAGCTACAGCTGCTGGGTCAGTTCATTTCCTTTGTAAAAATTTGGACTTGTTTTTCTCCTCCCCTAGGGCTGCTAGGTCTCCTGCTGAGAAAGGCAGATAGACAAGTTTACCTCGCTGGCAGACTTCACACTAAAAGAATGATAAACTCACAAAACAAGTTTCAATGTAACCTTCTACATTGTCCTTATTTAAAGGAACTTTCTTGACAAGGACTACTCTCAGGAATCAACCACCTAGGTCTCATGATTGGATGGAAAGAAGAGGTTTGAAGTTTGTAAGTTGTGGGAGTCTAAGAAAGTAATTTGAGGTATGTAAATGCAAGTTATAAAGGTCTGGGGATGTAAAGGCTTAAGTTTTGAGGGTCTATGAACGTGTTGTAAGGTATGTGAGTGCAGGTTGCAAAGATCTAAGGAAATGCTATTATTATATTAAGACTTCAAGAGTTCAGAGTTTTAACATTAATCAAATTTAAGTTTCCTAAGTCTAGACTTAAAAGTGCTTCTCATTGTACTGCAAACATCTCTGTCTCATCTAGATATCCAGCCCTCTGGCTGAGGAAAGACTGTCAATGCTTTTAACTCACAAACATGTTGGGGTCCCCAGACTTTTGCTATGACTCAAAGGTGTGGGTCTACTGCCTTTTCCACAAAGAGAATTTCAGTACAGATTACAGATAATGGCAATGTATACATAACTACTTTTAAAAAAAAAAATCTCTTTTGAAAACTTCAAAGATTCTTGTTAGCATCAGGGAGTCATGACTTGGATCCACCTGTTGCAGGTCAGTGGTACTCCAGATAAGCATTCCTGCTAACCAAGAGCCTATGCTTCCCCACCTACTGCCTACTCCTGAGGGTGAGATCTCCCCACCCTGCAGTCTTGGGACTCCTCCCCTCCCCCCAACTACAGGGACCACAGTCCTTAAAGTTTCAAGTGTATAGCCAGAGATAAAGATGCTCAGAGACCCCAATGAAAGGACAAAAGAAACATAGTTCTGTGTCCTTGCTCAGGAATGGATTTGTCAAGAGCAGTCTGGGGCTGAGGCCTGGGCCTCAAAAGAGTTAAAGTTTCTGTTCTAGGGACTTGGCCTTTTCCCCTGAGGAGACTGGGATTATCAGTCTCAAGGCTGCTGTGTGCTGAATCCTAGTGTTCTTGAGATAATCCTGTTCCCCTTTTGCAACATTGTTTGACTAGCTCCCCTCTGATTTAGTCCCATTGTATGATAGTTTCTGCTAGCTCTGTCTCTTTCTTCCCTGGAAATAGCATATAAGATACTGTACTACTTAAGATGTTTTCTTGACACAGGACAGAGCGTGTGCAAGACCTCTTGATCCCAAACTACCTTATCTTTTGTCTTCTGTCTTCTGAAGACTCAGGAGGTAAGACTTCCAGGCTGCTGTAGAGTGACTTTGCAAAGGCAAGGAACAGCAGAACACCAGCCCTTTTCCGGGCTCGACTCCTTCATTTTCTGCAGCCAATTTCAGGAGGAAAAGGCTTTGAAGCACTTATCTCAGGCCTGTATGCTTGCCAGAAAGCAAACTCAGAAGTCTGATAATGGTTACAAAGAGAAAGTCTGGCAGTGGCAGAGACATAGGGGTCATTGTGTCCATCTTGTGTATCCTAAGAACCCAACTGAGGCCCAGGAGGCAGAAGGGAATGTTCTAGGTCAGGCATCAGATTAGGACCTCAGTGTCTAGGTAGTTAACGTAAAGGCCAGTGCTCTTGGCTCAGAACAGAGGTACATCCAGGACTTCTGGGGGCCTTGTGGGATTGACTTTTTCTCTCTTGAAACCAGAGTTTACTCATTGACTCTTTCCAAGATGGAGCAGAGTGCTGGCTCAGGCCTTGTGATATTTCCAAGGTCCCCATGCCAGAGGCTTGCACAAGGTAGAGCTGGTATGTGGGATAGGTATGAAAAAGAAAATTATCTTGATAGATAGCAGCCCAGCAAGCCCCCAAATGCCTTCAGAATGCTTCCCTGTCCCTCTCCATGACTTCAAGACTGAATTATTCCCTCTTCTATGTCAAATTTTGATGTATCAACATCAAGGGCATCAGTAACCTCATTTACTGATAGGGTCCTTGCTGAAGATGGAATTAGTCAAAACAAGGTCATACTGGACCATGGTTCTCTAACCCAATGTGGCTCCTCCCCTCACTCGTGTGTGTGTGTGTGTGTGTGTGTGTGTGTGTGTGTGTGTGTGTGTGTAGCAGAGGACATGGTTCAGGAGCCATCTACTCTGCTCTTTGGAGACAGGGTCTCTCTTTGGCTACGAGCTCACCAAGTAAGCTAGGCTGGCTGATCGGCAAGTCCCAGTGATCCACCTGTTCCTGCCTTCCTAGTGCTGGTGTTCTAAGTACACATCACCATGGCCAGAGCTCAGGCTTTGGACCTCCCAAATGTAACAAGATACAGTAGCTGGCTAAAATATCTTGCATGGAATCTTTAAGGATTTACTTAACTTTTTTTTTTTTTTTTGCTCCAAAGCAAAGAGTATTTTGAAACCTGAGCAAATGAGTTCAATATTTGTTTGATGCTAGGCCAAAGGTGATGCAAACATAACTCAGTAAACTTCAATCCTTTTCATTCATTCATTCACTTTTCTGGCTGGGCCTATGCTATATAGATTACCTAAGGCTAAGGGAGCTTTGGAAATTTAGGGATAACAAGGCCCTGTCTCTAAGATGTCCCATCAAATTCAGGACACGGAGTAAAATCCATCCCTTGTTCCCCAGACCTTCCCGACTAAAACTTAAGCACCTGGAGAGCAAGGCTCTTGACCTCACAGGCAAAAAAGAGTCATCTTTGGCATTTAAGGTGTGCCAGGGAAGAGTTAAAAGCCCAAAAACAAAATTGCCAAGTGCTGGCACTCGCTGACTCCCAAAATCTGTTGGGTCCCTGTTTTAAGTGAGGAAAAAGGCCATGGGCTAGCGAATGCCCTGCCAGGCCATCAACAGCCTTGTTAAAAGTGCTGCCTAGAAAGACAACCAGTCAGCTGACTGCCCCAGTGCCAAGATGCATGGGTACATCAAGCAAAGACCTCCAGCAGACCTAGGTTTGGCTACAGACATGGCAGGGAACCCAGAACGCAGCAGGGAAACAATCTGTTTCTTTCTTTCTGGACACCAAAACCACTGACTCAGTCCTGGGAGTTTGGGGATGTCACCTCTCCTTTCTCTGTCATTGGGTACAGAGGACAGCCTTACTTACCTCACCAGATTTAATTGTACTTTCAGAGTTACTTAATAAAAAAAAAAAAAAAATTTCCAGCTAAGATAAGAGTTCATTGTCTCATTCTGGATCTACTGCCTGTGTTTCTCATGTGCACACAGACAGGGCCCTGATCTTTGCCTTGTCCCTAATTTAAAAAAACAAAAAATTCTTACGTACCACAAGCTTTTCTCTTCCCAGTTCCCTGTTCTAACTCAATGTTCAGCCAATGATACAGGACCACCACAGAACCGGAGTCCAAAGATCATCAAGTAAGAAACTGTAACAGCTAAAAGGAATTTACACCCCCCAGACACAAAAGTGTCTGGGTGCTACAAAAAGACCTTAATATAAACATCTATTACTGTGAGAAGCTTTTAACAATTGATCACCTGTCTCCTGGATGCCAAACTTGTAAAAGAAACAGGTGCTTTAAAATAATCTGTCTCTGATAAAGCTTAACATGTTTCAAAATCCATCTGGACAGGCCGGATCTACCAACATAAAATAATGATTCTTTTTTTCTCTAAGCTTTTTTCTGTGTCACCAGCATCTTGTCAGACAAAAGGTTCCCAGCCACAGCCAAGAGTAATACATGTCTCCGAACAACGGATAACAGACAGTATCCCACCATGCCTGTCTACCTCGAAAGACTCCCCTTCCCCATTTCCCCAAGAGCCACCCAACATCATCCATTCAGCCGGAAGCAGTCTTTGAGAGAAACAACACCTCTATTCCCATCTACCTGCTTTCTTTTTAGATATAAGCGAAAGTCTGTAAGGATTATGTCCTTAATTACGTCACCAGCCTGCGACAGTGTCCCAGCCTAAAAAACAGGCATGCCCTCTGTGCCCTCTCTCTTTTTCTGCACACTCTCCTTCTGTATTCCCCTTCTGCACAGTCAGTCTCTCTCTCTCTCTCTCTCTCTCTCTCTCTCTCTCTCTCTCTCTCTCTCTCTCTCTCTTCTTTCTCACACCCTGTCTCTCACACACACACAATAAAGCTCTAGAACGGTAACTATGGCTCCTGACTCTTCCATCACCAATACATCCAGCACTCTCCTCTGTTGGCATGGCCGTCGCAGGCAGCGGCCAGCCACAGTGCCACTGCTTAACCGACATCCTTCCTCTGTCAGTGCTCTACTATTCAAAGCTGTGTTTTAGAGGTCTGAGTGGAGGACTGCCTCCTTGGTCCAGCCTTCACCATTTCCCTTGGCAACACTTTCTGTTGTGAGCAGAGGGTGCTCTCTGTCTTGGCTTCCTGGCAACCAGCGTGTTCCTGGGCTTGTGACTTTGCCAGGGCCATGACCACATCCCATAGTTTCTGAAGCACCCTGACTTTTGAATGGGTGCCAGCTGGAGGGGGCTTTTCTGCGTTACCAGTGACCACTCTGTCTTTGGGATATGGTGCTTTGTGTACACTACAGACAAGGGTCAGGGACCTTGGGTCCTGTTCTCCAGCCATGGACTGAATTTTCAGAACTATCTCTAGGTGCTCTGGACACCATGAAGTCCCTCAGAGTGGGTGTGGTCGGTAGCCTCCAAATCTTGAAGTCTGGAAAATTCCTTGAGTTGGCCACAGAGTGCCAGCCCCAGTTTTCCACCCTGAACAAACTGAGAAGAGAGGTTCTACCTCAGTTTGACCTACAGAGAGAAAGGGGATGGGTGTGGAGCTGAGTACTGATCTAGAACCTTCTGGAAGCTCAGTCAGGAAAAGAACTGATAACAGGAAGAGAAGCACCAAAAAAAAAAAAAAAAGTCCCCAAGTTTAGAACCACACCCCATTGGGATTGCATATCCATGTCTAAATAACAAGTATGTCCAAAAGAGAATGACCTGGGATGCATAAGGGCAATTGGCTTAGGTGGGTGGGGACAAACGGAAGCTCAGAGCAGCACTGGGTATCTGGATGTGGGGCTCATGGAAAGAGTAACAGGGCCAGTGTATGCCTAGCCCCACTCTAAGGCCCACATATAGGAAGTGTGATTCCAGGAGGCAGAGGCAGCTGTACTTGTCCCATCTCATAGGTGAGGGTACTGAGGTCCAGAGAAGTAAAATCAGAACCCACCGTTTAGAACACTGAGTGTGCAATAAGTGGGAATAAAAGGAGTGTGATCAGCTAATGGCAAAGCATTATGGGAGCTCTCACCCTGAATCAAGAGAGTGACCTGGATCAAGAAAAGAATGGGTAAGGGTCCCTCTTGGTTGTACTGTTCTAGGCTCTCAGTGTCCTGGAACTCCATGTTGACATCAGAGAGGCCATGTTGAATCTCAGCCTGGTGCTAGTCACACCAGCCCCTGTCAGCCCCCAGGGTGTGGCCTAGAGAAGGCATCTGCTGGAAACCAGAGGTTTGCTGCAGACAGAACCAGTTCCTGTCAGCCTGCCTCCTCCATGGGTAGGGTTTTGTACTCCCAGATGCTAGAAGAGTCCCTCTTTGGAGAATTCACTATGCTTCTGAAATGATCTGAGCCAGATCAAGGGGAGAGCAGCATGACGTATTACTCAGGTGAAGAAATTAAGTCCCAAGAAGGGAGGGCACTTTCTTGAAGTCCCAGACCACATCAGCAGCATGGCCAATATATTAACAATGCTGCTCCTGGCTCCCGGCTCCTGTTCCTGCAGCATGCTGCTGGCCACAGCTGTCTATGCCGTGAGTGGCACTGGTCATATCTCAAGCCATAGGCAGCACATCCCTCTGAGTCTTCCTCACCAGATATATGGTAAGAATCTGAAACATCCCCACAGACTATGTTTTGAACACATTTCCAAGCTGGTGGTACTGTGTTAGGAGATTATGGAATGTCTAACAGTTGGGGCTTATTTGTTGAAGTGACTCTCTGAGGGTGGGCTTTTGAAAATTGGATCTAACCCTTGGTTCTGGCCTCACTGTCTGCTTTCTGGTCCACTATAATATGAACAACCTCCTCCCTCTACCCCCTACCCCCACCACAATGAACTGAGATTGTGACCAGGCCTTCCCTGCCACTGTGGACAGAAGCCCTCTGAAACAACATGCCAGCATAAATCCATCCTTCCTCAAGCTGCTTCTGGTAGGTGTGATCACCATGGAGCAAAGGTAACAGAGATACCAGGCCAGTGTCCAAGCAGTTCATGCTGCTTCTAATGAGAGTCCTCTTACCAAAGCATTTCCAGTCCCTCTGGAGAAAACAAAACAAAACACTAACTCTACTCAGCCAACTGACTTTCTCTATGTACCTGGGCAGCTATATGGGACTTGAGCACGACCTCATACTTCATGTCTGGGACCAGGTTTGCTAACAGGGTAAGGCCTGAAGGGATAGGCAAAGGACATGTAAGTGTCTGCTACATGTGAGGCACCATGCACACGCACCAGGGTCTCAGAGCTGTCATTTGGTTTAATCAGTGTTACCCTCCTAAGAGGGCTTCTCTCGTTTTCCAGCCCATCTTGCCCTACCCTTTCCTGTACCATTGGCTCCTCTCTGGAGTCAGGGACCCTGCCCTGCCCTCAGTCATGGTTGCAGAACTATTCAGACCAAGCCCTCCCAAACCACATCCTCACTCTGGTAACAGAGCAGCTAGTCCTGGGACCGCTATGCTGTGGGGTTAAACACCTTCCCCATGAAGAGGATATTCTGGGTGCTGGTGGAATAGATCACTGCAAAGAACGGCTGGTTGAACACAAGGACACGTTTCTTGGGCTTAGCAGAGAAAAACATGGCCGAGACACCAGTGGAAGCTGCAGCCTCCGTGCCAGCTTCATTCACATCCAAGACAGCCTTATGGAAAGCCTAAGGGAGAAAACACAGGCTTTATAGCCTCTCCAAATGCACAGAATGACAGTTGTCTCTCCTGAGCCCCTCGGTGTCCCTAGGTATGTATGTCACCTCCTAGGAGGTCAGTAGCGTTATGGCCACTTTAGAGACAAGGATAATTCAAGCAAAGATCAGGCAATATCCCAAGGTGAGGAGCAAGACAGAAATTCGGACTCCTCTCCTAGGGTGTACCCATTAATACGTCTACTCCCCACATTTAAAGTAATTCTTCTCTGGCACTCCTATAAAAACACACAGATACAGGCTTCAGCCTCCTCCCTTTGCTGTTCCTATAGTGCATTCCTCACTATGGCTCTGACATACCCAAGTGCCAGACCCTTGGCCTGACTCAGAGGCGTCTGAGGGCATGGGCTGGCCTTTGTCATGTCATCTCCACACTGAGACTGCATCCAACAGCTGGTGTGCCGCTGTGTAGATGCTCATACCTTTGGAAGATTGAGCACACTCAGGCTCCCAGAGACCATACCCATTGCCCACCTCCTTCTCAGGGGCAGAAGTCTCCCACAGAGGTCTGTATTACTTACTTTGGATAACTTCAGTTTCTCATCTTGGTTGATATGAGAGAAGTCAGCATGATGGGTGAACAGGTCCTGGAAGCCCAGGCCAGGTAAAATCTCATCCAATGCATAGGAATTTGAAATGGAGAATTTAGGGAATTGCAGTGAGAGCTTTCTGTAAAAGTACCTGAAAGGGCACACAAGAAGGCATGTTAGGTTCTCTCTCTCTCTCTCTCTCTCTCTCTCTCTCTCTCTCTCTCTCTCCCTCCCTCCCTCCCTTCCTCCCTTCCTCCATCTCCCTCTGCCTATCTGTATGTATGTCTGTGTGTGTGTGTGTGTGTGTGTGTGTGTGTGTGTGTGTGTGTACGTGTGCGCATGTGCACATGTGTGACAGGCACAGGACGAACCTCAGGTCACTGGGACAGGGTCTCTCATTGTCTTGGAACTTGCTGGTGAGTTAGGCTGTCTAGTGCTCAAACCCCAGGGACCCATCTGTCTCCAGGCACCTGCCACCACACCTGGCTTTTTAAAACTGTGAGTTCTGGGATTCAGAGTCAGGTTCTCTATTGTCTGAGCCATCTCTCCAGCTCAAGACATCAGCTTCCTGAAGCAGCTGGGCCCTGGTTTGTCTGAGCCTTCTTCAGAAGAAAATGACTCTACTCCACTTGAGTTTGGCTTCCAG
Organism: Onychomys torridus; assembly: GCF_903995425.1. Lineage (NCBI taxonomy): Eukaryota > Metazoa > Chordata > Mammalia > Rodentia > Cricetidae > Onychomys > Onychomys torridus. The sequence continues at coordinate 71,029,540 of NC_050456.1, read as the reverse complement.
AAGCATCCATGAGTCAGTCAACACCTCAGCTAGGTGCCTATAGTGGTGACAAGCCCCAGATGTCTACTTAGCTATCTAGGGGGAATGATTTTTTATTGAAATATAATTACACCATTTCACCTATCCTTTTCCCTTTCTCTAACTCCCACTTAGTGTTTCTTTCAGGGCTGACCACTTGGTATTGGACAACCAGTTAAGGGGCTCCTCCTCAGGGGAAGACTGATTTTTGTCTGAGCATTCCTGAGTTGCCTGTAATTTATCTGGTGTAATTATTGCCTTTGAACACTCAACTTCCCTAAAGGCTATATTATGGAGGTATGCAGGTACTGGAAGACAGGTGCCAGCCCCTTCATGTGGCTGACTGCCTTTGCCCCTTCAGAGCCCCCATGGGTCCCATCTGCTGTGGACTGGCTGATCAGCAGAGTTGACTCCCGTTTCAGCTGATGTGAAGCCTCTGGCTGCTCTTTTTCTTCTACATGACTAGAGACACTTCCCCTCAGAGCTCCAGTGTGAGGGAGAGCTGCCTTGCTTGGAGCAGCTGTGGCCGCAGCGGATCTGAGCCTTCCTCAGAAGGAAATGATTGTCTTTGTTCACTTGAGTTTGGTGAACAGGTCCTGGAAGCCCAGGTCAGGCAAAATCTCATCCAGTGCATACGGATTTGAAATGGAGAATCAGGGGAAATGCAGCAAAGCCTTTCTGTAAGGGCACAAGGGGCACAGTAGTTTCTCTTCCTCCCTCCCTCCCCTCTCTCTTTCTCCCTGGGTGAGTGGATAGAATTTTCTTAACCCTTCTTCATCAGCTTAGGCAGCAGATCTCACATTCACTGCACAAGGATTGACCCTCAGAGGCAAAGTCACTCTACCCACGGCCTGTGCAACAAAAAGAACTCAAGACCCCTAACTCTAAAGTGGTTTTCTCTGATGAAGAGTGGGACCCTGTACTAAGCATGATGGGAGAATCTGCTGTCTAAGATCCAAGGAACGTCTCAGAGATGGGGCCAATGGATTCAAAGAGTAGTGGTCACTCCAGTTTCTGGCTACTGAGTTTCACGAGACGGGCCCATTTGCAAGTGGCCCTGTAGCTTGAACACCACATGGCATCCCGATTATTACCTCTTCTGAAGCAAGCAGTTCCACCGTGTTAGCATGTCTGGGGATAGCACCTGCTCTACCTCCTTCATCTTGCCCTTTTGAGGAAGGATGAAAAAGGCCACAGCATCATTTTTATAATCCATCCGCAGCACCGTGCAGGGCACATGTCTGTCATCAAGATACCAGTGTTGCTGATCATCTTGCAGCATCATGGGCACCTTCACGACAGTGTTCTCATCTACGTAGAAGTCACCGACAAAGCCTTTTGAGGGTGGAAAGGGTTTCTTCCACAGACCTGAGGATATAAGGGAGACAGAGTAGCCGAATCTTCCTGCAGAGAGTGCCACCTGCAGCCTAGAGCCATGATATAGCCACTGAAGCCCCTTCCTCGCTGTTACTGTGCTCCATTCAAGCCATCTAGGAGGAATGGTTGTTCTCCATCAGCAGCTTGATTCAACTGAGAATAATTTAGGAGAGTGATTCTCAGCCTGTGGGTCACGACCTCCTTGGCAAACTTCTATGTCTAGAAATATTTACATTGTGATTTGTAATAGTAGCAAAATTACAGTTACGAAGTAGTAACAAAAATAATTGTACAGTTGGGGGTCACCACATGAGGAACTGTAGTAAAGGGTTGCAGCGTTAGGAAGGTTGAGAACCACTGGACTAGAGAGATGGAACAGCTGCTTTTCCAGAGGACTGGAGTTTGACTCCCAGCACCTACATGGTGACTCACAACCAGATGTAACTCCAGCTCCAAGTGATCTGCTGCCTCTGGCTATGGCCAGCATCTGTACTTACATGCACATACTCACAGACAGACATACAACTAAACAAGCAAACAGCAGCAGCAGCAGCAACAACAACAACAACCCAATAAAATGAATCTTTAAAAGGAAGTTGTTTTTGAGTGGTCAGTGGTGTCACTGTGACACACAGGCATGGTGGCGAATTTGCCTGGCTTACTGTCTGGGGATTTGAGATTTGGAGCCATGGAGATCATTTATGGGGTAGAGGCACAACCACCCAAGTCTCATGACTTGAGTGTGATCCATGGACACACACGCCGAAAGGAGAGAACCAACTCCCATGAGATATTCTCTGACTTCCACGTGTGTGCTGTGGCATGTACTCCTCTCTTCAAAATAAACATGAAAAGCTGAGTTTGAAAAGTAGACTGAGCTCCATTGAGCTCTGGAGGTCTCCACACGAAGATGGGACCATGGAAAGAGCTAGAGGTGCCTGGGTGCTGCTGCCCACCCTCACCCATCTTCGAGCAGGAGCGTATGCTGGCACCTTGTTGAGCTCACCTTGGAAGAAGATGTAATTCACCAGAACCATCCTTTCATCAGGTCTCAGGCCACTGACCAAATCCCTGATCTTTCCATGAGTTTTCTCCTTGACATAGTTGTTGATGAGCCGGGTGGTAGCCTCCGTGTCTCTGAAGTTACTGCGTAAGACTTGGCTGTCATAGGAGGCTTTGGTGGCGCTAACAAAGTCGGAAAGGAGCTGCAAGTCCTGGCTCAGGATCAGCACATTGCCTACCTTGGTGCTCAGCTCAGTGGATGGATGACCTAGCCTGTGCTGCACCAACCTGAAACCCTCATGGATTTCGGGCAAAGACAGCTTTGTGAGGTTAAAGCCCAGGCCTTCAAGGATCTGAGTCTGGGTGTCCCCACCAGCCCCTATAGACAGCATGGCCAAGGCGAAGGAGATGCTGAGTGGGGAGAAGAAAATGTTCTGCCTAGAGTTTTGGGATGCTATCAGGTGGTAGAAGCGGAAGGCAAAGTTGGCATTGCCAGGGACAATCTGGTAGCTGGAGATGTTCAACTGTGAGAACTCTGTATAGGTTTGGTTGGATGAGAACTCTGTAGAGGTTTGGTTGGATGTGTCCTCAGATGCTTGGACTAGCTGGCTGTGAGAAAGCAGCAGGAGTCCAGCCAGAAGAAGGAGCAGGCAGTGAATGCAATGCATACCGGAGCTCTCAGATCTGCAGAGAAAATGACACCCCAGCCCCACAGACATTCCAGCAACAGTAGACAGGACCCCTGCTGAGCTGACAGGCCTCAGGGGTGGGGAGAGTCAATCATTAGGTAGGGAGTTTTAGGGGCTAGCACCTATGCTTGTCAATCATTAGGTAGGGAGTTTTAGGGGCTAACACCTAGGCTTGTAGGGAATGGCCCTGTAGATGACATTACATTACATGTACATGTAAATATCCACTTAAATTGCTCTTTGTTTGCTAATTTCTCTTTAGGAAACCATCAAGGGACTGACTGGTTTAAGCTAGTCAGAGCTGTCCATTCCTTCTTCTACTGACCTAGAATTAACCTCACATGGAAGCTCAATTCTGTGATTTTCCAAATCAAAATCCAAAGATTTTCCTGTGAGGCATCTTTGAACACGCAACATATGGCCTCTTCTACATGTGACAACAGGTCTTTCCAATAAGAAGACGCCTAAATGTCTCCAGAGTGTTCAGGAGCTGGCCCCACCGCTCCTGTTGTTTCCTATTAAAACCCCTCTGCTCGCCTTTTTCTCCATGTTTATGGGATAGAGGCTTGTACTCAGTACTGTCAGTGGAAGGCAAGTGAATGCCAGTACCCGCCATGTGTGGGGTGACAGTGCTACCATTTGCTGCCACAGCTTAGATTCATGGATAACACACCTATGCCCCCATCTCATTTAATATAATTAATTAATTAATTTTTAAAAATTTTTCATTATTATTATGTGTTTTAAATTTTATACATCAGCCATGGGTTCCCCTGTCCTCCCGCCTCCCGCCCCCACCCCCACCTTTCCCCCAGCCCCTCCCCTCCATTCCCATGTCCTCCAGGATCAAGGCACCCCTGGGGATTCATTTAAACCTGGTGGATTCAGTACAGGCAGGTCCTGTCCCCTCCTTCCAGACTGAGCAAAGTGTCCCTGTGTAAGTCCAAGGTTTCAAACAGCCAGCTCATGCACTAAGGACAGATCCTGGTCCCACAGACTGGGTGCCTCCCAAACAGATCAAGCTATTCAATTGTCTCACTTATCCAGAAGGCTTGATCCAACTGGGGGCTCCACAGCCCTTGGTTCATAATTCATGTGCTTCCATTCGTTTGGCTATTTGTCCCTGTGCTTTTTGCAATCTTGGATTCAACAATTCACTCTCTTGCAGACCCTGCTCTTTCTCAACAGTTGGACACCTGGAGCTCCACCTGGGGCCTGGCTGAGGATCTCTGCCTCCACTTCCATCAGTTATTGGATGAGAGTTCCAAGACGACTGTTAGGGTGTTTAGTCATCTGATAACCAGACTAGGTCAGATCAGGCTTTCTCTTGACCATTGCCAGCAGACTACAGAGGATATATCATTGTGGATTTCTGGGGACCTCTCGGGCACTCTGCCTATTCCTGTTCTCATGTGGTCTTCATTTATCATGGTCTGTTATTCCTCATTCTCCCTTTCTGTTCTTGATCCAGCTGGGATCTCCTGCTCCCCTAAGCTTTCTTTCCCTCCAATCTTGCCCTTCATTACTCCCACTGTCGTCCAGGTTGTTCATGTAGATCTCATCCATTTCTCTGTCATTGGGTGATCCTTGGGTCTTTCCTAGGGTCCCGTTTTCTAGGTAGCCTCCCTGGAGTTGTGTAGCAGTCTAGTCATCTTTGTTTTACATCTAGTATCCTCCTATGAGTGAGTACATACCGTGTTTGTCCTTCTGAGTCTGGGTTACCTCACTCAGGATGATTTAATATAATTAATTAATTTATTTTTTAATTACACTCTCGATATTCATTACTTACACTCATGATATTAATTACATTTGTGGTATTTATTGATTACATTCTCAGTATTCGTTCAATAATGATATTTACGATATTCATTAATTACATTAGTTGTATTGATTTATTACATTCATGATATTATATCTTGATACTACTGTTCGTTTGTGGAGCTTTTCCATCACATAAAACAGAGATTCTGTACTTAGGAAATCTATATTCCTTTCTTCTCCATCTTGAGATAACGTCTAATCTTTCTGTCTCTATGAATTAGTATATTCTATAGTAATACAATTCTATAGTATTTGTCCCCTTTTTTTGAATGCCCATCTCATTTTATTTGCCACCTCTGTGAGCGTGCCTAGATTCAGGAGGAAAGGAAGGATCCAAACCCGACTTGCAAACGTTTAGCCAGACCTAAACTTCCTCTCTGCCAGGTACTGCCTCCTCCACCCTGCTCTTTCCCAGGGCCTTTATCTCAGTGGTCCTGGGAAGGGACAGTGAAGGTGTGAACACCACCTTTGCCACTGTCCCTGTGCTGCCAGTCTACAGGCCACTGTCCTTCACTTCCTTGTCCTTCTCTCCCAGGTGGCGATAGGAAGGGCTGTCTTCCTCTCATGTCCCATCCCGAAGAGGAAAGTGATGTCAGTGAAGAACTTTGCCTACAGTTACAATGGGGAGACAGATTCCCTTCTTACAATGGACTTGACCTGCCCCAAACAGGCTATTCAATTTTCTACACTGAATCTACCCTTGTTCCATCCAATGGTCCTACTACTGTTAGGTTCTTGGCCAAAAGCCCTGTGACCACCCTACTCATCTCTCTGGCCTTCTGTCCCCTCCCCGCCCCCCCCCCGTCCCCCCGCCCCCCACACACTTCCCACAGCATGTTCTGAGAGTTTCTCTTTGGACCACTCATCTCCTACACACAAGGATCCTTGTTTTTGCCTCTATGTCTCTCCCTCAGACTAGAGTTGAGAAACTTCCCACAAAGGGCCAGATAGTGTCATCCTTGGCTTTGCAAACCAGTCTCTTCAGCCGTGATTCACTCTGCCCTGGACACTGGGAAGCAACTGTGGGCAAGGCAAGCATTTTTGGCAAAACTCTACGCATGGGCTCTGTGGTCTGGAATTCAAATAACCCTAGGGTGTCACAAAGCACTATCTACCTGTTTTTTCTTCTCTTGTACTAGGAATTGACCTTTGGGCTTCATGTACCCTAGGCAAATGTCATACCATTGGGTTTTAACTCTAGTATCTCTAGCCATTTTTTAACCTTTAAGAAAAGATTGATTTACTTTTATTTGTGTATATGTGTGTGTGCCTACATGAGCTTGTGTGCACATCAGAGACAAAAGGGTGCTGAATCACCCAGAACTAGAGTTACAGGTGGGCTGCCTGATGCTATGCAAGAGCAGTGAGTGCTCTTGACTTTTAAGATATCTCTCCAGCCCCCCTCCCCTCCACTGTACATTTGTTAGTACAGTGTGAGAACATGGGGTGATGGGTGTGGTAAAAGACCCTCCTGACTTCCTCCTTTTTTGTTTTGAGATACTATCTCACTAAGTCGTCTAGGGCAGTCTCCTGAGTAGCAGGGATTACATGGCTCAATGATCATTCTTACAGTTATATTTAACTTCAATTTTCATACCATAACTTTCATATCGGCATTCTAACATCTTGCATTCTTCACTTGGAGAGTGGGCAACACTTGACACTTGAACTGTACTTCGCTGACCTTGGACACAACCTCAACAGTAGCTCTCTCTACCTGGCTTTTCATCATGGCTTCCTAGACTCTCCCTTCCCTACCTAGCTTCCAAATCCCAGCCCCAGGACCATGTACTTTTCTGTGGCTTTAAGTGAATTACCCAGAATGTCCTCTGGTATGTCAACAGCACCTTCCCTGGGAGCTTTGGAAGACCAAGATTTGGCTGATGTTGCTCTGAGTTAGCTGTGTGAAAATTTTAGGGCCTTGAGTACCAGCAGCCTAGCTGGGGAACAGGGGCACTGAACACAAGTATACCAGGGTTTCTATTCAGTCTCAGCATTTCTAACATGTAGGGAGGGTGACCAGCTGTCCAGTTGGCCCCAGACTGCCCTGGCTTTAGCTTTGAAGTCCAGTGACCTAGGAAGAGCTTTTGGTCTGGGGCAAACCAGGATGGTGAGTCACCCTCTTTTGACATTGTTCCCCTAAACCCTGGGTTACTCACGATACAGTCAGTCCTGGAGTGGCCTTGGGTGGCTGTCTGTCCTCTAGTGGCCTTGGGTGGCTGTCTGAGCTTCAGAGTGGCTTGTGGCACTCAGGAAGAAAAGGCCCTCTGCTCCCCACCTGCTGCCTCCAGATCAACTAATGATTAATGAACAGGACCATGGGTACAGCACAGATTCCTCACCGGAAGTGAGCCAGTCTCCTAGGACAACACCCCTCTACCCTCCCAGGGGAATCTGGGATGGTTTGCCTCTTTGTGTTTGCGCAATGAGTGGAGGTTTCCTAGGAAAGTCCTTGAGAGAATCTGGTCTTCACCTGGCCTTCCATGTGCTTCATGAATTATAAACCCACCTTTTCTGGGCTTCAGCTGGCTGACTACCACCTCAAAAATAAAGAACAACACTAGAACAAGGGCAGTGAACTTCATGAGCCACGTGAGAATATTCTCGGTGTCACTGTGAGGAACGGTGGGCATGTGTCCCTGGAGAGAGCTAGTTCTCGTAGGTAGGTGCCCTCAAATGAGGGTGAGAGACTGTCTAGGACCTCCAGGTTCCAGCCCCACTGCAGTTTGTGAGACTGGAACCCTTGAGATGTCACATGTGGGACCCTAAGGATAGTACATCTAGTACAATAGATGAGACCCGTGTAATGGGGGTAGGTCAAGTGCAGCCCTGGGCCAGCAGCTAGGGTCCAGCGCGTGAACATCAGAATAAGGTGAGAAGTGTGTCTCACTGATGTTTTTCCCATTGCTCACCTCTCCACTCCCCCGAGGAGGGCTTTTCTTATCAGACAAAGGGGACACCCAAACTGGAGCCATGTCTTTCCTGGCACCTGTCACATCTCTTTCTCTTAGGACACACAGCATGTCCCCACTGTGAGCACACATTGGCTGCCCTTTGGCTCCTGACACCTGCCTCTGGCATCAGGGTTGGCGGGGGGGGGGGGGAGAGGGGGGGCAATGAGCCATGAAGGAGCTTCCAATGTGGGCCTGATAGCTGTCCCATCAGCTCCTAGTAAGCACTTGGGGATCAGTTCAGTTCAACAACTCAGCCTCAGGGGTAGGGTGACTCTTGCACCCTCAGGTGAGCCTAGAACTTATCCTGAGTCTTTGAGTGAAAAGGGAGATTTGAGGTATGGGAAGCTCACCTGGCTCTCCACACTTCTTAGTTTTTAAATAATTAATTAATTAATTAATTAATTAATTAATTAATTAGAAGAGTCAGAGGACAACTCTGTGGAGTCAGTTATCTCTCCACCTTTATGAGGGTTCCAGGGATCAAACTCGGGTCTCCAGGCTTACACAATTAGCACCTCTACCTGCTGAGCCCTCTCGCAGGCCCTCTTGTTCTTCTGACAATGCCAGATCCACATCCTAACCAGATGTGTCTTCCACCAGAGAAGGATAGAAGTTGCCAAGTCTGGACACAGAGGGGAGAGAGCCCTGGCCACACCCCAGAAGGCCCATCCTCTGCGAGCAGAGCCTTCCCTGCAGAGTCAAGGAAGAGAAGCCTTCTGCAATAGGCTGCCTGCATTCCTGCATTTGGCACCTGAGAATTCTCAGTTTTGAGGGGAAGGAAGTTCTGTGTTCTGCTTGACAGAAACAGCGAGTTGAGCAAGCACCATCCTGAAATCGAACCCTGCCCTCGTGCTTACGCAGGCACGTGGCACTGGGTTAGATCACAGGCTCTGGAGCAGGCTCTATGGAGCAGCTCCTGAGGAGGGAGCTCAGGAGCTTGCAGGGTGGGAATGAACTGCCAAACACAAGAAGAGCAGCGTGATGAGATAGCCATGAGACTTCTGGGGCTCTGGTCTTGCAGGTAGTGGCCTCGTGTGGCTGTTCTTCTTAAGTGTAGCTGATGCTCCATGCTGAAGAAAGGGCACAACTGGGACATATGGAAAGTCAGTAGCTAAGACAGCTGGACCAGACATCTGAGGAAAGCTAGGGAGACTAGAGAAGACACAGCCACAGCTTCACTAGAAGCTACAGCTCCTGTTGTCATGGAAACCTTCTGACCAAGATAGATAGATAGATAGATAGATAGATAGATAGATAGATAGATAGATAAATAAATAAAAAGAGCCCTAGTCCCTCTTGCTCACACTACAGCACTGTGGAACACTGGACAGAGACAGGCCAGGCTGGGAAAGAAAAAAACAGGTTACCAGCCTTCCACGGGTGTATGAGTGGGAAGCCAGGGAACAGATAAGCTGGGCATTCCATGTCAGCGGGAGTAATGGGCCTCACCCCAGAGGTGGTGAGGTCAGATGTCCCTGAAGGTACTTTGCCCATATTAGGTTTAAAAGTCAAACAAACAACCCAAAGAATGGCACGCAGCTCATAGGGCAGGCTCTGCGGGCAGCACTGAGGACTGCAACAGCCTTTGTGGAAGGCAAGACGTTCTCTCAGCCAAGCGGGCTAGAACCGCCTGACAGCCTCACTGCCCTTGTCAGAGCAGTCCCAGTGCTAGGGTCCTGGCAGCCCTGAGAGTGGCTTTAGTGAGATTCATCTGAAGGGACTTGAGCAGGAAGTCTGTCTGGCAGCGGGAAGATGGATACTCCACAGCCTCCAGTCTGAGAGCCTGGCTCAGAGGACTCAAGGGAAGGTGCAGGAGGCCGCCGGGGTTTCAAATGTACATTTACCATGGATTGATCTCTCTCTCTCTCTCTCTCTCTCTCTCTCTCTCTCTCTCTCTCTCTCTCTCTCTCTCTCTCTCCCTCCCTCCCTCCCTCCCTCCTTCCATAACAGCATCTTTTGACAACTGGGAAGAGACCCTCAAGATCAGGCCTGTTGACATGAAATTCTCTCCTAGAAGAAGACAGTAGGAGATCCTGGCCATGCTATCCAGCACTTCAGTCAGTTAGTTGTAAGCTTCTTCTCTTGCTGCACGTGGCTTCCTGGTCTCCAGCAGTGACCCCTCCAGTCAACTGAAGGGGGCGCTCCATCTGTGCAGCTACGGGGAAGCTGCCACCCATGCTCATGTCTGCTTTACATTTTCCTCAGGAAAGTAGAGTTCCCGTGACACCGTCTCAGAGCCAGGTCGTTGCAATGACAGTAAGGTAATTGCAGGAGCCTGTGGAAAACCTTATTGTAGGTTTCCTGGGGGAATCTGATCTCAGCTCATCACTGCCCAGAATATGGCAAGTGCCAGGGCTGTGTCCCTGTGAGGCAAAGCGTGCAGTGAATCTTTAGGGGAAGTATGAACAGTGTACCACTGGACTGGACAGGAAAGCTTCTGGCATGTCTGTTCCTTGTGTGTTTATTTATTTGTTTAGAAACTGCAAGTTCACCTGACAGATGGACATCGTTCATCAGCACAAGTGGAAAAAGGATGTCAGAGGAGGAGGGAGCTATCACAGACCGGGGGATGGTCAGCTCCCAGAATTGCTCCAGGGTTGTGAATAGAAGACCTCAGAATCACTAGGGATTGTGAAAAAAGTCTTTTCTGCCTAGAGGCTAGACTTTTTTTTTTTTTAATCTGAGGGTATTTAAAATTAAGTTTCTATCTATCTGAGGGGTAAATTAAGGAAACACACATGCTTTCTGATGGTAACTTACTCTTTCACTTCAGCTAGAAAAATCTCTTTCTCTGAAAATCTCTGTCTACATAAATACAGTCCACATTGTTGCATTCTCCTTAAATTCCCCACACAGCCATATACCTCTTTTGCACAGTTATATCTACGTATTTCTTCTGTCTGTTCTGTTACGTTCCTCCACACATTATTACATCATTTATTCACTCTTTACTCACTCATTCTCGCATTTATTCCCTCTCTCATCTTATTCTCATTCTTCTTCTTCTCTGCCCAGCTTTGAACAATTCTGTGTTATGTTTTCTCTCTGTGCATTCAGCTACATCCCTCACTCAGCACACACACCTGCACACACTCCCATGGTCACTCCCAGCCTTTGCCCAGCTCTTAAACCGCCCCTTCACATCAAACTCCTATTTGTTCTCTTACCTTCCCTAACTCTTCTTCTTCAGCTCTCACTCAGCACACATACATTTCACTCACCTTCTGCATAGCTTCCTCCTTCATATGCCACCGCCCTCATCTCTCACTCAGTGCGCGTGCGCGCACACACACACACACACACACACACACACTTCACTCACATTCTGCAGCTGCTCTCACCTAGCTTTACATGGCCATCTCTCTCCACACCACAGCTGCTCTCTCACAGCCAAACTCTGGACAATCATAAGTGACATTTTCAGGACCCTGCCCATTCTCATAACACAAGGTAAGTCACGTAGTTTCTCTTAGGCTAGTAATGTCACACTGACTCATGCACGTAGCTCTCAGTTGGTGAGGGATCCCAGGCAGTAAACTATTGGCTGAATCTTGAGCAGTCAGGGTATGTGCAGAAAGAGAATTACTGCAGGGAGCTATGTCTCAGTGTAAACAGTCTGGCCTTGATTTAGCAATAAACAACACTTGGGAATTAGTCTTTATGTGTTTTCAGCAGGGACAGCTAGTCTGTTTTAAGTCTTCTCTGAAGTCCGAAGTTAGCTGTCTATGTAAAAGGGTGTGTTTATGACTGAGAATCCTATGCCAGTCTGAATAATGTAAAACATCCTAATATTATTTCTGTACATCAAAATTATACAGCCTAAGCAGAAATCATCTTACTAAACATCCACAGCTATATGTGTGCCAAATAAGTGTAAGACACACCACCGAAAGCCTGTGGAAAGAACCCCACAGCTGTTCTTTTTTTTTTTTCAGAGCTGAGGACCGAACCCAGGGCCTTGTGCTTGCTAGGCAAGCGCTCTACCACTGAGCTAAATCCCCAACCCCTAGCTGTTCTTATTAGAGACAAAGCAGTGACCCCCTAGAAAGTTATGGTCAGAAAACAACCAGTCATTCATAGTCAATAACCCCAAGGCTTTGCCTAGTGGGGCCCCACAACAGAGAACCATGCCTCTGATGGGTCAACCTGTTAAACACTAGTTATCACTGCTGTCCATTCCCATAGCCTCCTGCAGGGAGAGGCCTGGGGTCAGGTACTTAAACATCAATCACATCGGGTGCCAGCAGTCACCTATACACAACAGGTGCCACTGACCCTGCATACTGAGCAGACAAAGGCTCTGTTGATGTCATGGAAACTGCATTCTCCTGGCCACCTTAGATGGGACTCCACTCCAGCTGCAAGGTATGGATGAAACCCCACTCTAGTGTACCCAATCCAAAGACGACTCTAGAAGCAACCTCTGTCCTCCAAGGAAGTCAGACATTTAGATTTTAAAAAATTAGCTATCCTAGTTTCTAATCAGAGGCCCCTAATTCCAACGACTTAACCACTGTGTATGCCAGACAGTGCTGGTTTGAATGGGTTTGGCTAGGAGAACATGAAGTTCTTCTCTCTCAGATATGTACTCTGTGTGGGGGACAATTCAGATGAAATCGGAGAGGATCAGAGCAGCCATTTAAAAAGGAGAAAGCTGGTGAACTTACCCTATGTAAATTCAAGACTCACTCAGGGTACATCAAACAGCCACATCCAAAAGCATGGGGTGAAGGTGAGGGTGGGGGTGGGGAAAGGCTTAGTGCACCGAGGGTGTGTTAACAAGCTACAAGGTACAGCAGCACCAGTTGCTTCTGAGCATCCATCCGGGAGACCATGGTCAAAATACTCAATCTCACTATTCATACGGGAAATGAATGTCATGCCCCTGAAGGTCAACCTCCCTCCTGTCACTGTGATCACTATGTGTAAGGAAGCCTGCAGCTTTCCAAGCAGGACCACACTAGCCCCCAAGCCTGTGTTCTTCCCTGACTTGACTCTTGTGATGAGCACGCACACAAACCTCACATTCATATTTTCCCATCCATCCTCTAGATAGCAATTTGCGTGAGATACCACAAGACAGAAAGAGGATGGATGGTGTCCAGCAGAGGGCAGCAGCGTGCTTCTGGGTTCTCTGCAGAAGCTGATTTCTCCCTGTGTCTTTCCTGACTTAATCTCAAAATCTCACAAAGCTGCTGGGACTGAGTGGCTACTCAGAATCATGAGTAAATGGCATTCAAGGTGACTTTTGTAACCTGGGGACTTTTCTGGTTTCTACAGTCGGAGAAAGACATTACAGGTCTCTCATAAAGAGACACCAGTGGTGCTGTTGAATGTCCTGGAATGCAGAGAATAGTTATCTCTTATGGTAGAAGTGATCCAGCTCAGATGTTGGCAAAGCCAAGGCTGGGAAATCTGTGTTCATAGATGGGTAAACTGAAGACACAAAAATTCAGCTTTACTGTATGCTGTTTCCCAGTATGGCCACATTGTGTGACTGTGGGGTGGGGAGAAATGCCTTATGATTTATCTGCATACTGTGTTGTAAGTAGAAAGCCTTGTGAAGGAGCCAAGCTTAGCCTCCTGTTACAGGCTGCCTTTTGTTATAGTCCTACTATGTGGCAGCCACAGGATCTGAGAAAAACAGGGTGGAGGAATGGCCTGGGCTGAGAGAGACAGGAATTTGTGCCGGGGAGAAGGATAAAGCAGGGCAGATGCCCATGGGCCTATTCCTAAGGTGTGACCTTTCTCTCTACCCCCTTCACCCCTCACCCCATAGGAGAATCTGAGGGGCCAGGATGCAAGCTCTGTGGGCTTGGGGTTAGTTATAGCCATGAAGGTTCTCACACACATCAAGTGTTCAAATGTAGCTGACAACTTTAGAACTGATAGTATTATGAAGTCTTAAACATGTCACAGATCTCCCCAGGAAGAAACTCATTCTCGGTTCTGTAAACCCAGTCATGAGACTAGGGATGGGGAAGTCATGGGCCCTACAAGGGACCCTGCTACCATTGTTTTGCTAAAGGTCATGTTGTCATACTGCCCCCCAGATACCATGGTTATGGCCACAGATAAGTGCAGGGCCTTCATCAGAGAAACCTCTTACTGTATCAGGAAGCAGCTGATGTAGAAATGTAAGTGATGGTGGATGCTTGGTGATAACTTGGACATCTATCACCCTCCCCCAGGCTCAGGGAACACTGAGGAAGAGAAGGTGTAAAGGATGTAAGAACCCAAGGATGAGGAGACAGGCAGCAAGAGGTGTGTTCCTGATACGGTGCAGTCATCACACTCAGTTGCACAAGGCCCACATACAATCGGGCCCCTCAACATCTCACTAAGGACAGGGAAGGAGCCCATGAGGCCTCACCCCTCCCTGGGGGACTATTGACAATTAACAAATATTAGGAGGTGGGGTGTCATTTTCTTCAGTGATGTAGCTGCTGATAAGTTGTCCTTGGTTCCAGCAAAGACCTCTCACCCATGTTCAGCAAGAAACTCTAATTAAGATAGCATGGTGGTGCACGCCTTTAATCCCAGCACTCAGGAGCCAGAGATAGGGGGATCTCTGGGTTTGAGGCCAGCCTGGTCTACAGAGCGAGATCCAGGACAGCTAGGGCTACTCAGAGAAACCCTGTCTTGAGGAAACAAAATCCAAAAATGAAAACACTAAAAATAAAAGAAGCTGTAGTCAAAGTCAGAAGGTCATCACCTCGTACAGAAGAAGACATGAAAATGTGGATGAGGGACTCGTTGAGAAGAGTCCCATCCAGAGAGGAAAAGGAATGAGAAGAGAACCGGGGAGTGAAAAAGACTATACTTCATTATGTAAATTATGAAACCTTCCAACAATTAAAATAAACAAATCAACACATAGGTAAATGGCATTGCTAATTTGGAGGTCTCAACCTAATCCCCCCCCCCGCGCCCCATTGCCCTGGGCACAGTTTCTAGTCTTATCAAAATTGTGTCGTGGGCCTCAAAGGCTGGGGCCAGGGCTTCCTTCTTATGAACAAAGAAAGCGATGAAGAAGGGTGGTGGGGACACTCAGCTGGCAGGTGGTGGTGACACTGGAGGAATGTGAGCTGTTTTCCATCCCAAAGCCTGGACTCTGACTCCTAGCCTCGTTTTCCCAAGGAAGGAAGCAGGTACCATGGACTGTTTGAGTGACACAAAGTCCTTGGGTGACACACATTCATGTCCCCAGCTCCTGCCCAGGGTCATCCATCCCACCACTTTCATTCCCAGAGATGGTGAAGGAGTTGACAGACCATGCCTTGCCTAGAATGACTCAGTGACTGCCCTTCCTTACCTCACTCCCACTCAAGGGCTGCCAGGAATAGCATATAAGATGGCTGGCATGCTGCCAGCAGAGATCAGAGGAAAGGGGACCTGAGATTGTGGACCATCAACCCACCATGTGTTCCCCTCTGGATCTTCTGCTTAGCATGCCTCTAGAGGGCCAAGACAGAAATGCCTACATGTCCCAAGGTCATGCTTTATGGCATGCACATGTCATGTCCTCCTCCATATAACTACTTCTTGTAATACTAGTCTTTTTCTTCTACCTGTTCTTCATGTTCTGTGTTCCTAGATCAATGTTGATTTCTGTGATACAGGAAAGGAATGAAGTAAATTTCACAGGAAATTATACAGAGATGATCACCCAGGCTGGGGTTAAAGCAGTTATGCAGGTCATGGGAGAGAACCTGCAGCCTGGGGAAGCTTTTTAGGCTTGGATAAACTGTACCAAATGTGTGGTCAACTATAGCACATGGTAGGATGTGTATCAACACACTGGACTCAAATTGGCCATGATGAATAATTCAGTTTCTGATGATATTCCAAGGGCATTGTGTAAAACTTGAGACCCTAAGGGGTGTTGACTGAAGACTGTGGACCGAGTAACATGTAGATGGGATGACAAACTAGAAGTGTGGGAACCTAGAATAGGAGGAGAATAGTGGCCTCCACCAAGAAAGGGAGATGCCAACTTTAATCCAGATATTTTTTTTATTCCTCCTGAAGGAGTGTGGAGACAATGTGGTAATGGTTGCAGTGATTGCTGCAAGCTTTATTGGGTTCCTAGATTGAAAAGAGCTGCCAGGAAAGGTGAGCTGCCTTTCACAGAAGCTCCAAAAATTGGATCAGGTCTTCCTTGGAAGTGTTGGGATATAGAAGGACAAAAGTTGCTGACTTGCCGGGACAGATTTCCTGTCTGAGGTCATTGTGGCCCACCAATCACGGGCCTTAGTGTTTGCAGAGGGCTAAGGAGAAACTTAGGCGGCTGCAGGGGACTTGAGGGGGAGCAGGCTGTGTGAGAAGGGAATGACTGTCTGGTACCTTGACCACTGTTCTTATGTTTACCTTTTTTTGTGAAATTGCATGTTGCTAGCCTCTGGGTCAAGTGCTCAGACAATTGTAGAATCATTAATAATAAAAATAGATTATACTTGCTTTGGTGTTAAGTCTGGGATAGTTCCTGTGTTTAGTAAAAGATGATGAAGAGTATATTGGTGATTTTTTAAGAATAATCTTTGGAATCATGAGAACATTTTGTATTGAGTGACTTCCCCTTTCCTTTCTGTTTCCCCTTGCTTGTGATAATAAAAGACCGAGGTTACCAGGGCAGAAGCAGAAGAAAAAAAGCTACTTAGCAACTGCAGAAGCCTGGAGTGACCTGTCAGCTTGCACGAACACTGTGTCTGAGTTGTTACTGTGCCTTCCAGGTATCCCATCCTTCAGACCCCCAAAACTGCTGAGGCTGGTCCCCAGCAAAGGGCCTAGACCAGGCTGGCCCTTTTCTCTGGTCCCATTTTGTGCTTCACAATGTACCCTTACCTCATCTCTTACTTGCTTTGGACTACAGTCAGACTTTCCTTTCAGCTGCCAGCTCACAAATAATGACACGGAGACTTATTATTAATTATGAAAGCTGGGTTTATAGCTTAGGCTTGTTCCTAACTCTTAGAACTTAAATTAACCCATTTATATTAATCTATGTTCTATCATATGGCATTATCTCTCTTCCATCTTGTATCCTGTTTCCCCTCCATGACTCTTGGCTTCTTCTGCACGCCTAGATTCCCTCTCCTTTTCCTTTCTCTCCTGGGAAATCCTGCCTATACCTCCTGCCTAGCTTTTGGCCATTCAGCTTTTTATTACACCAATCATAGCAATACACCTTCACACAGTGTACAAATATTCCATAACACTGGACCACAGGATTCTAGAGAGTCTTATGTATATGCATACGTACACATCCGTGTGTGTGTGTGTGTGTGTGTGTGTGTGTGTGTGTGTGTGTGCGCGTGTCCATGTATGTGGCTTTCCTTCAGCCAACAGGACTGTTCTAGACAAGTTGGCTGAACCAGAGTGGATCAGCTCTTGCTCGTCTGAGGACAACTGTAGTTGCATTTAATGCCCTGGCTAGCTGTTTGGACAGCTGCTTGGGCTCTGACTACCTAGTAATGCTTGCCATAGGTACAGCACTGGGCGGGGAACTCAGCTGCTTCTCAGATCCTCCTCAGAACGCTGGGAGGTTAAAATCGAATGAGGGGCAATCTTTCCCGTAAATCACAAGTCTAAATTGTTCATTGTGAAACTTGGATCAAGACACTTTGGGAGTGTCAGAAAACAATGAACTGTGTGTCAGAAAGACTGACTGTGACGGCAACTTCTGGATTTAATCTTCTGGTGCAATATGTTACAGTGTAGCAAGAAATAACTGTGTGGAGGAAGTACTACTCCATCTGTGTCATTTGAAGCTACATGGCTGTATTCTGACCTGAGTCTCTGCCACACTCTGCTTGGCTGTAATCCCAACATCCTATCCTGGCTTGGGTTGCTCAGCTTTGATGTGAGAGTGCTAATGTCCCCATGGAGCACCCTGGGAGGTGTTTCCTGAGGGAAGAAATGTGTGTGTGTGTGTGTGTGTGTGTGTGTGTGTGTGTGTGTGTGTGTATGCAGGGGAAGAGGAGGGGTCCAAAATTTAAAGAGCCATGAGTCACTTGTGAACCAGAAGATGAATTATGTGACCATATCACAATCCTTGACAAGATGGTTAATTCCTTTTAAAATTATTTATTTATGATGTATACAGCATGTATGATTGCAGGCCAGAAGAGGGCACCAGATCTCATTACAAATGGTTGTGAGCCACCATGTGGTTGCTGGGAATTGAACTTAGGACCTCTGGAAGAACAGCCAGTGCTCTAAACCTCTGAGCCACCTCTCCAGCTCCCAAGATGGTTAATTCCTAACTTGGGTGTTATTCTACCTCCCTCTCCTCTAAGAATGCAGTGAACAGATAGTGAAGGAAAACCAATAAGGATATATCCATTATTTTTCTATTGCTATGATAAAATACCATGACCAAGACAACTGATATAAGAAGGGGTTGATGTTGGGTTATAGATCTAGAGAGCAGGGAGGTAGGGCAGCAAGCAGCAGGTGTGGCAGAGGGAACAGGAAACTGACATTACAACCTCAACCACAGTATGAAGCAAAAAGAGTGAACTGGAATTGGAGAGAGGTTTTTGATCTCTCAGCCCTCAGTGATGTACTTCTAGCAAGGCTATTCCACCCAAACCACCCCCAAACAGCACCACCTACTGGAGACAGTGTTCTGATGCCCAAGACACTGGGCAGTAACTTGAGGACATATGAGACCTCAAAACCCACCTCCACAGTGACACACTTCCTCCAACAAGGCCATACCTTCTCCAACAAAGCCACACCTCCTAATAGTGCCACTCCCTATGGGGCCATTTTCTTTCAGACTACCACACTTCCTTATAGTTCCTGCCCTCAGCTGCTCTACTGGACTCTTCATCTGTCTTCCCACTGTGGCTAAAACCCTTCAGAAGGCCTTGGTCTTCATGCAGCAGCCCAGCTCACTCCAGCTCTGAAAACAACTGCAAGCCAGCAGTAAAAGGAGTGGAGAGAAGCCTGGGACCCACTACTGCTACCCTGGGGAACAGTACACAGACAAGAAGCCTCTCATATTGACCCTATTGACCTTAAACTGTTGAAAACCAGCCTGTGCATCTAGCTGGTCTCACACAGTCACAAATGGGTATGACCCACTCACACATAGCTTCCGTTTCAGCAATCACAGACTGGTTTATGTGTGGTGCCATCCCCAAGCCTCTCATTTGTGCCAATCACAGGCTTTTTGTTGAGTCACTGGGGAGGGGAAACGCAGCTCCTTCCATAGCCAGCGAAAACAGCTGCAGGTTGCAAAGAAGGGTCTGCCAGCTGTCAATCAAATGGCAGACTGGCTTCCTTTTGACAATTTTGCTTATTTAAAATACAGTGTATATAATATACTCTGAACACAATTTGGTATTCTCAACAGTACTTAGCAATAATAAGAACTGGGCATGGGAGCACACACTGGTAGTCTCTAATCTCACCAACTGGAAGCTAAGAGAGAAGAGTACAGGGTTCCAGGCCAGCCTGGGCTACATAAAACTCTGCCTCAAAGAAAAATAACAACAAAATACTACTTTATTCCTAGCCAAGATCCCTAGACCTAGACCTTAGGGAGAACTGGATCCCCCAGATTTTTCTGGGGGGGGGACTCCTTCTACTCCTATCCTCAAGGATCTCCAGGTCTGACCAGAGCCAGCAGAAGTTCCCACTTGGGTCCTCATGGGCCCTATGGGGAGTTCCCACACCCTTATCTGACGGGAGGCTCTTCTGATGCTCATTTCAGATTACTTAGTTTATGGGGTGGTGGGGTGGTATATCTTGGAGAGAAGAATGGAAGTGGCAGGCAAGAGAGAGACGAAAGTGAGGCAGGAGAGTGTCTGGGACTGCCTAGGAGCTGGGAGGAGAAAGAGAGGAAAAGAAGGAGAGAGAGGTGGAGAGAGAGAAGCAGAAACCTGTTACAGCAATGGTCCCTGAGAGAAAGTATAAAAAAATCGACTTAATTTAGAGAGACAAAAAGCTCCCATTGGGCGTTATGGGCGGGCCCCAGAAATGGGAGTTCACTTTTACAGGCTCCAGAACTAACCTCCCCCGACCCTCTCCCTTCACTGCTGTCTCCTAACACACGTGTGTGTGTGTGTGTGTGTGTGTGTGTGTGTGTGTGTGTGTGTGTGTGGTGTAGTGTGTTGGGAGAGGAAACCAATCCTAGAAGCTAGGAACAGCTCCTTCTAGGGGGCCCCATTCCTATGTCCCAGGTCTACCCAAGTTCACTGACCCCCTCCAAACACCTTCAAGTTTACTTCGGCTTGCTGTGTGCTTAACAAACTTATTCATCCAGATCTCAAAGCACAGCCATCCTAGCTTACTCTCTGGCCTGCACAAACATGTCCCGGTAACTCTATGAAAAGCAAAGTGTGTCTAACCATCGCTCCGACAAATATTTATGGAGCATCCACTGCTGCCCGGCACTGTTTTAGGGCCTAGAAGATGTGATGCTAGTGTGTGCAGGAGACAGACAGCAGGCAACTGCTAAGCAACAAGCTCTAAGGAGGCACCTCTCAGGACTTGGGTGGAGAAGGAATCAGGGCTTGTTGCAAGGTCACAGTGGGCAGTCCCTGGAGCTGGCATTTGGGTTGAAGGCAGAGGAAGCAGAGGTGCAAGCCTGAGATCCTCAGGTGGTAGCTGCTCAAGGGCTTGTGGCACAAGCAGTATTTCTCCACAGTGGGTCTGTCACCCTGGCTTCCTTAGAGACCAGCTAATGAACACACCATGGCTGGTATGTGCATATGGGTTCCACCTTCCCAATCACCACATGTCCTTTTAACCACAGATCACTCCACATTGCTTCAGTAAGACTCCATGTAGACTTAAGCTTGAGTGAACGGCTTTGCTGCAAGATCAACCCCAGCAATCAGGGCGTTGGAGAGTGTCATATGACTTTTCCTGGGGAGATGTGAACAAATGTGTATTCACTTCAGATAGGACATTAGCAACAGACCAAAGAAACGACCCCACTCAAATCCAGCTTAGCGACTGGGGTCATTTACAGGAACACGAGTGACTTGAAGACAGCTGTATCACTGAAAAGTTCACCCCAGCATGGGGGACGGCTTAGGAAAGCTGCATCCTGGGAGCTTCCTGCACAACTTGTAGGTAGCTCCACTAAAGAGTGTCCCCACCCTAGCAATTATTTATTGCCTATGTTCCCTTGGCTAAGGACCTCATGACTCTTATTTCTTTAACTCCCTGAGTCTTATAAGATCCCTCCTCCCTCCATTAGGGAATGTTTCAATTCTGAGTAAGTGATTACAGAGCAGACACCAATGGAGAGGAAATGGTTTCTTGGGAACAATAGAATACTAGGATGTGATCAAGGTGAAGGTAAGGGCATGGCAGATCTTAGGGAGGAGATGTGTACCTTACCCCCACAAGAGCTATGAAGTCTCAACACCCTAGTCCCTTAGGATGAGGTCATATTTGGAAACAGGATCTTTGCAGAGGAAAACTAACATGAGGTAGTGAAGGTGGGTCCTAATCTAGTGTGACTAATGTCCTTCCTGAAAGGGGACCTTGAGCTCCGAGAAGCCAGCTATAGGGTGGCAGAGTCAGGGGTTAGATGAGGGATGACCAGCCACCACCAGCAGCTGGGAAAAGACAGGAAGGAGCCTCCCCCAGAGTCTCAGAGGGAGCAAGGCTTGGCAATGGCCTGATGGTCACTTCTGCCTGCCAGAACAATGAGATGCTGGGGACTTACCATAGGACCCAGCCACTGTGCTTTTTCAGGGTGCCCTGCAGCCTCACACTACAGGTGAGGGGAGTTTGGGGGGCAAGTGAGTTTGGCATCGACAGAGGGCCTAGGCAGGAGAGGCACTGGATCTGGGCAAGGACTACTGATCGGTGAGTGTTACAATAACTAATGACCTGCTGAGGACCTGGGCAAAATAAGACCCAGAAATGGCCTTGGAGGTGTGGCTGTCCCAGAAAGTTGGTGGCATCAGGTCCTACTGGGAGTGCTAGGGTGATTGCCAAGGATCTGGGTGGGGTGGTTAATGGACAATGGTGGTATCACTGAGATCATGAGCACAGGCAAAGGGTGGCCCATAAGGAATGGGAGCTGGGGAAGCCACCTAGGCTATTTGGGACCTGGAGCCTTTGGTGAGCTGTGTGGCAGCTAAGCAAGCAGTTCCTACATGGCTACCTCCCTCTCAACCATCAACACTTACATCAATATCTCTCCCCAGAGACACTTTGCCACATGTCCCTGTCTGTATTCAAGGTGATTCCTCCAAATGCACCCTGTCTCTTTGCTTGGTTATTAGGGTTTAGATGTAACAGTGTCCCCCACAGGTTCATGTGTTTGAACACTTGGTCACCATTTGATGGCTCTGTTTAGGGAAGTTGTGTAATCCTTAGGAGGCAGGGCTTGGCTAAAGGAAGTGGATCTCTGGGGGTGGAGGTGGGGAGGAAAACTTTGAGCTTAATATTCCTGTCCTGCTTTCTGGTCTTCTGAGATGTGAGTAAGCAGCCTTACTTTGCTGCTGCCACAGCCATGGACCACTCCTGCCATTATGCCTTCCTCACCATGATGGACTGCATACAAAGTGAATCCATTCTCCCTCGACTTGCTTGTTGTCAAGTTTCAGTGGCAGTGATGAGAAATATATCTGATATCCCTGTCTCTTCTCAAAATATTTTCCACCATCTTACTTGTGTGCTTAACAGTACCTTGTCGATCTCTCGCTATTGGTCCATGGAACCCACATTGCTGGCTGCTAAACCTCAGGACCCAGGATGCCATCTGCATGCTGATGGTGCGCAGTATTCACTGAATAAAAGAATGATAAAGATAGCTGGTGTCAGCTGTAAAGTTTATAATCCACAACTATGACTGGTCCATCAAGATATCCCAGTGGTACAATAGTGGCACCCTAATCGTGGGGGCAACCAACAGCTGCCTAATCAGACTTGGTGTTTGCTCAATAGGAAGGAATTCATGCTATGTAGTGTAAGTTACCCAACTATCCACACCGGAGAAGCCATAGACTCTAGAGGAGAACCTACTTCCTGCCATTATCTTAAACCAGTATAGTTTCTAATTATATTCTAAACACTTATCTCCATATCCACAGAGAAGTATAACTCTCGCCCTGTAGCAAAGATGCTTTACTCCCCAGCATCAGTAGACAGAGACTGTTGCAGGGATCCACAACTGTTCAAAATATAAAGAATAAGTGACCTTGGGTGCCCAATCCCTATCTACAATGCAACTCCTACACCTAAGGATCAGAGAACATTGTGGACGAGGGTTCATAAGGATTGTAAAATCCAGAGGA
Organism: Onychomys torridus; assembly: GCF_903995425.1. Lineage (NCBI taxonomy): Eukaryota > Metazoa > Chordata > Mammalia > Rodentia > Cricetidae > Onychomys > Onychomys torridus. Next base: position 71,006,407 of record NC_050456.1, on the reverse strand, counting down.
TCAGAATGCCCGCTGTGGGATAGTGTCTTCTAGACCTTTCAGGAAAGCTGCACACATGAAATCCCGATGATAGGATTGCCTGAGCAAGACCTGTGTGACAATAGTCAACATACCTACCAATGGGGAAAACTCACAATACCTCGCCCCTAAATGAAGAGCTCCAGACCATCAATGGTTGCTGAGAGAGGAAGAATCAGTTTTACCAGGGACAAACTCCCTGATAGGTTACCCAATTCCGTGTTATTATTTCATGTGTGTGCGTGCGTGCGTGCGTGCGTGCATGCGTGCGTGCGTGCGTGCGTGCGTGCGTGTGTGTGTGTGTGTGTGTGTGTGTGTGTGCGCGTGTGTGTGTGTGACAATAATAATTAAAGAAGAGGTCATGAATTTTAAATGGACTGAGGGGCCATAGGAGGAGATGGAGGGGAATTGGAGGGGAGATGGAGGGGGTAGAAATGATGTAAATATAGTATTCATGTATATAAAAATATACAAATTAAAAATAAAAGGAAATTATGTTTATTGTATAGATTTTATTTATTTATTACAAAAATGATAATGAAAAAAGCCAGCAGATGTCTCCACTGGATTCTCGGGAAGCAGATGCAGAGATGGAGTTTGGGGTGCATGGCTTTCTTCAGAGAAATATAACTGTGAAAGGAAGAGAAAGGTCAAGAGTGTGGCAGGTGGAGGAACTGTCATGTACCCACAGAGTGCTGCCTCCCCGTGAGCAAGACACTATTGCCGGGCAAAGTCCCTTGTTGGGCCGAAATAGCCAGATCACTAATCTCCATCTGTTTTAGCCAGGGTTTCTATTGCTATAAAGAGACACTATGACCACAGCAAGAAAGGAAAACATTTCATTGGCTTGGCTTACAGTTTAGAGGTTCAGTCCATTATCATCATAGTAGGACATTGCTGTGTGCAGGTAGATACGGTGCTAGAGAAGTAGAGAGTTAGATGTAGAGAAGGAGAGATGTAGAGAGTCCTACATCTTGCAGACAACAGGATGTGTTTTGTGTCACTGGGCATAGCTTGAGCATAGGAGGACTCAAAGCCCACCCCCACAGTGACATACTTCCTCCAACAAGACCACACCTACTCCAACAAGGCCACACTTTCTAGAAGTGCCACTCCTTTGGGGGCTATTTTCTTTCAAGCCAACACACCATCTTACTCAGTTCCTAGATGCCACTTGCCCTGGGAATAGAAGTCCCTAAGGAGTCAAGAGCTCTGTCTCCTGGCCCATCTCCATGGCCGAGGGCAGGTCCATTTCCCAGCCAGAGCTGGACCCACAGATTCCTAGGGTCACAAGGCTGGTGGCATTAAAATCAGGAAGACAAATGGTCAGCAAATACAAATGGCATATGGTCTGTGTCCAAGGAAGAATGCAGGTGTGCAGGAGAGAAAGGTACAGGTGTCCAAGGAAGCATGCAGATGTGTAGAAAAAAAAGGCACAGGCGTCCAAGGAAGCATGCAGATGTGTAGAAAAAAAAGGCACAGGCGTCCAAGGAAGCATGCAGATGTGTAGGGAAAAAAGGGCACAGGTATCCAAGGAAACATGCAGATGTGTAGGAAAGAAAGGCACAGGTGTCCAAGGAAGCATGCAGGTGTGTGGGAGAGAAAGGCACAGATGTCCAAGGAAGCATGCAGGTGTGTAGAAGAGAAAGGCACAGGTATCCGAGGAAGCATGCAGGTGTGCGGGAGAGAAATGTACAGGTCTCCCTCCTCCAAGGAATCTGGAGACACTCTGAGGAATGGGGGGATGCAACTGGAGTAAAGAATTCCACTCATGGGGAGTCAGGAGAACGGAGCACATAAAAAGCAAAGGCATACCGATGGGTTATGGGAAGAGAGGTGGGAGTTAATCTGTGGTATAGATGCTCTGGGGAAGGCAAGGAAGGTCCAGAGCTACATGGAAAGAGGCCCCAGATGAAGGCTGGGGCAGCTCACCTGCACACAGGTTCAGGGACAGCCACTGTAGAGAGCTGTGAGTGTCCACCCATCTGCACACCCAGTCAGGGCTGTCCACCTACTTGCAGGTAGACATAGTAGCAGTCCATTAGCAGACAGGGTCAAGGGCAGCCCCAGGAGAAACAGGGACAGAGGTGGGTCACCTACAGACAGGGACAGGAGAATCCACATGCAGACAGTATTTGTTGAGTAAACAAGTCCTTCCTCAACAATGGAAGCAGTCTGGACATTGTCTTTTTGGACTCAGCAGGAGGTCAGAGTAATGTAGGGGCTGCCTTGGGACCTGGGCAGAGGCTGAGAGGGGGCTTCTGCAGATGTCAGCTTATGCAATCACTCCACATTTAAAGTCCCATCTAAAGAAAGGAGAGGCAGAGTCCAAGAGACTGAGCGTGGAGATTGAAACCAATGAAAGGAAACATGATCAAACCTGTCCACCAGGGGGCAGAAAAACCAGCTCTCTGACACAGCCCTGGAGAGGCTGAGTTTTGTCTTCAGAAGCAATTCCTGCTGGCTGTCATTGTCACCCTCCAGGGTGGAAGAACAGAGTTGATGGAACCTTTTGTCCTGAAGATTAGAGATGGAGGCAGCCTGCCTCATCCTGAGCAGCAGGGCTCTGTCTCATGCTCCCTGACATTCCAGGCCCCAGAAGGACTTCAGCCCAGTAGGATGCCGTGGCCACTCTTGACTGTTTTTCTCTGCCCTCCTGCCTCCCTCAAGGCCCAAGCCTAAAACACCTAAGGCTCTTGTGACCTCCAAAGTCTTAGACCAGAATTGGTATTCCTCTGCTGTAATACAGGTTCATTTGAAAAGCCACCCTGGTGGATGCTAGAGTTCCAACACTCAGGCTGAAGCAGGAGAATGAGAATTTTCAGGCCACACTGGGCTATAGAATTAAACCCCATCAATTAAAAAGAAAGTTCCCTTGAGAAGTTAAGCATATCTCTCTATCTCTCTATCTATCTATCTCATTTGTTGAATTCCCAGGTTAGGGGTTCTAATTCTCTAAGTCGGTGCTCTATAGGGTATAGATATTTCTGTCACTGGATCCCAAATACATGAAGCAGGAGACATTGTACTGTCCCTGGAGACATATGTATTGAGGAGCCTTGGTTAGTACTGTGTCTACAGTGCCAGGCGCAGGGGAGTTAGTAAATGAAAAGTTGGAAGTGGTTGGGTGGTTGAATGAAGGAGTAAATTGTAGTGAAGGATTAAAAAATAACTATTTTAGGTACCTGAGCTCCCTTTTAATGCCCTTGGGAGGTAGTGGAGGGAGGTGACACCTCCAGGTGCCTGTCATGTAACCAAGAAGGGATCCTGTTCTTTGGAATCCTTCATCACATGCTCTGAGGTCACCAGAGAAGTGTGTGTTGGGCTTGAAGGTGGAAGCTTCTCTAAGGTTGGTGTGGAGTGTCCTGCCTTGCCTGTTGGCACCCCTTGTAGCTATGAAGCAGTGTCTGTGCCAACCAAGATGCTCTAACCTGTGCTCGTCTCTGGGATTTTCCACATCCTGGGCCAGGGGAAGAGCTTTGGAACCTTCCAAGGACTGCTGAATCATCAGGCTGGAGGAAGATGCCAGCTCAATGCCACCCATGCCCGCTGACTGTTGATGAGCCTCTCTGCTCCCCTGCCAGAATCTGTTGACTTCCACAACCTCACAAGCTCCCACCCTGAGGCTCTCTCTCACCCTGTTGGAGCTGTTCTTATATCACACTGTGGCTTTGTTGCCCTAGTAGAAGACTGGGGAGGGGGCAGGTAGAGGAAGCCAGCTTCTCAGGGAACGACTAATGCAGGCCCATCCACTGGCTGGTTGGAGCAGATGGAAGATTCTAGAAGCATCACACATCTGAGGCCTGTCTGAAGTCTCCCATCTTTACATGTAGTCTGGAGCCTCGCCACTGCCTGTGTGTTAAGTGGACGTCCTTTCGTCTTCCCAGCTTTGGTTGAGACTTCATCTGTATCTCAGAGACTGGGGACACAGAGGCCTGAAGAGGTAGTAACTTTCCAGGGCTGTGCTAGCTGGCTGGGAACAGGGCTGTTTTTCAGACCTGGTCTGTCTGCCGTCATGGCATTTCCCTGGCGCTGAGCCCATGTAAGGACATCAGCCCATGACCAGCAGCGAAGATTCCCCAGTGCAGAAGTGGCAAGCACTTCAGAAGTGATGAGGGCAGAGGTGAGGCCGAGGAAGACTGCCCCCCCCTTTAAATTCGGAGAGAGCCTCTCTGAGGTGACAGTGGTACAGGAACCTGTGAACAAACACCCAGCAGCCCCCCCGTGTGAGCACAAGGGCTTTGTGGGGGAGAGCAACAGAGACAAGACCCACTGTGTTACACATAGAGCCTCTCCTATGGTGTTTAGGAAGAGGCAATAAATGCAAAATCACCAGACACAAATCCAGCACAGAACATGGGCTGCAACAGCCTTGGAAAGGAGGGAGGAGACATTTCTGCCACAGCAAAGCAGGGAGAACCCTTGAAGTGAGCATGGCCTCCTGGGAAGCAGAATAGGGAGCTCCTTGGGAGGGCCTAAGCAGTCTCAGCACAGGCATAGACAGGAGAGAAACTTCTTTACTGTTTCTAGAGAGGCTCAGATCACATAACACCTTGGCTGAAGTTCATTCCACCTGCGATATGGAGTCAATGGAGGCTCTGGAGCAGTAACTCCAGAGGCTGGGGTGAGAATGTGTGGCCACATCTTGCAGACCCTTCCCAAGGCAGGTCGTACAGTAACTCTGCCCTCCCCACAGGGTTGTGCTTGAGTCTGATTTCTCCAGGAAGCCTCTCCAGGCAGCTCAGACAGCCAAGGCTTCCCGGGCACTGCTGTTCCCAGGCTGTGTTCCATGTATGAGAACTGACTCTAACACAGGGGTGACATGGCTGCAGGTTAGAGCTCAGCAGCAGGTAACCCCACCTTCTGGTCACCTTGATTCCTCTGTCATGGGACCTAGCTTCTGCCTTTCGCACTCTATCCTGATGTCCTATCAAATGGGATTCCTTCCCCCCGACACCTCTCTGTCACAGAGACCCTCACCACTGACCTTTCTGTGACACTAACCGTCACTTCAGGATTTCCTCAACCTTGTACTACCCATCAGCCACCAGAGAGCTATATCCTGGGAGCAGACAGACAGTGGCTCTGAGAACATCCAGCCCTACCTAGAGACCCCAGACCTGGAAACCAGCGTAGACTCAGATATCAGGGACCCCCACCCAGCCCTGAGTTCCCAGGTCAAGCCCATTAAAGCCACCTTCCAAGAACCCAAGCCCAGCCAGCCTTGCCGGTCTGTCCCTTCGCCGTGGATTCGGAACACCACTCTCCCTCCCTTTCCGTCGTCACTGGCATGTGAGTCACTGCTGCCAGGGCCTGGCTGAGGCTACCCACCTGCCCTGGCATCCAACTCAAACCACATGACTGTGTTAGCTACCTCCCAGGTCCGGCATGCTGCAGTCTGCCATAGTGTGTTGGGCGGAGGCAGCCATGATTGGAAGGTGAGGAGGGTGTGGGACAGTGAGAGGGTCATGTGCATGGAAACATTCAGCTTTCTGGACTCCAGCCTTTTGGAGTTGCTGCCCCCAAACAAGCGATTCCGTCATCAGAGTTGCCCTGCAGTGGTCATTAAAATTCTACGTGACAATGATCATGACAAAAACAAGCAGGCAGTTCAGTGGCCATGGAGTGCTCCAGTCCAGGTCTGTAATCCCAGTATTCTCTAATTCCAGCACTCTAGTCATTGGAGGTTGAGGTGATCCTGGTCATTCTTAGCTGTAGGCTAGCAGGGCTAGCTGAGACCCTGTCTCCACAGCAGTCCTCCACTTTGTAGGCCACACAGTTGAGCAGAACATTACTAGTTTCCTTCTGAATTTGGTATAGAGGACACCTCTGATGTGAGGGTCCAACTGTGGCCTGGGTTATTCTGCAGGGACCTGGATGTCATGCTAACTACAAATACACTTTTGTGGGAGTCTCCAGATATCTACAGATGGGTTGTAAAAAGGAGGTACAAGGGTTGGTTTCCGTCTTCCTGTTACCCGTCCCCTCTGCTATCTGACTCTACTGGGTTCTGCATGCACTCATGCTGGTTGTTGGAAGTATTTCTGCATGAGGCCATCATACAAGGTGAATTTGGCCTGTTGCCCACTGGGGCTATTCTGTGCTTCTCCATCACTCTTGTGCTTTCTCAGCAGCTAAGGCCCCTGTGTTCCCTCTGCCTCACCCATCAATCCCAGAGCAGACAGACAAGGATGCATATATGACACTTGATGTAATCCACAGTGCCTGGGTTGAATGAACAGCTACCTCAAAGCCTGAACACTATGCAAGAAAGCATCATAAACCTTGTTCACAGAACATAAAAATTCCCAAATGTGAGCCCATCTTTGTGGGCAACAAGCTTCCATCTCTGTCTGTGCCTGAGAGCAGCCTGGTTCCTCTCCATCAGTGCCATCTCCTTCCACGGGAGCTGAAGCCCCAGTTAAAAGTCTTCATGTCTTGCTTGTGAACTTCGTCCTGCACTCACTTCTCCTTTCTGGACCCAAGTCCCCATCTCTTCTGTCAGCCTGGAAGATGCTGACTTCAATCTTAGTGTCAACGACTCCACATGAAGCACCTAGTGCTTCACACTAAGCACCTAGTATACCTTCATGGACTCCATACTGAGCACTTAGCACCTCATGAGCTCTACACTGAGCACCTAAGTATTTCACTGGCTCTACACTGAGCACTTATTATTTCTCCACTGTGCATCTTATACTTTTTTGCCTTTTTTATTTGTTTATTTTCTGAGGGTCTCACTGTGTAGCCCTGGCTGTCCTAGAGCTCACTGTGTAGATCAGGCTGGTCTAGAAGTACTAGGAGCTGGGATTAGTCTTGCATCCCATATCCAGCTCCTTTTCTTTCTTTCTTTCTTTTTTTTTTTTTTAAAGCTCACCCTGGGCTGGAGAGCAGGCTTAGTGGTTAAGAGCTCTTCCCTGAGGAGTGGACTTGGGTTTGGCTCCCAGCACCCACCTGTAACTCCCACTCCAGGGAATCAGACACCCCCTTCTGGCCTCCAAAGGCACCTGCACATATGCAGACACAGATATACACTTAAATAAAAATAAAACAAATAGTTAAAAAGCATCCAAATTCTTCCTCAATTGGGAATAAACACAAGTGGCTGCCCTGGGCCTTTCAGATGCCTGTGAAGTTCTCAAGAATCAGAGGGGCCTGTGTGTGGGTAGCTGTGGTTCACACCATCCCTTTCACAGCCACTAGCTTCATAGCTGGGATTTCTCAAGCCTTTCCCCAATTTCTTGTGTGAAGAAATCAAGGTCCTGAGGGATGCAGTCCCTAGTTAAAGAACACACAGCTGGGACAGGGCGGTGGCAGAGCCTATGTGATTACTGACTCCAGATGCAACTCTCTGCCCCCACCCCTCCCTTTCTCTGTCCTGTATTCTTCCGACAACCCAAATCTTTCCTCCATGCCTCAGATCCCTGCCATCTTTGGCTTCTTTTCTGATGTAAGTCATTTTGCATTTTAGTTTTCAAGGAGCAGAGTTTCTCCCCAAAACTTTCCTCCACTTCTTCTCAGGTTCTCAAGGCAGTCAGTCCCCTGCAGAAGGATGGTATGGTGTCACCAAACAGAGGCATTTCCAGTCATATCTTCACAGACAGGGGTGACCTACTTCTCAGTGCCAG